>NC_064855.1:108348939-108684773 GCF_024139225.1 Suncus etruscus | reverse complement strand
AACTTAAATTTATCACCAAATCTTTCATAAATCCCCATTAAACAGAACACAGTGTGTTCTCAGCTGTATTGGAGCCAAGGACTTCCTCTCCAAGAGAGAAATTCAACTGCAGAACAACAAGCTGAAGCCTCCACTAGGCTCTAAATTGTGAACTTTGTCCTGAAAATCTTGTCAGGAGAGCAATCTGAATAGCCAGCCCCCTACTCCCAATTCTACAAATTTATTCCTAAATTCTTACAACACGAGCACTTGTGGAAAAAGACTATAAAATAGACATAAAGGTCAGATTCAGAAAAATTTTAAATTGTTAAAGTGAATATTTTACCTAAAGTAGCATAAAGATCATACACTCTCTATTAGAATTCCAATGGTATTGTTCCAGGAAAAGAAGAAATACTGGAGAAATTTATACAGAATAAAAAGTGCCCAGTTACCTTAGGTCATTATGTAAAAAGAGAAGACGGGTGACATGGTAGTTCCTGACATAAAGGTACAGTGCTTTATTATTCAGAGCAGTGTGGCATGTACAAGAATAATAGTAGACACGGAGATCTGTGTAATACAATTGAGTGCTCAAAAATAAACACTCAGATGTATGGACTGTTAATTACTAAGAAATCAAGAGTGTGAAATAGAAATGGAAAGCCTATTCAACAATTTGTACTGGAAAATTCATTTTGTCAAAATGCAACTGAATAAAATCATGCTCTATCTCACACAAAGAGCAAAAGTTGAGATCCAAATGGATAAAGCAGACAAAAACACACGAACAGACCACCTCATGTATTGATTTAATATAGTACCTTCAGTGAGTTCACTACATTGACAAAGGAAATATAAATACAAATAAACAAATGGGTTACCCTTAACTAAGAAGACTATGCACTGTAAAATAAAATATAATAAAAAGTGGGCAGGGAGCTTGCCTTGCATGCTGCTATCCTCAATTTCAACCCAGGCATCCCATATGATCTCCAGTATCCCCAAAGAGTAAGCCCTGAGTAAGCAAATATGGAGTAAAAAATATATACTAATGAGTGAAAGGAAATATTTGTACATTATACATCTACTACAAAGCTGGTATATATTATATATGTATATATTATATAATTTATCATATATTTTGGATTTTTGGGCCAAACCCAATGATGCTCGGAGGTTACTCCTGGCTATGTACTTAGAAATTAATCCTGGCTTGGGGGACCAAATGCCGAGGGATCAAATCCGTTTGTTCTGGTTAGCCACGTGCAAGGTAAACGCCCTACCTCTGTGACATCGTTCCACCCCCTATATTATATATTAATAACTCACATAACTCAAAAACAGAATCAAACAAATGATCACATTAAAACATGGGAGCAGCGTTTAACAGATATTTTACCAAAAAATATACATAATCAGTATGCAGGCAAAAATTTTTTATTACTTATTATCAGTGTTTGGAACAAAACACAAGTGGTTATTGCTACTTTTTAAAATGTCAAATATTTATTTGATTTTATAAATTAAATAAAATTTATATAAATTATAAAAAATTATAATTTTTTTGTTTCTTGTGGGCCATACCCAATAACACTCAGGGGTTACTCCTGGCTATGCGCTCAGAAGTCGCTTCTGGTTTGGGGGACCATATAGGATGCCAGGGGATTGAACCAAGGTCCGTCCTACGCTAGTGCTGGCAAGGCAGGCACCTTACCTCTAGTGCCACCACACCAACCCCCACATTGTGAATTTTTTTAATTAAAATCAAATTATGGTTTTCTTTATTCCCCAGAGTTTCAATTATTTTTATTTTATGATCCATGTACACAATAGAAGATATGTGTCAGACTCTGAGGTAAGGGCATCTTCATCTTTCTTTGGAACATTCTCATTATTTTGATGCTCTGGACCCACTAGCTAGAAAATATGGATTCAAGTCTAAATGGTCGGAAAATCACTCCAAATGACAAAAGCAGTTTTAATATAAAATTGGATAAATAAAAAATATTACTCTTTTAATGTATATGGTTCACATACCTCCTTGCCCAACCACTCTCAAAAAGACACTGAGTAAATTAAATTCACAAAAAGTTATTAAACCATCATGTTCTAGAAATCACTGAATAATGAATCACTAAGGAAATAATGATTTTTTGTGCTAGTAAAGTTTTATTCCCTAACGATGCTTTCAAGTGTGTTTAGCTCATAAAATCATGATATTTTGTGACATTTCAGGCATAAAGTAAGCACAATAATTAAAATTCTATGTTGGCATTTTCATAGTCTTTAACAAATTTGTCATAATTTATTTTAAATGTTCATGTAGTAAACTAAAATGTAACATAGTTTTATAACATTTATAATTTTAGGGGCTGGAGTGGTGGCACAAGTGGTAGGACATCTATCTGCCTTGCATTGCTAACCTCAGATGGACTGGGGTTCAATACCCCAGCATCATATATGGTCCCCCAAGCCACAAGAGATTTCTGATTTTTGGGTGTGGCCTAAAAACCAAAAACAAACAAACAAACAAACAAAAGAAACTCACAGTGCCACATGTAAAAATATCTAGAGAGTGTTTTTAGCATTGTAATGAGAAAGGAACACTCATGCTCTGTTGGTGGGAATGTGATATGGGTATTTCTCCGTGAAAAACATAGGGGACTATATAAAAAATGGAATAGAAGTCCTATAGAAACCAACATTACCACAAGTTCACTTGTTGGCATCTAATCCTAAATTACAAAAATGGTACTTGAAAGGACATGTGCACACTATCGTCATTGCTTCACCCTAGTACAATAGACAAGATATGAAACTAATCTAAATTCCAAAATATGAATGACTGGGTCAAGAAGTTGTGGTATATAAACACAGTTTATATATATATATATATATATATATATATCCAAGTTGTAACTTTATATTCGTTATTAGAGTATGCAGCTCTAATAACGAATATAAAGTTCCAACTTGGATGAAGCTTAAAGATTTCCTGAGCAAAGTAAGTCATAATCAATGGATAGATACAGATTATGTATCTCATATATGGGACTTAAAAATACACAACTATGTAGCAACAATGGTTGAAAGGCAACATAATGGGAGAATCATCCCCAATAACTTTGGGTGTGGGAGAAAGAGTTGGGCAGAAGTGGGTATTGGAGAATGTGAAGGTGAAAAGTGGGTGTTACCCACTGGTGACGTGTGTTGTGTTGGAATTCTGTGCATGGGAAACCATGCAGGCTTGTAAGATAAGATATATAATTCAACAAGTTAAAAAATTGTCATTAAGAACCAGGAAATAGTGCAACATAGTAAGCGTTTATGCTTACTTACGTTTGTAAGTGTTCATTGAAGATTCAATTCCTACAGCCACACTGTGCCCCTGAGCATCACAGAGTGAAGTCCTGGAGGTTCCCAAACACTAGCAGAGTTATCTGCAAAACGAGTCTTTACATCTTAAAAAATTTATGTTTGATTTTTGGGTCACACTCAGCAGCACTCAGGGCTTACTCCTGGCTCTATGCTCAGAAATCGCCCCTGGCAGACACAAGGACCATATGGGATGCCGGGATTCAAACCACTGTTCTTCTACATGGAAGGCAAAAGCCCTACCTCCATGCTATCTCTCCGGCCCCTACATCTTAAAAGTTTACAAATTTCTTTTTTTTTTTTTTTTTTTGTTTTTTTTGGGCTACACCTGGTGAGGCTCAGGGGATACTCCTGGCTATGAGCTCAGAAATCGCTCCTGCCTTAGGGGACCATATGGGAAGTTGGAGGATCTAATCTTGATCTGTCCTAGGTCAGTGCATGCAAAGCAAACACCCTACCTCTTGCTCCATCTCTTCAGCCCCAGAAATTTTCTTTCTAAAAGTGATTCTTGTACTTCATTTTAAATATTTGCAGTGGCATGTGTCTCATGATGACAGTCTTGCTGTCAGAGAGAGAGAAAGAGAGAGAGAGGAGAGAGAGAGCGAGAATATAAAGAGAAAGAAAGAGATAATGAAAAAAGATACAGGAAAAAAAGAGACAAAAATAAAGGCAGGAAGGAAAGAAGGAAGAAAAAAGGAAGAAAGGAAGGAAGGAAAAAAGGTAAGGAAAGAAAGGAAGCAAGGAAATAAATAGGGACTGGAGCAGTGGCTCTAGCATAGGGCATTTGCTTTGCTCGTGCTAAACTAGGACTGACTGACCAAGGTTCGATCCCCTGACATTCCATATGGTCCCCCAAGCCAGGAGCAATTTCTGAGCACATAGTCAGGAGTAATCCCTGAATGTCACCAGAGAGCAAGAAACACAAAGTAAAACCAGAGAGAGCAAAGGAGAAACAACACAACTTAGCACAGCAGGAGCAGCAGAAGCTGTAACAGCATTCAGGCTAACAGGGAGAACCCCACAAATTTCCCTCTGGTCTAGCTTAGGCATTTAGATGAAGCCAAATGCCACCACGCTGCAGGTCACAATTAGGGAAAGTCTGTTAAGTGAAAGACTTCAGTTAAAGAGGAAAGAGAGGCTGATGGCAGAAGGCCTTGGGGCTGAATTCCTACAGGTTTGTATCAGATTGTTTTGTATTACTGTACACAATTAGTTTCAATAAAGGAAGCAGTGTCAGAAAACACAATAAATGATTATAGTTAATGAGTATATAAATGATTATAGATGAAACAAAGACAGTTCCATTTATTGTAGACCTTAGTATAATTTGATTTCACTAGAGGATCATGGGGAAAATATGCATGTCACTACATAATGCTTTTAGTCTGTTTTATGTTTTCAGAAAATAATGCAAAACATATTAATTTTTCATTCTCAGACCATTTTTAGCAGAATAAAAAATAAGACTGTTTATCGACCAACAAATTTGTCCTTTATTAGAAAAATGCAAGCGGCCTTATGAGGCAAGGGTAACAGAGAAATATGTACAAAGTTTACTGCTGAGAAAATAGTGAGCAACACACTTTAGCAATGCAAAGGAAATTTTATCAAAAGCTGACTGAATGGCAAATGCATGCATTAAAAAAAATTCTTGAATAGAGAGGAATTACACAAAGTTGGCTTATCCTGGGGGTAAACATCTCATGCTTTATGGCTAAAAACTCATGTGGTAAACAACAGGAGGATTACATCAATTTTACATAAGGTTGCTGAAAGCTGTCTGAGAACTTTTGTTGAAGATGGTGGCCATCTTGGGGCCATGACACTCCGCACGGCTTGCAGAAGGGCAACTGCGTTTTATTTTGTCCTTTCTCATGACACCAAATTCTCACTCATTCTAGACTCTCTCAAAAATCTCTTTCTCAAATTACTCCATTTGGTTCTATTTGCTATTTGAAACCTGCTATGTGTGGTGGCTATATATATATATATAAAATTTACATTTTTAAATATATATATATATCTAAAAATGTAAATAATATTTTATTCAAAATTACAAATGCAATAGAAAATAAAAGAACACAATGCAAATAGGTCATATAACAGCTCTAGTTTAGTGAGACTACATTGTGTTCTTGCTCAAGGGCTTATGTTTAATAAAATAAAGACGAATATTGGGTTTTTATCATGTGAAAAGCTAAAACACCATATAGGTTTGAATATACATGTATATATATATATAAAACAGTAGTAATATTTTTATCCATACTTCTTAATTTCTATATGTTTAATAGAAGAGATAATCTTAAATTATAGATGATGACATAAAATATTTTTTATGCTGTAATAGAGTTCTAAAATATGCACAAACTCAATATGCTGGCTGCCAATGCCTAATTAAACCTCCAACTCCAGGAGCAAGACTGACATTACAGCAGGTCGGGCACTTGTATTGCGCGCAGGTTGGGTTGAAATTGGTTTAATCCCTGGCATCCCAAAAGGTCTCCTGAGTCTGCCAGGAGTAATTCCTAAGTACAGCCAGGAGTTAGTCCTAAACATAGCTGAATGAGGCCCCAAAACAAAAAATCTCGAACTGTACATTTATTTTTTCAAGGAGAGGGACACAAGGTGGCACTTGGGAGGTTATCCCCAGAATAGTGCTCCTGGAATCATCACCAGCAGTTCTGGGCATATGGAGGCATGTAATACTAGGGATCATACACAAGAGTCCTGCACCCAGAGTTTATAAATCACCCTACCCTACCCTCAGGCCTCCGAGTCACCTCTCCATACTTTCTTTTTCTTTATTTTTATCATTTTAATTATTTTGGACTACACCTTGTGTTGTTCAGGGGTTACTCCTGACTCTGCACTCAGGAATCACTCCAAGAGATGCTCAAAATCCTTTATGGAGATAAAACCCAGGTTAGCCGTGTGTGAGGCAAGTGCTTGACCCACTGTACTATTGCTTTGGCCACTCTTTTTCCTTTATAAACTTATTTGTTTGTTTGGGGTTACAATCAGCTGTGCTCTGATATTACTCCTGACTCTATGCTGAGGGATCACTCCAGGCTGTGCTCGGGAACTCTAAGAGATGCTGAGGATAGAACCCAGGTCAGCCATGTGCAAAGCAAAGGCCCTTCCCCACTGTCTTCTAGCTCTGGCCCTTACTTTTTTGTTTTTGTTTTTATTTTGTTTTGTTTTGCTTTTGGGTCACAGCCAGCAGTGCTAAGGGGTTACTCCTGGCTCTATGCTCAGAAATCGCTCCTGGCAAGCTCGGGGGACCATGTGGGATGCCGGGATTCGAACCACCATCCTTCTCCGTCGTCTAAAACAAACGCCTTACTGCTGTGCTATCTCTCCGGCCCCACTCTGGCCCTTTCTTACCCTCTTATTAATGTTTTTCTGAGGCTAGGGACTGGACAGAAAGACTTCCAGGAGTAGAGGAGAAAGGTCAAGGACAAATAGAGAACCAGAGCAATAATCCAGTGGGTAAGACATTTGTCTGCATGCACAGACCCAGATTCAATTCCCAGTAACCCTGATAGTCCCAAGTCTGCCAAGAGTCCTAAGTGCAGAGCCAGGATAATCCCTGAGCTCCACCGGGTGTAGCCCAAAAGCCCCTAAAGAAAAAAAAAAGTGAGGGTGGAAGATGCGATGTAGTCTGTAGTCTTTGGGGGATGACTCCGACCCCCAGTCTTGGGAGACCAGAAAGAAAGGCTCTGTTTAACTGGGTTTCTGGCTGCAGTCAAGCTCCTGGCCCAGGGGGACCTACTGACCAACACAAAAGGTGCCTCATACATAGAGGAGGAGGTTTCATTTATTAAAGACAGTTTCGATGCTCCACTGAAGCTGGGTCTCTAATGGCAGCTCTGCCCCAGGCCCGGTCTTGGTTTCAATAACGATGGTCTCCCTGGTCTCAGAGGTCACGATGCCAGAGATTTCTACCTTGTCCTCTTCCTCGGCAGACGACTCCACTGTCATCTCCAGTCACTGCTCCACTCTCTTGGTCACGAAATGCACTCTTTGGTTGAGGAAAGCAGTGTCTTTGAGCCGGACACAGTCCTGAAGTTCTTATAAAAAGAGCTGATCTTGCTGGGCTTCTTGCTCAGCGTACCTGAGCTGCTGGTGGTGGATTGACTGTGACTGGCCACAGCTGTATTCTCCGTAGACGAGGCAATGGCCTAAGAGATGGGATGAGTGCTGCTCAGCTTCTCGGGGGCTGGGGAGGACATGCCAGTCATGGCTGTGGTGTTCTGATTGGCCTTGCCACAGGTGGTCATGGCCACAGCTCCTGTGTTGGCGCCCATTGCGAAAGCCAGGCTCCCAGCTAAGGTGGTCTTTGAGGTGGGGGTCGGGATGGGGGTGGGCACGGTGGGCAGGTTGCCCTCAGAAGTGGTGGGCAGGATGCCCTCGCCCCCTGCATAAGAGAAGAGGTGTTATATCTGAGCGCATACCGGTCCCCTTCGCCTAGCAGCTCCGAGAACATGGTCTTGTCCGAGGTGGTCACGTCGCCTGGTTGGAGAGTAGGGATGCTGCTGCAGCTTTCCATCGAGGGTCAGAACAGGTAGACAAGCTTCTCCCAATAGCTGAAGAGGTCCTCACCCGGGTCTGAGGACGGGCAGAGCTGCAGATAGAACGTGCGGCCTGTGGCAGTTGGAGACGCAACTGCCACTTCCTGCGGCCATGGACTGAGATCTTGACAAACTTCAGGGGCAGGAGGCGGGTGAGTTCCAAGGCTTTGGTGGATTTGTGGCCTCTCCCATGGTTGGGCCAGGTATGGACTCGGACTTGGTGCTCATCGCTTGCCTTGACAGGCGGGGCCAGCAGCATGACATCAGGGAGCGGCAGGATGGGGTTGGTGGAGGCGATGCCCACGGTCACTGTGCGCACCCGGTTGCGCATCTCCATCACTTCCCCCTTCTTGCTGATCTGGATGAAGTGACCGGTAGCTTTGGGCTGTGTAATACGGTAAGCTGTTCTTGGTTCAGCTCCACCAGCCACCGATTGAGTCCCTCAGCTTCCAGAAGCTCGTGGATCTGTCTGTAAAGGCCAGGGCGACTTCTTTCCCAATCTCATGGCAAAGAGGATTGGTCATGGAAGAGATTCAGTGATGCATGTACATTGACTGCAGGCTCTCTC
The DNA here is from genome assembly GCF_024139225.1 of Suncus etruscus. Lineage (NCBI taxonomy): Eukaryota > Metazoa > Chordata > Mammalia > Eulipotyphla > Soricidae > Suncus > Suncus etruscus. Next base: position 108,676,274 of record NC_064855.1, on the reverse strand, counting down.
TCAGTTCACTGCAGTATGGTCAGATCTGGAGATCCATTGCTGGCCACTGGAGGGGACTCAGGAGTCCCTAGGAAGAGAAAGTCGGCCACCAGATCCACACAGTCCAGACAGGCTTCTACGTCACCTTCCTGGGCTTCAGCCGTTTAAGAGGCTTCGTTTTCCAGTTATAGCTGGCCTTGCACATGACCAGTCCAGGTTCCATACCCAATATCTCAAAGGGTTCCATGAGCACAGCCAGGAGTGATCCCAGCTAGTAAGCTGCTCTCCTGGCCCCCTTCAAGGCTTTTATAAACATAATATTTAATTAAGTTATTTTTTCTCCAAAACCTTGAAAGCAGTTTTAAAGAAACACTCAGGTCAAATAATAGTAAGTTGTTTTCAATGCGTAAATAAAAAAATTAAAATAAACTAAAGTAAAATTGAGTAAAATTAATATCAGGAAAACATAAACGTGAGGGGAAAAAAACAAAGAAAAGCAATAATTTTAGAAATAAAATATATTAAAAGATGAATAATTTCTAAAGTTAATTTTTAAATCAATGAAATGTCAACCAAAGTACATGGACTATTATAAAGTCATTGATTAATCTAATTAATTTAGAGAGAATGTACATAAAATATGTATAGAAAGGGAGTATGCATAACAAATTAGCAACCAAGTAAAACTCTTGACTTCAGTTTTAATTCTGCTTCAAGAATATGCAACATGATGATTTTGAGTGTTTTACAAATAAATTTAAAAGTAATGAAAGAATTTAATGTCATTCTGGAGAAACTATAAATCACCAAAATTAATTTAAGAAGTAATCTAGGGAAAAAAATTAAATGTGTTTGAGGCTATAATTTCCAAACAATTTCTCTTTGGGCTAAAAGGCTTATTAAAAGGACCAAGAAAACAACAGAAAGTTAACAGGATTATACAAAATAAAAGACAATGAAACTATTACAATTATGTAGAAGATTAAATGTAGAAGATTAAATAGCTCTTCCTTTCGCTAGAAAATTTGAAACTGGAAGAAATATTGTGGTTTATCTTCCTATTTTCTTTAAAGAGATGAAAGAAATCATTTTTCAAAAATTACTTAGAATTTTCTTCATAGAGATTTAATGCACAAAATAATCTCCATCAAATTAATATTTACTTAGACTGTTGCATCTGGTTGTTACATAAAAACAGAGAACTTATTTCCTATTTTATGAAGGTATTTGAAGGATGGTCTAACAATTTTGCAGAACAGGTGATCAGATGCAGATTTTAGGAAAGTGAAAGGTGACCATAGTTTTAAAGGAAGCAATTTTTAGTACTCAAATAAACAAAATAAACACATTCTTTTAAAGACTTCAAAGTATAAACCATCCCTTCACCTATTTGATAAGTACACCATATCTTATAGAGCAAAACCTTAAAAAGTATTTTTTACTGACTCTTGTCTGTTATAGTAAATCATGCAGTGATTTTTATTATATCAACAAATTGAATCTAACAGCATATGATACTATAACACGGAAGGTGGAATTATTTGGGGCAATGCAAAATTTGTTCAATATATTTCATTTTCTAGCTTATTCCCTGTAGACTCCCTATAAACAAAATCAAGGAAAAATAAGCTCCATAAAAGCTTTTGGCAAAGTTTAACATTCATGAGGAAAACCTTTTAAAACATTAAAAATAGCAGTAACTGTATTAATGTGATAAAGGGTTTCCATGCAAACAAACAAACAAACCCAAATCCCTGTAGTCAACACCATATTTTATATTAAAATGTTGATAGCTTTTCCTTTGGGAGTGCAACTGGAAGCATATTTGCTGTTATTTTTGGTATTAGAAAAATACTGTTAGAGGAGAAAAAGCTCTAGAAATGGATAATTTGAGTGACATTTAAGGAAAAAATACAAATTCCTTAAAACAGTTTTTTTAGGAAAGAAAATATCATGGGTGGGGATGAAATAGGTAAAAAATGTTACAGTTACAATGATGGGTATAAGCTATGCCTTTGGTAGGCATAATGCATTATGCTTATATATACATATATACATACATATGCAAGTCAAAGAGAAATGCTGTTTATCTGAAACCTAAATATCATAAAAGAGTTTACTTCAAAAGGTATTATATATTGGAAAGTATATATAAGTCCAAATGGTGAGTAATCTTTTTAATCATATAGCTGCAAGTAACCTAGGATTTGATAAAAAATAACATAAAAATCACTAAGGAAAATTTTTCCTACTTAAAAAATCCATGGCATATTTGGAAGAATAATATATTAAAAATCAATATCTATATATGCAATAGTGATCTATCAAGTACAGATTAACACTTAATTTTTGGTTTTGGGGCCACACCTGGTGACACTCGGGGGATGGTCCTAGCTATACCCTCAGAAATCACGCCTGGCTTGGGGGAACAATATGGGATGCTGAGGATCGAACCCAAGTCCATCCTGGGTCAGCCACGTGCAAGGAAAATGCCCTACCACTGTGCTATCACTAGGGCCCCAATTAATATTTTATTAAGATTATTAAAAACTGTAAAATAAATCAACAATGGTATGCTATTGGACAGTTACTTATGACTGAAAATGATGTAAAAGTCTGAGATGTCAAACAAATCAAGAAGAATGAACAATGGAAATATACAATCAATTTAGGGTCAAGTGTTAATCAACAAAATTTTGGAAACCAGTGTCACACAATTCAGTTGATGATATGCAAACACCACACACAGAAAATGAAGACAAAAGCTCAGATGACCTAATAAATTCCAACCACCTGATTAATCTCTGGGATAAGAAACTTAAAATAGCAATATGGAAGATGTTTGAAGAACTCAAAGAAAGCATAGATTGATCTGAACAGAACACAAGGACAGAAATCAGAAAACTCCAAACTGAAATAACAGATATGAAAAACATGGTAGCTCAACTGAAAACCTCAATGGATGGCCTCGCCAGCAGGGTATCATCAGCTGAGGAATCGAAGTACTGGAAGATGTGATGCAGAAAAACTCAACACAACAGAAAAAATTGGAAAAGAGCCTTAAGACAAACGAACAGGCAATGGAAAAAGTACTCAAGAAATGTGAACAGATGAAAATAGAAGTCTTTGATAAACTCAACAGAAACAACATAAGAATCACTGGAGTCCCAGAGACCCGGGTAGGAGATCTCAGGGAAGAATCAACTTTTAAAGACATCATCAAAGAGATACTCCCAGAGTTAAAGACTACATGCAATCAAATCCTGCATGCCCAAAGAGTACCAGCTAAAAGATATCCAAAGAAAAACACCCCAAGACACATCCTCGTTACAATGATAAATACCACACATAGAGATAGAATACTGAAAGCAGCAAGATCAAAAAGAGAAATTACATTCAAAGGAGCATCTCTAAGACGTACCGCAGTCATGTCACAAGAAACTCTCAAGGCCAGAAGACAGTGGTGGGAAATTGTGACAAGACTGAATGAAATGAATGCCTCACCGAGAATACTGCACCCAGTCCGACCCACATTCAAGTTTGAAGGAAGAATACATAGCTTCATGGATAAACAACAGCTAAGAAATTTCACAGATCATAAACCAGCCTTAAAGGAAAAACTGACAGGTCTACTCTAAGACAAGAGAGACCAACAGACACAGCAAACTTATCTACAAAGATGATATTAAATCCTATGACAATCATCTCCCTCAATGTCAATGGACTAAATTCACCAATTAAAAGACACAGAGCGGCAAAATGGGTCAAAAGATGAATCCAACCTTCTGCTGCCTACAAGAAACACATCTGAATAGTCAGAACAAACATAGACTCAAAATCAAAGGCTGTAGGAAAATCATCCAAGCAAACAATACCCTCATAAAAGCTGGGGTGGCCATATTAATATCTGAAGACACCAACTTTATAAAGTGCTAAGGGACAAGATGGACACTATGTACTAATCAAGGGATATGTGCAACAGGAAGAAATCAGATAAACTTATATGCACCCAATGAGCAAATCATCTAATAAAATTACTGAAAAATCTGAAAGAAGAAATCAATACTAACACAATAATTGTGGGAGACCTCAACACGGCCCTATCAACATTTGATCGGTCAATGAGACTAAAACCCAACAAAAGTATATTAGCTCTGAAAAGAGTAATGGAAGAAAGAGAACTAGTAGATATATATAGGACACTCCATCCCCCAAAAATTGGATACACATTCTTCTCCAATGTGCATGGGTCATTCTCCAGGATAGACTACATGATAACACATAAAACATACCTTCATAAAATCAAGAGGATAGATATCTTGCAGGCTACCTTTGCTGACCACAAGGCTCTGAAATTAGATGTGAAATACAAAGCCACACAGAAGAAAATCTTTAACAATTGGAAATTAAACACCCTGCTATTGAACAACCAGTGGATCCGAGATAAAATCAAAAAGGAAATCAAAACTTTCTTGGAAACAATTGATAATGAAGACCCAAATTGCCAGAATCTATGGGACACAGCAAAAGTGGTCCTGAGAGGAAAATTTATAGTTCTATAAGCACACATCAGGAAGGAAGAAAGGGCATACCTGAATAACTTAATGACGCAGCTCAAAAAATTAGAAAATGACCAACAAAAAGAACCAAAAATAGGGAGACACAAGGAAATAACAAAGCTGAAAGCAGAACTCAATGAAGTGGAAAACCAAAAAACAATCCGAAACATCAACGAAAGCAGAAGTTGTTTCTCTGAAAAAATAAACAAGATTGATAGACCATTGGCAAAACTCACAAAGAAAGAGAGAAAGAAAAATCTGATAACCCGTATTAGAAATGAAAAGGGGGAGATCACGACAGATATTGCAGAGATCCAACGGGTAATCAGAGACTATTTTGAGAAACTTTATGCTACAAAACTTGAGAACCTAGAAGAAATGGAAAACTTCTTAGATCAGGCAAGAAAAAGATATCAAGGGAATCCAATAGGAAAGGAGGAAGTTAAGCTCTCATTGTTTGCAGACGACATGATACTCTACTTAGAAAATCCTAAAGACTCTACCAAAAAAGCTTCTAAAAACAATAGACTGATATAGCAAGGTGGCAGGCTACAAAATCAACCTACAGAAATCAATGGCCTTTTTATACACCAATAATAATAGGGAAGAGAATGAAGTCATGAAGGCAATCCCATTCATATTAGTGCCACACAAACTCAAATATCTTGGAGTCAACTTGACCAAAGACGTGAAGGACCTATATAAAGAAAACTATAAAGCCCTGCTCCAAGAAATAAGAAAGGACACATGGAAATGGAAACACATTCCCTTATCATGGATTGGCAGGTTTAATGTCATTAAAATGGCAATACTCCCCAAAGCATTATACAGATTTAATTCGATCCCCTTAAAAATACCCATGACATTCTACCAAGAAGTGGATCAAACACTTATGAAGTTCATCTGGAAATATAAACACCCTCAAATAGTTAAAGCACTCCTAGGGAATAGGAAAATGGAAGGCATTACTTTCTCCAACTTTAAACTGTACTACAAAGCAATAATCATCAAAACAGCATGGTATTGGAATAAAGACAGACCCTCAGAACAGTGGAATAGGTTTGAGTTCTCAGAAATTTTCCCCCAGACATACTAATTTTTGACAAAGAAGAAAAAAATCCTAAGTGGAGCAGGAAAAACCTTTTCAACAAGTGGTGCTGGCAGAACTGGTTAGCCACTTACAAAAAAGCGAACATAAACCCCCAGTTAACATCATGTACGAAGGTAAAATCCAAATAGATTAAAGACCTTGATATGAGACCTAATACCATGAGGTATGTAGAACATTATGTTGGTAAAAACACTCCATGACATTGAGACTAAAGGCATCTTCAAGGAGGAAACTGTACTTTCCAAACAAGTGGAAGCAGAGATCAACAGATGGGAATACATTAAACTGAGAAGCTTCTGCACCTCAAAAGAAATAGTGCTCAGGATAAAAGAGTCACCTAACTATTCACTCAACACCCATCAGATAAAGGGCTAATATCCAATATATACAGGGCACTGACAGAACTTTACAAGAAAAAAAAATCTAATCCCATCAAAAAATGGGGGGAAAAATGGACACTTTGCTAAAAAAAAAAAAAAAAAGAAAAGAAAAGAAATACAAATGGCCAAAGGGCACATGAAAAAATGCTCTTCGTCACTAATCATCAGGGAGATCCAAATCAAAACAACGATGAGATACCACCTCACACCACAGAAATTGGCGCACATCACAAAGAATGAGAACACTCAGTGCTGATGGGGCAGGGGAGAGAAAGGAACTCTTATCCACTGCTGGCGGGAATGCCGTCTAGTCCAACCTCTATGGAAAGCGATATGGAGATTCCTCCAAAATCTGGAAATTGAACTCCCATTCGACCCAGCTATTCCACTCCTAGGGATATACCCTAAGAACACAAGAATTCAATACAAAACCCCTTCCTCACACCTATATTTATTGCAGCACTATTCACAATAGCCAGGCTCTGGAAACAACCAAGATGCCCTTCAACAGACGAATTGCTAGAGAAACTGTGGTACATGTACCACAATGGAATATTATGCAGCCATCAGGAGAGATGAAGTCTTGAAATTTTCCTGTACATAGATGTACATGGAATCTACCATGCTGAGTGAAATAAGTTGGAGGGAGGGAGAGAGACGCAGAATAGTCTCACTCATTTATGGGTTTTAAGAAAAATAAGTCATTTTTGCAACAATCCTCAGAGATGATGAGAGGAGGGCTGGAACTTCCAGCTCACTTCATGAAGCTCACCACAAAGAGTGGTGAGTGCAGTTATAGAAATTACTACACAGAGAACTACCATAATCATGTGAATGAATGAGGGACCTGGAAAGCCTGTGTGGAGTACAGGTGGGGGTGGGGTGGGATGGAGGGAGATTTGGGACATTGGTGGTGGGAATGTCTCACTGATGAAGGGGGTGTTATTTACATGACCGAAATCTAATCACAATCGTATATATAATCAAGATGTTGTAAAAAAGGGAAGAAAAGGGAAAAAAGAAAATACAATTTAAAAAATATGCACACTCTATTCTTAGAAACTTGTTAAGTATATATATGACACTCAACCCCAAAAAACATGGATACACATTCTTCTCCAATGTACATGGGTCATTCTCTAGGATAGACCACATGCTGGTACATAAAACATACCTCCATAAAATCAAGAGGATAGAAATTTTGCAGACTACCTTTGCTGAAGAGAAGGCTCTAAAATTAGATGTGAACTACAAAGGGACACAGAAGAAAACCTTTAGCATTTGGTACTTAAACAGCCTGCTACTGAACAACCAGTGAATTCGAGATGAAATCAAAAAGGAAATCAAAATTTTCCTGAAAATAAATGATAATGAAGTCACAAACTATCAGAATTTATGGGACACAGCAAAAGCGGATCTGAGAGGAAAATTTATAGCTTTTCAAGCACACTTCAGGAAAATAAAAGGGGCATACCTGAATTACAAGGCACTGACAGAAATTTACAAGGAAAAAACATCTAAGCCCATCAAAAAATGAGGAGAAGAAATGGACAGACACTTTGACAAAGAAGAAATACAAATGGCCAAAAGACACATGAAAAAATGCTCCACATCACTAATCATCAGGGAGATGCAAATCAAAACAACTATGAGGTACCACCTCACACCCCAGAAATTGGCACACATCACAAAAAATGAGAACAAGCAGTGTTGGCGGGGATGTGGAGACAAACAAACTATTATGCACTGCTGGTGGGAATGCCGTCGAGTTCAACCTTTATGGAAAGCAATATGGAGAGTCCTCCAAAAACTGGAAATCGAGCTCCCATATGACCAAGGTATACCACTCCTAGGAATATACCCTAGGAACAAAAATACAATACAAAAATCCCTTCCTTATACCTATATTTATTGCAGCACTATTTACCATAGCAAGACTCTGGAAATAGCCAAGATACCCTTCAACAGATGAATGGCTAAAGAAACTGTGATACATATACACAATGGAATATTATGCAGCTGTCAGGAGAGATGAAGTCATGAAATTTTCCTGTACATGGATGTACATGGAATCTATTATGTTGAGTGAAATAAGTCAGAGAGAGAGAGAATGACGCAGAATGGTCTCACTCATCTATAAGTTTTAAGAAAAATGAAAGACATTCTTGTGATAATAACTTTCAGACAAAAAGAGAAAAGAGCTTGAACTTACAGCTCACCTCATGAAGCTCACCACATCAGGAATGAGTTTAGTTAGAGAAATAACTATGTTTTGAACTATCCTAATAATGAGAATGTACGAGGAAAATAGAAAGCCTGTTTAGAATACGGGGGGGGGGATTCAGTGGGGAGGAGGGAGATTTGGGACATTGGTGATGGGAATGTTTCATTGGTGATGGGTGGTGTTCTTTACATGACTGAAACCCAAACACAATCATGTATGTAATAAAGTTGTTTAAATAAAAGCACACCTACCAAAAAATTTAGAAAATGACCAACAAAAGAAACCAAAAAAAGGAGACAGAAGGAAATAATAAAGCTGAGAGCAGAAATCAACAAAGTGGAAACCAAAAAAATAAATCGAAAGATCAACAAAAGCAGAAGTTGGTTTTTTGAAAAAATAAACATGATTGATAGACCATTGGCAAAACTCACAAATAAAAAGAGAGAGAAAGCTGATAACCCATATTAGAAATGAAAAGGGGAAGATCACTGCAGATATTGCAGAGAATCAAAGGGTAATCAGAAACTTCTTTATGCTACTAAACTTTAAAACCAGGAAGAAATGGATAAATTCTTGGACACTTATAATAAGAAGGATGTAGTATATAAAAACACCCCCATCACTACTGAGAAAATGGAAACTGTAATCAAATGTCTGCCAAAAAAATAAAAGCCCAGACCCAGATGGACTTACTCATGAATTCTTTCAAACCTTTCAAGAGGAACTACTACCAATCCTAGCCAGGCTCTTCCACGAAATTGAGAAAACAGAAATATTCCCAAACAGCTTTTATGAAGCCAATATCACCTTGATACCAAAACAGACAGAGATGCTGCCAAAAAAGAAAATTACAGACCAATTTGCCTGATAAATGCAGATGCAAAGATCTCCAAAAAAAACCCTGGCAAATAGGATCCAATGCATCATTAAGAAGATCATTCACTACAATCAAGTAGGTTTCATTCCAGGAATGCAAGGATGGTCTACATATTTAAATCTATCAACATAATACACAACATCAACAACAAGAAAAATGAAAATCACATGATCATATCAATAGACACAGAAAAACCATTTGATAAAGTCCAACACCCATTCTTGATAAAAACTCTCAGCAAGATGGGAATGACAGGAACCTTTCTCAATATAGTTAAGACCATCTACCACAAGCCACTGGCAAATTTTATCCTCAATGTAGAAAAACTAAAAGCCTTCCCTCTAAATTCTGGTACAAAACAAGGCTGTCCGCTCTAACCACTCCTCTTGAACATAATAATGGAAGTACTTGCTATAGTGATTAGGCAAGAAAAAAAATATCAAGTGAATCCATATAGGAAAGGAAGAAGTCAAGCTCTCACTGTTTGCAGATGACATGATACTCTACTTAGAAAACCCTAAAGACTCTACCAAAAAGCTTCTAGAAACAATAGATTCATATAACAAGGTGGCAGGCTACAAAATTAACACACCAAAATCAATGGCCTTTTTATACACCAATGATGATAAGGATGAGATGGTCATTAACAAGGCAATCCCATTCATATTAGTGCCAATAAAACTCAAATATTTTAGAGTCAACTTGACCAAAGACGTGAAAAACCTATACAAAGAAAACTATAAAGCCCTGCTCCAAGAAATAAGAAAGGAAACACAGAAATGGAAACATATACCCTGCTCATGGATTGGCAGGATTAACATCAATAAAATGGCAATACTCCCCAAAGCATTATACAGATTTAATGCAGTCCCTCTAAAAATACCCATGGCATTCTTCAAAGAAGTGGATCAAACACTTTTGAAATTCATTTGGATCAATAAACACCTTCGAGTAGCTGAAGCACTACTAGAGAAAAAGAATAGGGAGGCATTACTTTGCCCAACTTTAAACTGTATTGCAAAGTAATAGTTATCAAAACAGCATTGGAATAAAAACAGAACCTCAGATCAGTGGATTAGGCCTGAGTACTCAGATAATGTTCCCCAGACATAAAATTACCTAATTCTTGACAAAGGAGTAAGAAATCCCAAGTGAATCAGGGAAAATCTCTTCAACAAGTGGGGTTGGCAGAACTGGATAGCCACTGGCAAAAAAGCAAAAATGACCCCCAGTTAACATCATGTACAAAGGTTAAATCCAAATGGATTAAAAACCTTGATATCAGAACTGATACTATATGTATATAGAACAACACATAGGTAAAACACTCCATGACATTGAGACTAAAGCCATCTTCAAGGAGGAACCTGCACTTTCCAAACAAGTGGAAACAGAGATTACATATGGGAATATATTAAGCTGAGAAGCTTCTGCACCTCAAAGGAAATAGTGCCCAGAATACAAGAGTCACCCACTATGTGGGAGAAACTTTTCACCCAATATCCATCATATAAGGGGCTAATATCCAAAATATACAAGGCACTGACAAAACTTTACAAGAAAAAAAATCTAATACTGGGGCCGGTGAGGTGGCGCTAGAGGTTAGGTGTTTGCCTTGCAAGTGCTAGCCAAGGAAGGAACGTGGCTCTATCACCAGGTATCCCATATGGTCCTTCCAAGGCAGGGGCAATTTCTGAGTGCTTATCCAGGAGTAACCCCTGAGCATCAAATGGGTGTGGCCCCAGAAACCAAAAAAAAAATCTAGTCCCATACAAAAATGGGGAGAAGAAATGGACAGTCACTTTGATAAAGAAGAAATACAAATGGCAAAAAGGCACATGAAAAATTCTCATCACTAATCATCAGGGTGATGCAAATCAAAACAACTATGAGATACCATCTCACACCACAGAGATTGGCACACATCACAAAGAATGAGAACTATCAGTTATGGCAGGGATGTGGAGAGAAAGGAACTCTTATCCTTTATGAAAAGCAATATGGAGATCCCTTCAAAAATTGGAAATTGAGCTCCCATTCGACCCAGCTATACCACTCCTAGGGATATACCCTAGGAACTCAAGAATACAATATAAAAATTCCTTCCTCACACCTATATTTATTGCAGCACTATTCACAATAGCCAGACTCTGGAAACAACCAAGATGCCCTTCAACAGATGAATGGCTAAAGAAACTGTGGTACATATACACAATGGAATACTATGCAACTGTCAGGAGAGATGAAGTCATGAAATTTCCCTATACATGGATGTACATGAAATCTATCATGCTCAGTGAAATAAGTCAGAGGGAGAGAGAGAGACGCAAAATAGTCTCACTCATCAATAGGTTTTAAGAAAAATATAAGTCATTTTTGTTACAAACCTCAGAGACAAAAAGAGGAGGGCTGGAACTTTCAGCTCACTTCATGAAACTCACCACAAAGAGTGCAGTTAGATAAATAAATACACTGAGAATTATCATAACCATATGAATGAATGGGACCTGGAATGCCTGTCTAGAGTACAGGTGAGAGTGGGTTGGGATGGAGGAAGATTTGGGACATTGGTGGTGGAATGTTGTACTGGTGACGGGGGTGTTCTTTACATGACTCAAACCTAGTCACAATCATGTTTGTAATCAGGATGTTTAAATAAAGATATAAAAAAAGAAATTAAAGCCCTGAAAAAATTATAAACTTAAGAATATGAACTGAGAGATGTCAATTGGCAACAAAACCATGAACAAAAATTGCATTTTTTTGGCTCTCATATGGGAAGTGAACTTCTCTTTTAACTATTTTTAGAAAAAAAATATCTGGGCTGGCGAGGTGGCGGTAGAGGTAAGTTGTCTGCCTTGCAAGTGCGAGCCAAGGAAGGACCGTGGTTTGATCCCCCGGCGTCCCATATTGTCCCCCCAAGCCAGGGGCAATTTCTGAGTGCTTACCAGGAGTAACCCTTGGGCATCAAACGGGTGTGCCCCCCCCAAAAAAAAAAAACAGAAGAAATAAAGTCAATGGAAACCACAAGAGAACATTCCCATCTACAGAACTATGAAGTTCCAATATCACATTGATCAGGAACCAGGTCCTAAAGATCTTGCCACATACAATGAGCAAGTCATCTTCCTCCTTGGTCCTCAAAATGTTGATCATAATCTTTCAAATCATTGGTTCTTTTTTTTATTTCCAATGCATCTTTAGCACAGTTTTCTATTAAAGATAATAGGCACACACACAAAAAAGAAACATATAAAAAACTTTACAGTATCATTATTAAAAATAGGCCCACAGTGGAATCAAATACCTGTCATGACAGACACATAATAAATTTGGCTTATTAGACAATACAATGCTGTTAAAAATAAACTCAACCTATAAGCAAAAATATGAGGAAATAGTTGCTTTTTTTCTTTTACAAAAAGTCATATTTTGGAGGAATGAAGATATATACTATGTAACTTCAACTATATATAGTCCAAAAATAGGTTAAATAAAACAAATGTTCTTTGATTTAATATATATATATTATTTTTATTTTTTATTTTATCTTTCACAGTAATATTTTAGGTACATAGTGACATTGAATCAGGGGCATTCCCACTACTAATGTTGTCCTCTTTCCACTCCTGTTCCCAGCATGCATCCCATATCCCTCTCCTTTGTCCCCTCTCCCCCAGGCTGCTAGTATAAATGGTCCCCTCTGTGTCTAGCATGTTGTAGAGAATGGGGAGAAGAAATGGACAGTCACTTTGATAAAGAAGAAATACAAATGGCAAAAAGGCACATGAAAAATTCTCATCACTAATCATCAGGGTGATGCAAATCAAAACAACTATGAGATACCATCTCACACCACAGAGATTGGCACACATCACAAAGAATGAGAACTATCAGTTATGGCAGGGATGTGGAGAGAAAGGAACTCTTATCCTTTATGAAAAGCAATATGGAGATCCCTTCAAAAATTGGAAATTGAGCTCCCATTCGACCCAGCTATACCACTCCTAGGGATATACCCTAGGAACTCAAGAATACAATATAAAAATTCCTTCCTCACACCTATATTTATTGCAGCACTATTCACAATAGCCAGACTCTGGAAACAACCAAGATGCCCTTCAACAGATGAATGGCTAAAGAAACTGTGGTACATATACACAATGGAATACTATGCAACTGTCAGGAGAGATGAAGTCATGAAATTTCCCTATACATGGATGTACATGAAATCTATCATGCTCAGTGAAATAAGTCAGAGGGAGAGAGAGAGACGCAAAATAGTCTCACTCATCAATAGGTTTTAAGAAAAATATAAGTCATTTTTGTTACAAACCTCAGAGACAAAAAGAGGAGGGCTGGAACTTTCAGCTCACTTCATGAAACTCACCACAAAGAGTGCAGTTAGATAAATAAATACACTGAGAATTATCATAACCATATGAATGAATGAGGGACCTGGAATGCCTGTCTAGAGTACAGGTGAGAGTGGGTTGGGATGGAGGAAGATTTGGGACATTGGTGGTGGAATGTTGTACTGGTGACGGGGGTGTTCTTTACATGACTCAAACCTAGTCACAATCATGTTTGTAATCAGGATGTTTAAATAAAGATATAAAAAAAGAAATTAAAGCCCTGAAAAAATTATAAACTTAAGAATATGAACTGAGAGATGTCAATTGGCAACAAAACCATGAACAAAAATTGCATTTTTTTGGCTCTCATATGGGAAGTGAACTTCTCTTTTAACTATTTTTAGAAAAAAAATATCTGGGCTGGCGAGGTGGCGGTAGAGGTAAGTTGTCTGCCTTGCAAGTGCGAGCCAAGGAAGGACCGTGGTTTGATCCCCCGGCGTCCCATATTGTCCCCCCAAGCCAGGGGCAATTTCTGAGTGCTTACCAGGAGTAACCCTTGGGCATCAAACGGGTGTGCCCCCCCCAAAAAAAAAAACAGAAGAAATAAAGTCAATGGAAACCACAAGAGAACATTCCCATCTACAGAACTATGAAGTTCCAATATCACATTGATCAGGAACCAGGTCCTAAAGATCTTGCCACATACAATGAGCAAGTCATCTTCCTCCTTGGTCCTCAAAATGTTGATCATAATCTTTCAAATCATTGGTTCTTTTTTTTATTTCCAATGCATCTTTAGCACAGTTTTCTATTAAAGATAATAGGCACACACACAAAAAAGAAACATATAAAAAACTTTACAGTATCATTATTAAAAATAGGCCCACAGTGGAATCAAATACCTGTCATGACAGACACATAATAAATTTGGCTTATTAGACAATACAATGCTGTTAAAAATAAACTCAACCTATAAGCAAAAATATGAGGAAATAGTTGCTTTTTTTCTTTTACAAAAAGTCATATTTTGGAGGAATGAAGATATATACTATGTAACTTCAACTATATATAGTCCAAAAATAGGTTAAATAAAACAAATGTTCTTTGATTTAATATATATATATTATTTTTATTTTTTATTTTATCTTTCACAGTAATATTTTAGGTACATAGTGACATTGAATCAGGGGCATTCCCACTACTAATGTTGTCCTCTTTCCACTCCTGTTCCCAGCATGCATCCCATATCCCTCTCCTTTGTCCCCTCTCCCCCAGGCTGCTAGTATAAATGGTCCCCTCTGTGTCTAGCATGTTGTAGATTGGGTATCAATTCTGTTGTCGTTGGCTTTGGATTTGGTGTTTAAGTCTGATCCTTTTTTTTATTTCTACTTAATGTTCATATGACTGTTTGGTCTTGGTACCCTCCATTATTTCCCCCTCAATTTGTGAGACAGAACAAGATGGTTCAAGTAATGTGGTATTGCTTGAGAGAAAGAAAAAAAATGGAGCAAAAATCAAACAAGCAAAAAATGGGAGGAGTCATTCTAAAATCTATAACTATCAATTTAAGAGAAGAAAGGGAAAAAGGAAGAAAAACATAACAACAATGCAAAACAATTTTCAAAAAACATCAAGTAAAAAACTCTAAAAGCACCACAGCAATAAAGACAACAACCATAGTCCTGAAATAAAAACAAAGCAAAGCACACCAAAAAAAAAAAAACCAGCAAACAATAACAATAACAAAACAAAACAAAAAGTTAATTTGTGCTTCTCTTTTTTTTTCTTTCACAGGCACAGTAAATATTGGGGAGATTAGAAAAGGAATTCCCTTGGCCTAAGAGATACAGGGTTTCTTTGCCCTTATACTGCCATGGGAATAACTACAGGCTCCGTACATGTTCTTTTACTTTTCCCTAGGTTCTTTTATGGTGTCTGGATGATTTAAGAGATATTTTTAAACTTGTAAAATTGTCAAATTATAAGCTCAACCAGAATTTCAACAATTTTAATGAACATAATTTTCCAATTACAGCTCTCAAGAAAGGGAAAAGCCCAGAAATTCCAATTTCTAACAGTCCAATAGTAATGGACACAGACAAATTTGTTAACTTAAAAATTAATTTTTATTTATTTCTTGAAGGTTATAAGGAAAAACTCTTTAACTATTTTTTTTTACTTTTTAATTCTTGTGGTGATCAGATCATACATGCTCTATAAAATGTCAAAGGTACATATGCTGTGCATAGTTTTTCTTGTTGAGCTGCAGTTTTTGGAAAATGAAGTCTACTACAAGGTTTTTTTTATTACTGTTCTAGGAAAGGGGTTTAAGATTAGGAGAAAATAAAATTGTAGGGTCTAACTCAGTTGTAATAAATACTGAAAAATGAAGCTATTTGCTTGTAGATGCATCAGCTAGATCTTATTGGGTATCCTACATAGGGTCTACAGTAACCTAAGGGTTATACTGAACTGTTGATGACAAGGCTTTTTAGGTCTTCTTTTATTTAAGCTAGTATTTCTCAACTGGGAATCATACAGCCCCCATTGGAATTCTAGGCTAGTCCAAGGGAAATAGCACAGATGCTCAAGCAACAAATGAGTGATTAAAGAAACTGTGGTATATATACACAATAGACTACTATGCAGCTGTCAGAAAAAATAAAACCCTATACATGGGTGGATATGGAAACTATTATGCTGAATGAAATAAGTCAGAGGGAGAAAGATAGACACAGAATAGTCTGATACGTCTATGAGTTTTTTTTTTTTTTTTTTTTTTGGTTTTTGGGCCACACCCGTTTGATGCTCAGGGGTTACTCCTGGCTATGTGCTCAGAAATCGCCCCTGGCTTGGGGGAACCATATGGGACGCCGGGGGATCGAACCGCGGTCCTTCCTTGGCTAGCGCTTGCAAGGCAGACACCTTACCTCCAGCGCCACCTACCCGGCCCCACGTCTATGAGTTTTAAGAAAAATTAAAGATATTATTGTAATAATACACAGAGACAATAGAGATGAGGGCTCGAAGGACCAGCCCATGATTTGAAGCTTCACACAAAAAGTGTGAGTTTAGTTAGAGAAAGAACTACAATGACAACTATCATGACAATGGTAGTGCGTGAGAGAAGTAGAACGTCTGTCTTAAATACAGGCAGGGTGTGGGGGAGGAATGAGATGGGGGCATTTGTGAGGGGATTGTTGCACTGGTAAAGGTAGATCTTCTTTTTTATAACTAAAACCCAACTACAAACCTGTTTGTAATCATGATGCTTAAATAAAGATATTAATTTAAAAAAACTGCATATCTTTGGAGGTCCCAGAAGGAGATCTAGTAAATATGGTTGTAGGATGCACAAAAAAATAAATTAGGTTGGAAAGGAGGTCACAATCAGGAACAGGTTAAGAAACACATATTTAAGTCGCTGGCTTTAAATCTATTTCCAAGAACTCTTGAAAACATTTTAAGTGTGCACCTACAGATATGTTTCTGAGAAACGTATCTTTAAAAGCAGGAAAGTAAAGCAATACAAGTTCTCTATATAATGTATTTTGCCCATAGACACTAACCTGAAATATATTTGTTATTATTAGTATCCTTTACTTTGAAATGTATTATTGTTTGCTGATCAAAAGTTCTTCTTGATTTCCATTTGTTGTTTTTTCATTTTTGGTTCACAACCAGAAGTGCTCAGGGCTTGCTTCTGGCTCTACACTCAGAAATCACTCCAGGCAGTGCTCAGGGCTTACTTCTGGCTCTGCAATCAAGAATCACTCCAGGAAGTGCACAGGGACCATATGTGGTACTAGGCATTTATCCTACGCCCTCCTTTGCAAAATGAGTCTTCACTAAGGTAATGCTCTGGCCTTTTTGATATCTGTTTGATCTAAATATATTTTTATCAGAAGAAAACAAATCAATTTGTAGCTTTATACTGGCAAAGACTGAAATTAGTCCGGAATCATATCTTTGGCTAGTTTCTTAAAATTTGTGTTTTAATTCAAAGGAACTATATAGTTCATTAATATTACCATATGATTTTCATATATTAAATGGAAATTTCCACTTATACTGCAAAGAATTTTTCATCATTCTTCGACAATAATATGGTCCATACAGGTCTTGAGACTAACTTGTTACTCCTTCATGATAAAAAGGTTTCAAAAAACCTTTTGTTTAATAGAGAAGGTAAATAATGTTGAAAACTCTTTGTATTTAGTAGTGATTGTAAAAACATTTATCATGTATGAAACCATGAAACTGGAACACGAACCAAACCCTTGAAAAGAAGCAGCATAAACTGGCCCTGGGCCTTTGATTTATAATCATACTTGATAAAACCAAGGTTTGATCAAATATAATTCTGCGCATTTGGTGCCCAGACTGTGATCTGACCAGGGACAAAATGAATAACAATACAACATAATATGTTTATCGATCTCACTTTAAACAAAGAACAAGAAAGTTCTTCATGCTGTCTCATATTTATATAATAATATTTTAGAGGGGTTTTGAGTCACAACCTGCTTTCTCAGGGGGTAATCTTGATTTTGCACTCAAGAACCACTCCTGGCAGTGTTCTGGGGACCATAGGGGATGCCTGGGATTGAACCAGGTTGGATGTATATAAGGCAAACACCCTACTCGCTGTGCTATAACTTTGTATTCCCCTCACACATCTTATTTTCTCTTCTCCCTCATACAACATACATTTTCAATACTCTTTATCAACAGGAACCTATTACTCTTTAAAAATAATGAAGCATCTGTAAAATTATTTCCAGTGTCAAACACCATTTAATGTATATGTGGAATTGAGCCTCTGGGAGCACTATTATCTGCTGTTACTGTAAGAGTTACTCTCCACTCCTCACTGATGTCACTTCCTTCTTCTGTCCTTTATTTCTAAATCTGTGGGATATAATCCCACATTTTGTTATACAACTGAAAGCAGGGGTCACACATAAATTGGTCTGGAATACATTTCATTTATTATTAGCAAATGTATAATATTTAAGTTCATTTAATATACCTGGGTCTTGAAAAAATTTCAAGGGTGATAAAGGGTTGTGAGTGAAAAAAGTCAAATAATCTCTATATTGCAATACTCCCAGATTATTAGAAAATATCTATAATATATTTTAATATATAATATGTAACATATATTACAATATATATAAAATACTGTTGTCTTTGTAATGAGGTAAAAATAAAATTTTGTTTGTTGTGTTTGTTTTAACCACTATCAGTGGTACGCAGGCCTTCATCCAAACTCTGTGCTCAAGGATCACTTCCGGTAGTTTAGCGTGCTGAGTATCAAATTTAGTTTAGACAATTTATCCACATGCCAAACAAATGCCTTACTTGTACTATTGCTCTGACTTCAAATTTTGTTTTGTTTTGTATTATTGTTGTCTTGGGGCCACACAGGCTGGAACTCATAGCTTACTCCAGACTGTATGCAGAAAATACTCCTGGCATTGTTCAACAGGTCATATCTGATCTTGGAGATTGAACCCTGGTTAGCCCCATGCAAGGTAAGAAACCTACCCACTGTATTATTGTTTTCACAAAGATTTTTGTGAATTTTCCTCCTTAACACTCCCTATTAACTTTTTTTGGTAAATCATCTAACAAACAATGACTGATATTTTTCCCATAAAATGATTACAAGAAAATTGTAAAATATCTAGTTTTCCATGACTCTTCAGAATGTTGTTGCTAAAAAGCTGCTCTTATAAAAAAGAATATCACAAAGCAAGTTCATGTATAATGTGAACTATATCTTCTTACAATTCACTTTTTTCTTTACATTTTTTTAATATTGTCATTATCTTTAACTTTTGCACACATTTTTAGCCATTAAAATTCTTTTCTATTCTGGTGGGCAGCTCCAGTTACTGCAAACCAAATTTCCAGTTGCTCACTACCTCTCCCCTGGATGGGAGGCAGTTTTGTTTTGTTTTGTTTTGGGCCACACCCAGTGATGCTCAGGGCTTACTCCTGGCTATGCGCTCAGAAATCACTCCTGTCTCAGGGACCATATGCAATGCCAGGGATTGAACCCAAGTCTGTCCTAGGTAAAGGGCATACAAGGCAAACACCCTACCACTTTCGCCACCACTTCAGCTCCAGAAGCAATTAAGGTCCTCCTTCAGCTGGCTTCTGTTTCTCACATCATGAGTTTCCCAGTTCATCCAAAAATTGTCAGGCATTCTTCTGATTTTTGACAACAGAAGCCAAACCTGCATCCTGAGATTCTACCTTTTTTTTTTTAACCACGAGAAAATTTAGTTCTTTCCTGTTCCTCATCAGCAGCCTTTTGTCCCTTCCTTGCCCATTAGTTAGAAAGCACTCACACACACAAAGCTCCTTCACTCATTCTTATGCACTGACAGGAGCCAGCCCATTCAGGACAAATCTATTCCAAACAATCCTTAGAATTCAGATGCCTCCAGTGTATCAGAAAAAGACATTGGTGGGATTGAATATAATTATGTGACTGTGGGAATTCATGGCTGTAGAGTCCTTGACCATAATGATATATATAATGGGAATTATCTTAAATATTAAAAAATAAAATTTTTATTTTCTATACAAAAAATTCTTTTCTAGCTGCAGTTCTACACACAATTGTGTCTCATAAAATGGTCCTTGAGAAGCAGATACAGTTAGAATTCTGGTAAGGGACAGTGTTGGGGTGTCGGTTATATTTTTGTGATGCTAAGTATCTTTTAGTATCTGTTACTTATTTTCAGAAAAAAGATATATTTAATTTCATTTGAAAATCTTATTTTTCTATTAAATTTTCAGTGTTTCTGATTTATTTTGGAAAGATCCTTCTTGAATTCTGTATTTGCAAGTATTTTCCCCCTATTTTGTAGGTCCATTTTTCTGTATGGACATTAAAAAATTATTTCAAATGTTTAAAACATAAACAAGTACTGAGGACCAGAGAGATAGCATGGAGTTAGGGCATTTGCCTTGCATGCGGAAGGATAGTGGTTTGAATCCTGTCATCCCGTATGGTCCCCTGAACCTACCAGGAGCAATTTCTGAGCATAGAGCTAGGAGTAACCCCTGAGCGCTGCCGGGTTTGACCTCAAAACCAAAAATAAATAAACAAGTATTTATATAATTTAAAAATTATGTTTTTTATATAGCCATGCTATAATATTGCTGATAGTCTACATCAGGTTTTAATAATTGAGACCCATAGCCTCTGATCTTTTATATGGATTCTATTCTTTTTGTTTGTTTGATTTTTGATTTTGGGCTACACCCAGTGGCATTCATTAGTTACTCTTGGCTCTGCTCTCAGATAATCTCTCCTGGGAGGCTCAGGGGACCATATGATATGCCAGGAATCGAACCTGGGTCGCCATATGCAAGTCAAATAACCTATCCACTGGGCTATCACTCTGGCCCCTAGGTTTTGTTCTTTTGGTGGTGACATTGGTTTTTAAACTTGAGCTTCTTTTGAAGCATGACTAGTTGACCTTCATTCCTAGGGTCTCTGTTTTCAGACTTAATCCATAGACTTTATGCCAGTTTTCTAGGGCCTGTTAATGCTTTGATAAGTTTGTTCTAAGAAAAAAATTATCTACAAAATTTCACAAGAATCTAGCTCAGAACCAACCACTACACTCTTTCATTGTCTTTTCTAACACAACATTTATCAGCACACAAGTCTTTAGCTTACTGGCCTTCTCGGCCTTATGGTTAATACCATCTCTATACAAAATCACTATGCTAGAACTTTCTATTCTAACACACTCTGTCATTCACTCTCAAGTATCCATTTCAGGCACTTCATCCTCCAGCTCTGTTGAAACTTTCTTTTAGCTTTGGAAGTATGACGCTAACACGATTCCAGATTTTTTGGGACTTTGATGAAGCTTCTCTAATTAGACCTAATTTGACATCTTTCCACCTAGTTTTAAGTGGTCAGCTGCCACAGTGTTCTCCCTTGCCAGCCCCTGCAGACTCCCTCCAGGGTCCTTGTCCTGTTAGCCTTGGATGGCTCCACAATGGGCCTTCTGCTCACAGATTCCTGAGAGTTGCCTGGAATAAGTTCTAGGACTCAATACAGCTGGCTTCCTGTGTGTATCTGTTGTACAACTCTAACTTGGCCAGGCTCCACAGCACCTTTTATTTATTTGTTATTGCCTTTCTGGATTATTTTCCACAGAACCTCTTTAGACTTTGATTATGTGAAGTCTTCAGTCCCATCAATCTTTCAATTTGATTTGTAGAGATCTACCTTTATTTCCTTTCCTCAATTTTTACAGGGAAGTATTGGCTGCTCTCAAAATTGAATGTCCTGTCTTGAGTGGTTATGTCTTTCTAATTACTGTGGGGTTATTCTCCAGATTCCTGATCACTCTCAGGTGTTAGTCGAGTACAGAGCCAAAAGTAACCCTTGAGCACCAATGTGTGGCCCCACGCCAAGAATGTTAATGCTGACATTTTCAAGACACATTCAATGTTCATTGGCTCTCATCTCTCTTCGCTCTTCTGAAGAAACTAGTTGATTCTTTTCTGCCCTGTACTTCACTCTAATGTGTCCTCTATTCACCTAATAACCCCTTTTTCTAATATTGACTTCTTTCTTTCTGCATAAATGTTATCTCTACTATTTTCACTCGTGCATCCTTCTCCACTTATTATGCCTTTCACATTATCTATCTGGTTCTTACACTGAATGGTCTTCTCTGCTCAGGTCATGGATATTTTCACTGACTTTGACCCTTCTCTATTTTTTCAAAAGCTGGAATGGGATCCTAATCAATCCTTGAAATATTTTCTTTGCAAGATAGTGATAGAAAATTACATTTCACTTCCTGCCAAACTGAACGGAATGTTGGTCGCCAGAGTTGAGTCTCCTGGACTTCTCTACACTGGTCTCTCTCTATACCTTTCTGTTCTCTTCAAAATACATGTTCCTGACATTGGAGTTGCTATATTATTTTATATTTATATTTATTCATATTATATATAAATATATATTTATATTATTTTATATATAACATATTCTATAAGAACTATATAATATGATATATAAGACATAATATAACATATTAAATTATATACATAAGTAATATAATATATTACATTACATTTTATTATATATTATATTAATAATATTAAATATATAATTTTATAACATATGTTATATATAATATAACTATCCTATATTATTCTGTAATTCTTATTTCCCTTTCTTCTCTTACTCTTATCTCTTCTTTCTACTCCTTTCCAAGTGTACTCCTTGGCCTAGTCTTTGACCTCTACTTTCCTTTCATTATTGGAAGATATATAACCATCTTGTTAAGATTTTGACTAAAATTTCCAAATTTAGTTCTCAGTTAAAAGACATTTTATTCTTTATTTTGATTTTTTTGCTTTATGGGCCACACCCAGTGATGCTCAGGGGTTACTCTTGGGTATGTGCTCAGAAATTGTTCCTGGCTTGGGGATGCCAGGGGATAAAACAATGTCCATCCTAGGCTAGTGCGTGCAAGGCAAATAAATGCCCTACAGCTTGTGCCACCACTCCAGCCTTTTTCTTGTTTATTTCTACCATTTTCCCCATTCTAATCAATCCTTTGAGCTTCCTTTCAAAAGTAGTATCCTTCCCAGGGTCATTTATTATCTAGGAAGTATTTTAGATCCCACGCTGACCTCTTCACTCCCTTGACTTCTAAAAACCAGGTGCTTTGTAACCTCTAGTATTTCCTTTCATCCATTGCTGTTTAAGATTTCAGGAACATGTGTCTGGTTTTCTCCCCAATAATTTCTTGATTAGAAATAGTGCAATTTCTATTTTACACATTAAATTTCTTGTCATGCTACTTGAACTCTAAACATATGGGATAATTTCTTTGCTTCTTGGTGACCAATCTATCAACCTTTGGTCTTTTTTTTGTTATGCACAATTAATTTCCAGTGTTCATTCTTTTAAATCTATACCTGTATTATCAGTAATGTGCTTGTGTCCCACATCCATATCTTACCTATATCCCATTCCTCAAGTTAAGCAGGCCCCTCTTCTCTCTCTCGATACATAAACATATATATGTGTGTGTGTGTGTATATATATGTATATATATAGGCATGTATATATAAATCAAATGTTTCTGCCTCTTGAAAAGTGTATGCATCTTTTTGGTGTTGAAAATGCTGTGATTGTTTTCGGCTTAACTTTCATAATTCTGTTGGCTATGTAATTTAGTTGTATGCTCAAAGTTCTTTTGGGAATTTTACATAACATATCCATTTCATATTAGTTTCCTTTTGAATTTAAAAACCAGATTTCTGAATTCTATTCACTGCAAGCGGGCACTAAGTAAATTCTTGGATGGCTTGATATGTTATACCTAGGCACCTAGACTCATCCTGTATATCTAAAGGTGCTAAACAGAATGACCTTGCTGTTTTTATGATGTTCAGTTTTAGATTTAACTGAAGTACTATGCATGTGCAAATTTGATGGCTGACTTATTAATTTTATCTTTTAATAATATTTTTATTTAAGCACCATAATTACAAACATGTTTGTAGTTGGGTGTCAGTCATAAAAAGAAACACCCTTCACCTGTGCAACATTCTCACCAACAATGCCCCCCTCCTTCCACACCCACTGCCTGTTTTTCAAGGCAGGCATTCTATTTCTTACACTCTCAGCCATTGTTGTAATAGTTGTCAATGTAGTTATTTTTCTAACTGCTCTTACCACCTTTTGTGGTAAGTTGTACACCATAGGCTGGAGCTTGCCCTCATCTTCATTGTCTCTGGGTATTATTACAATAATATCTTTTTTTTTCTTAATTCCCATAGATGAGTGAAACTATTCTGTGTCTGTCTCTCTCATTTTGACTTATTTCATCCAGCATAATAGCTTCCATGTCCATCTATGTGTAGGAAAATCTCATGACTTCATTTATTCTGACAGCTACATAGTATTCCATGGTTGCCTTTTAAACTGCACAGTCTAGATACTTATTATTTGTACTTTTCTTAGTTTAGCACTGGAATATATGTCAGCATTGCTCTTATTCAGAATTCAGTCTAAAAATGTTTTCTTCAAACCAGAAAATTTGCAATCTAGATCTTGTGTAAAATGAAAAACAACAACACAATAGAGGGGATTGGAGAGATAGAAGAGTGGGAAAGGTGCTTAGTCTGGTATGCATCAACACAGGCTTCATCCTAAACATCTCACATGCTCCTGAACCCTGCCAGGCATGAAATCCGAGTCTAGCTAGGTGTGGCCTCCAAACAAAAACAAAAAATAGAGCAGCAGTTAGATTCCTCAGTCTATGACTTCAGACCCTGGAGCAGAGATTTTACTGTTGCAACATATATTCAGGTTACTATATTCTAATGAAGTTATGTAATATATTTAATTACCTTAAAAGAATCTAGAAGTGAAATTTAGGTTATTTAAAATAACTCATACCCTTAATAGAATGCTTGATATTTCTTTTAACATAAGTATTCTCGTCTAAATATGTGAGTTCACAAAATAATACTCAGCAATACAAACTGTTTAGAGTTTATTTTGTTATACTTTTGTATATTAAATTTGTTTTCATTTTTCTTCTTAGGTTACACTTAGAACTTCACAGGACTTTCTCCTAGCTCTGTTCTCAGGGATCACTCTTACTGGAATGATCACTCCTGAGAACATATAGAATACCAGGGACTGAACTAAGAACATTGTATTCAAGGTGAGTGCCATCCATCTTTACTATCTCTCCTGACCACAGAATTTATATATGCATGTGTATGTATGTATGTATGTATGTATGTATGTATGTATGTATGTATGTATAACTCAGGGGTTCCTCCTGGCTCTCTGCTCAGAAATCGCTCCTGGCAGGTTCAGGGGACCATATGGGATGTCAGAATTTGAACCACCGTCCTTCTGCATGCAAGGCAAATGCCTTACATCCAAGCTATCTCACTGGCCCAGGATAAATATTTTAAGTGATGGAGAGACAATAAATCTTTGTGGAAAGTAGAGAAAAATAAAAATAAATGCAATATATTTTTTGATTTTTAGTTTGTGGATAACATGCAATGGAGGAATATTTTCTTTTATGTATGGTAAAATGATCAGTTGCCACAAAGTATATTGTCATTTTCCTGTGTTCTAAACAAGAAATTTCAAATTAATATAGTTCTGGAAATATCTGAAATCCTGCTACTGACCTGTCATGGCCACTGGATGTCACTAAGACCAATAACATGGAAAGAAGCCAAACTGTTCATGAAAGGCTTATAACAATACTTTATCTTATATTAATTGAGCCAACTTTATTCTAAAAAAATGGCATGTTGAAATGCACGAAACAATTGAAAACTAATTGTCAGTAAACAAAAAATGAACATTTAACAAAATAAAGTTAAATCAACTATTAAAAGAAAACAGAAGATAGACATATACAGATGTCAGATATTAAGTTGTGCATTGGAGACCTTTGTATTATTATAAACAATGTAATTTCAATAAAGAGTCAAAAACTAAAAACGAAGGAAGATAGATTATAAGTCTCCATTTGAGTCTGAAAAAATAGAATTAACTCTTGTAGGTTAACTTCTAAATTGATAAAGAGGCAAGTTTAAGAGCATCCAAGTGACACTCTGAAGAAAAAAAGAAGATACTAATTGTACAACATAACAACAATCCGGGTTCTTGTTTTCTTGTATAATTTTATGTATTGTTTATTATCTGTTGTGGGTTGAACAGGATATCTGTCCATACCCTGCAAATTTGGTGATTGTAATTTTAATGTTTCACGACTCAGAAAATGATTTCCTTTGGAGATAGATTCAGAGATAAGTTCTTTTTGAGAGGGATGTCGAGTTTTGGGCAACATTGGGCAGAGCTCAGAGCTACATCTGAGTCTGTGCTTAGTGATTATAGACAATGACAATAAGTCAAAGAACCCTGTGATGCTACTGATAGAACTGGAATCTCATGCATAGCTAGCATGCACTCTGCCTGTTGAATGATCTCTACCTCCCTGAACCTAGGTTATTTATTGAGGTTTTAGAGCCAGGTCACTTGGTCAATGGGGGACACTATTTTAGTAGATTATTAATATAAATCTGGAAAATGGAGCACAATGATAGGATATGAGATAAGATGCTGTAAAGACAGAGAAATGATGGTGATTTATACAAGTACAACGGGTTTGGAACAGAGACCCATTTTTCCAACCTTAGAGGGTTGGAACTTTAGAAGGAATCACTTAATTTTTATCTCACTGTTACAAGATCGACACGTCTTTTCCTGTTATTTATGTAAAGAGTAGAGAGAAGTGAATTATAAAAGGCATAATTTTTATAATTTTCAAGAACATACTTAGCTAGTTTTATTTACTTTGGGACTCAAAGTGATAAGAAAAATATCTTTCCACAACTAGAACTATATGTAATCTGATATTATAACATTATTTAACTTTTTGTTTGTTTCTATAATTTTTTTTTTCTTTTTGGCCCACACCCCGTGATGCTCTGAGATTACTCCTAGTGATGTGCTCAGAAATCCCACCTGGCTTCGGGGACCATATGGGATGCCGGGGGATGAAACTGTGGTCTGTCCTAGGTTAGCACGTGCAAAGGAAACGCTACCATTTGTGCCACAGGTCTGGTCCCTGTTTCTATAATTTTAATACAAATGTAAACTTGAGGAAAAAGTAAATCAAAAGCACACCATACATCATAATGCAAATATAAAAAAAGATCCTTAAAAAAATCTCAAAAGTTTTCACAACATAGAATATGCCTTTTAAATATTTGCAATAGTGTTTGATTAGATAATAAAATTTTCACAATGGGATGTTGCTGAAATTGTGCACAAAATGAATCATAAAATCAAGTGAGAACAATGAAATGATAGATAATGTTGGCATGGACTTTTATTATATTTTCAGAGGGTGTCAGATTGTATGCCTTAAAGTATGAAAATGAAATAATCTATATTAGAAATATATACACTGACAGCTATCATGACAATGGTAGTGAGTAAAAGAAATAGAATGCCTGTCTCAAATACAGGCAGGGGATGGGAGGAAGAGGGTGTTGGGGGGCATTGGTGATGGAATGGTTGCACTGGTGAAGTGAAGTGACTTCACCAGTTTTCTGTTTTTAATAACTGAAACCAAACTGTAAACATGTTTGCAATCACAATGCCTAAATAAAAATAATAATTAAAAAATAATGTATATAAAATAATTGTGTCATATCAGGATATAGTCATTTACTATTATTTTTAATGATAGTTTATAAACCTTCCAAACAATAATATTCTAAAAAATATGCTAAGAACAATGAATAAATAGTATTATACCTTTACACATTTCATTAAAGAAAAACCTAACTCCAATGAGCAGCACTAAATTTACTTTTAAGATTGTGTTGCTAACATAGGGAATGCAAACATTTCTGCCTTTGCAATTTTGCTGCCTGTGATGCCACCTGTTACTGACACTGATGCCAACTAACTTACATGTATGCCAATGCCCAATTCACATCAGAGACTTTTCTTGCAGTCATTGCAAATTTGAAAGCATCTGTGAGTTCTTCTTTTTTTATATATTGTGATAAAAATAGCAATGAATTTGTGTATATAATTCAATGTGTACATAGGTGCATATATTTGCATTAATATAACATTTACAGGAATATTTAAACATGGATACTTTTGCTTAGAAATTAAAAACAAATTTTTTACATCAAGATAGACCCACAGTTGTCATTTGCATTGGTATAATTTTCTCCAGGTTGTATAGACTTATTTTATATATATATATATATATATATATATATATATATATATGTTACATATATATATTAAAAAAACAACTGAACTCTTTTTTTTAACTGAACTCTTAATTGGATTTGGTAGAGGTCTATTGAAGATTTTCCTTTCTTACCTTTATTTTATTGTTTCATTTTTGGAGTCTCATTGTGAGGTACTCATGGCTTCCTCCTGTCTCTATGCTCAGTGATTACTCCTGGCACAGCTTGGGAGACCATATGTGGTGTCAGCGATTGAACCCAGGTAGACTGTGTGTAAGAAAAACACCTTACCCTTTGTACTTCTTTAGCCTTTACTTTAGCTATTTTAAATAAATAGACCTTCCTGAGCTATTTAAATATAGGTAAAATGCAAATCGTGCCTTCAAAACTTTGTCAAATACAATAGTATTTTTCAAAGATATTGCTAAAATAGTTATTTTTCCAATTTACTTCAGTTTTCTCCAAGTCACTGATCTTTTTTTATTTGGGGGGGGGTCACGCCCGGCAGCGCTCAGGGGTTACTCCTGGCTCTATGCTCAGAAATCGCCCCTGGCAGGCACGGGGGACCATATGGGATGCGGGGATTCGAACCACCATCTGGAATGAAAGGCAAATGCCTTACCTCCATGCTATCTCTCCGGCCCCAAGTTGCTGATCTTATCATCTAAATTATTATCTAAGTTTTTTGTTTGTTTGTTTTGTTTTTGGCCACACCCATTGATGCTCAGGGGTTACTCCTGGCTATGCGCTCAGAAATTACTCCTGGCTTTGGAGACAATATGGGACGCCAGGGGATTAAACCACGGTCCAACCTAGGTTAGCATTTGCTTGCAAGGCAAATGCTGGCTGTGCCACTGCTCAAACCCCTAATTTTTAAGTGAGAAAGAATAAACTCACTAGATCTACAAAATACAACCTTAATATGGATTTTGAGGAACTTTAGTGAGAAGCATATGTAGATATATCTATATGTTATAAGTTTTAAAAAATCAGAAGCATCTAGAAGAAAAGACTTAAAATTTTTAAATTTTGAATGTTACCAAAACATTAAATCAAAATGTTTCAAGAAAATTTGCATATTTATGCACTTTTTTCAGGTACTCTAGCATATACTATATTTTTGAAAAAAAATAATTTTACTTTATTGACACCATTTTGATTTACAAAGTCATTCATAGTTGCTGTTCAGATATTGCACTCTTTTCTTGACTGGATTGTTTCAACTGGATGTATTTTGTTAGCCACTCTTTTTTCTCTAAGATTTCTACAGCAGCCTCTTTCCAGAGATGGGAAAGTTCTCTGCTATTATCTACCTCACTACTTGTTATTCCCCTTTTCATTTTTATTCCCCTTCTGGATTCCTAAAATTCAAAGATTATTTCTTTCATTTCATTTTCATTAAGTATCTTACATTTTATCACATTATTTTGTCTCTCCTTTCTTTTTTTGACTTCTTTATCAATGCTGACATAGAATTTATCTTCAAGTTTGTCTATACCGTTCTCCACCTGTGTAATTATGGTTTGATAACATGATTTTTTTTAGTTTCTTCAGTTCCATTTGTATGAATTCTCTCATCTTCTAAAAGAGTTCTTTGAGAGAGTTGATCTGTAGATCATCTGTCGATTGCTTAATTTTGCAGGCTAGCAATTCCTTGATTTCTATTGCTAAATCATGAAATGTTGATTTTAGGTTCTCTTCTACAAGGCTCAGGTGTTTTGGTGGACTAGGAAATTTGCCCTTTGTCTACCATATCCTCAACTGTAGTTGTCATCCTTAGTTTTTCCATTGTTCTTTGCATTTAGTGGGTTGTAATGATGGAGTTTCAGGTAGTTTAATAAAGTAATCTATTGAATAGATTGTGTAAAAGAATGCTAGAGGTATATCTGATTCAGAAGTTATTTTCCTAAACACAGGAGGGTATCTACGTATGATTAATAAATATTGCCAGCTAATTCATTGGATAGTTTTGAGGTTGTATATATTCAGGGAGAAAGAAGTGCTAGATCCAATCTGCCTGGAAAGAGCTGATATAAATTAAAATGTCTTCATGCAGACGTGGCAGGAAGTCCCTTGACAGATATACCTGAGATGGGTGGGGGGCGACAGATCGGAAGTCAGGCTAGGATATAATCTTTACATCTAGGAAATGAAGGCAGAGACTCAGGATTTGAGCAATGAAACCCATTGACTGCTTAACTCCTTTGCAAATCTCATGGCCATTCTCTCTTCAGAGTCTGTGCAATGCAACTCTGCCATGAAGCCATTCAAGTAAATGATGAGGAGCCAGCGAAAGAAAAACACAGCCAGCCCACTTTCCATCTATCTACATAAGATTTAGACAGTTCTCTGATTGTAAATGTGTTTCAAGCAGAAGGTGACTTTAAGATTATGGAGACATCTCTATCCTCATTCTACATCTCAGTGAAACCTCAGGGGATCTATCCATATTCTCTACTGTCTTGGGCAGCGCAGTTAGTATGTCTACATTTAGGAAAAATGTCCAGTTTATTTAGAGTTCCCTTTCTCAGCTTAATTGCTTTTCACCCTTGGAAAAAATTTCAGTTGTCCAAGGGGAGATATTAGAGAAATAAAAACAAAGAGATGTATATGTAGAAACTATCACCCCCTGGAAAAGTTTTTGTTGCTCTTCTCCCTTTTATGCATTTCTAATGATGTTTGTATCTCAGTTTCTCCAACTGAAACCTAATTGATCTGCTGGATCATGAAGATTTGCTACAATCTCTTCATATATTTTAAAAATAAATCATTGTGGAAAAAATTCACCAGTGTTTGAAATGATAGAGAAGGTATTGAACAAAGGTATTTGTGGTCAAATAGTTATGTTAAATGAAGTAAGCTAGAAGAATTATAAGTACACAATCATTTTATTTATGTGCTATTTAGAATAAAAACATGAAAAATGCAATGATTTAAATGGCGGTTGTCAAGAACACTTTATTCCTAAGAGTATTGTGAATAAAAGGAAAGAAATTAAGTGGAGGACTGTTATTTGTGGTCAAATAGTATCACCTGTGTGTATGTATGTATATGTGTATATATATATACATTCTTTATATATATATATATATATATATATATATATATCAAGAATTTTGCATCACTGTCAGGCCAGCTATGAGGCTGAGATCAAATTAGCAAACTTAAAGAGAAGGGTTTTTTATTGCTTTAGTTAATTAGAATTATTTCTATTTATTATATTGAGAAAATTTCTGAGTCAAACAGGAATGTTTGAAATTGATGTATTTAAAAATATGTATTAGGCTTTTACATGAGCAAAGTGCTCATTTAAAAATATCTGCACAGTAGAAACATTGTGATATGAAGAGCAGGGTAGTTATTTGAAAATCTAACTATAACATTAATTTTATTCTGATACATTTTTAGGAAAATAAATAAATGAAAGGTGAATATACTTAAGTTCTTAAATTTTGATAATGTTGAGACTCCAACTCATTATCAAGTAACATGTTTTACATTTTATGAGCACTATAATATTATTTTAATTCTGTAATTTTTTGTTAGTTACATTATGACATAAAACTAAATTTAGTAGTAAGAAAAATTTCTCTTTTTTTGGGGGGGAGGGGGGGCATTTGGCTCACACCTGGCAGCATTCAGGAATTACTCCTGGCTATACACTCAGAATTTGCACCTGAAAGGCTCGGGAACCATATGGGATACCAGAGATCTAACTCAGGTCTGTCCCTGGTTGGCAATGTTCATGGAAAACACTCTACCTGCTTTGCTATTGCTCTGGCCACAGGTATTAAGAAAAATGTCTATTTGATATTTATTCCATTTTACCATTTACCATTGGGTTATGTTATTAAAAATTATTTGAGGGGCCAGAGCAGTGGTGCAAGCGGTAGGGCATTTGTCTTGCACGTGCTAACCTGGAACAGACCATGGTTCGATTCCCTGAGTCCCATATGGTACTCCAAGTCAGGAGCAATTTCTGAGTGCATAGCCAGGAGTAGTCCCTGAGCGTCAATGGGTATGGGCCAACCCCCCCCCAAAAAAAACTATTTGACTTTGAAACCTTATGAAAAATTATAACTCAGTTCATTAAATTTATTAACTGAACTAACTAACCTAATTCATATTATTATTCATGTTTATTTATAAGAAAGTTTGCAAAATTAAAGGAGAATTCACATTTATCAATACTACAAAGTATAATTCTGTAAATAAAATTCTGTAAACTCTGAGGTTTACAGAGTTGTTCCTAGTACACTTATTTCTGACTTTTCATGTTCCAATACCAATCCTACTACAAGTATAATCCTCTACCATTGTCCTCTGAATTCCAATCTCTCCCAAACCAACCCTGTGGCAGGAACAAATAATTTACTTAATCTCTTCCTTCCTTCCTTCCTTCCTTCCTTCCTTCCTTCCTTCCTTCCTTCCTTCCTTCCTTCCTTCCTTCCTTCCTTACTTCCTTCCTTCCTTCCTTTCTCTTTCTTTCTTTCTTTCTTTCTTTCTTTCTTTCTTTCTTTCTTTCTTTCTTTCTTTCTTTCTTTCTTTCTTTCTTTCTTTCTTTCTTTCTTTCTTTCTTTCTTTCTTTCTTTCTTTCTTTCTTTTTCTGTTTCTTTCTTCCTCCTTCCTTCCTCCCTCCCTCCCTCCCTCTTTTCTTTCTTTCTTCCTTCCTCCCTCCCTCTTTTCTTTCTTTCTTTCTTTCTTTCTTTCTTTCTTTCTTTCTTTCTTTCTTTCTTTCTTTCTTTCTTTCTTTCTTTCTTTCTTCTTCTTTCTTTTTCTTTCTGTGTCTTCTTTCTTTCTTTCATGCTTTCTTTCTTTCTTTCTTTTTCTTTCTGTGTCTTCTTTCTTTCTTTCTTTCTTTCTTTCTTTCTTTCTTTCTTTCTTTCTTTCATGCTTTCTTTCATGCTTTCTTTTTCTTTCTTTCTTTCTTTCATTCTTTCTTTCTTTCTTTCTTTCTTTCTTTCTTTCTTTCTTTCTTTCTTTCTTTCTTTCTTTCTTTCTTTCTTTCTTTCTTTCTTTCTTTCTTTCTTTCTTTCTTTCTTTCTTTCTTTCTTTCTTTCTTTCTTTCTTTCTTTCTTTCTTTCTTTCTTTCTTTCTTTCTTTCCTTTCTTTCTTTCTTTCTTCTTTCTTTTTTTTCTTTTCTTCCACCCAGCAGCAAAAGAATCTTCAGATAATAACTACAAGAGTGAAAAAGAAAAAAGAATAAAGAGGAAGAGAAATAAAAAAGAAAAAGAAGAGGGAAAATAGGGAGTGCTGGTGTGGCAATGTTTTGTGCTCTAACCTCCTTTTTTTTGTGTAGTCACAGTAAGTATTGGGGAAGTAAGAAAGGAAATTCCCTTAGTATAAGAGATTCAGGGTTTCTCTGCCCTTGAAGCATACTGTCATGGGAACAACTACTCGCTCCATACATGCTCATTACCACACCTCAAGGTGTTTCTTGTGGTACCAGGAAACTTTCTGCTCAGTTGTGGATGATAAAATCAGGCCTCTGTAGCTAGAGATCTTGATATTTGCACTGGTCATAGGACAAGGTCTAGGATAGAGTCTTTATGGTCCTAGAAGTCTGTCCCATCATTTTTTTGTATTCAGTCTTTTGTAATGAGTGGTCTTGGTTTTTGCTCAGATCCTAGGTGGAAGCCTAGGATAGATAGAGTCTTCCTTATGGTTCCAAAAGTTCTGCTCAGTCTCCATTGTCAAAGTCAAGCCTCTGTAATTAGAGATCTTGATTTTTGTACAAGTCCTAGGCTAAAGTCTAGGGTAAGGTTTTTCTTATTGGTCCCAGGATAAGTTCTGCCCAGTCATGGTTATCAAAGTCAGTCTTCTGTAGTTAACGCTTTTTGTTCTTGCACAGATCAAAAGATGCCATGTCTTCTGATTTCCTCTTACTGTTAGGTGGTGTGATAGGACAACCTGCTCTTAGATCAAGTTGTTGTTTTCTCATTGTTGGGATGTCATATCAGAACTGGTGCAAATTGGTGCCAAAGAGGTGTTAGAAATTTCCCAGCGGAGTTTGGTTCCTGTTGTCCTTGCAGGAAGCTATAACCCTCATTAATATTTCTTGTTAAAACTAAATGGTAATAAAATTATCAAAAAATACTTAAGAGAAAATGTGTGCAAATTGTCATATCTTGAAGCTGGGCCATTGGCATCGAGGCCTTTGGTGGGTGCGTCTGCATTTGCAGCTGTTGAGGCTTTGTTAGGACTGGGGGGGGGGGGGCTTCACCCAGGTCTGCTCCCTAGAGTGTCCCTCAGTGTTATCAACTACTCAACAGCAAGATTTGTATATTTATGTGTATTTGTGGTTTGGTTTGCCTCCATTTTTTGTTTGTTTGTTTTGTTTCTTGGGGCCACACCCTGGTTCAAAAATTGCTTCTGGCCAGCTGGGGAAGCATATGGGATGCCATAAAGGGAATCGAACCCAGGTTCATCCTGAGTCAGCCATGTGCAAAGCAAATGCCCTACACCTGCACTATGACTCCTTTTTTTAATTTTTATTTTATTTTTTTAAATTTTGGCCAACCCTGTGATACTCAGGGATTACTCCTGGCTATATGCTCAGAAATCACTTCTGGCTTGGGGGTCTATATGGACTCTGGGGGATTGAATCAGAGTCCTTTCTTGGCCAGCCGCATGCAAGGCAAACACCATACCACTGTGCCATTGCTCAGGAGGTTTGCCTCCTTTTATAGTTAGATAAATCTATTTAAGGGCAGACATGGTGCCATATTTTTATGGTGAGCATGGCTCTGAAACTTCAGGAAGATCTGAGGTATGTATAGGCATTCTTAGGTGTGTATGAGGGAGGAGGGTACCAGGGAAGGAATGAAAACCTCACACATGAGAGGCTATATCAGTCATGAAGCCTCATGCACAAGCATCTTAAGGTGTTTTTTGTGTGCTTGCCTTGCACTCAGCTGACCAAAGCTTGATCCCCAAACCCATGTGCTCCCCTCAGCTTCACCAGGAGTAATTTATTTTTTGTTGGTTTGATTTGTTTTGAGGCCACACGGGCTATGCTCAGGGGTTACTCCCAGTTCTGTATTAAAAAATCACACCTGGCAAGCTCAGGAGACTATATTGGATGTCAGGGACCAAACCTGGAGCTGTCCCTTGTAAGCCACTTGCAAACGCCCTACTACTGTGTTATTGCTCCAGTTCCCTGCCAGGATCAATTCCAGGAGTGAAAAACCAAGAGAAGCCCTGAGCACTCTCTGGCATAGCTCCAAAACCAAATAATTTTGGTCTGCTTTTTTGATAGTTCATTTATGCTACATTAGTTATTTATCTTAAAGCGAATGTGAACACAACTTTGCAAAAAGTATATGTGTGTGTATATATATATGTATATATATATATATGTATGTATGTATGTATATTGGTTATTGGGTCACACTTGGCAGCACTGAGGGGTTCCTCCTGGCTCTACGCTCAGAAATCACTCCCAGCAGTCTCAGGGATCATATGGGATGCTGGAATTCGATCCACCGTCCTTCTGTATGCAAGGCAAACGCCTTACCTCCATGCTATCTCTCTGTCACCCTATAATTTTTATACCATGCACAATTTAAATTTTAAAATAAATTCTTGTTTTCATCAAATAAGGACACAGATAAAATTTTCTTTTATTGAAATTATACCTTTAGGTCACTTTCATAGTGTGAAATAAATTCGCTAACTATTTCTCCAGTAAAAAGTATTTATTTTATGGGACCAGACAGGTGACACAAGTGGTAGGGCATCTGCCTTGCATGCACTAACCTAGGATGGACCTTGGTTCAATCCCCTGGTGTTCCATATGGTCCCGCAAGATAGGAGTGATTTCTGAGCACATATCCAAGAGTAACCCCTGAATGTCACTGGGTGTGGCTCAAAAACCAAAAAAAAATTGTTAATTTTCTCGTTTTGCATAGTCATTTAAATTTCTTTTTACAAATACCCGAAGTTACCATTGTTAAATGTAGTTCCCTATAGAGGCTAGGGAGAATGCTCAGAGTGTATTTCTGGGATGCTTTGTAAATACAAAGACCTGAGTTTGATTCCTATACACGCATATTCCCTCCCAGTACTAACTCATCAGAACAAAACTCAATGCTGATTATTGCCTAAGAGTGGTTAGATTACTACCACCGCCCCCCACCCCTGGAATGGGCTATGGGGCACCTATATACAAATGAGAAAGCTTTTTCTCTTTTTTCTTTAATTTTTTTTTTTTTTGCATTTTATTTTATGTTTGGATGACCAATATTGTCAATTTTCTTTGACTCGGGAAGAAAACTCAATGTAATTGCTGAAAATTTTTCTTTACATTAAGCATTTCATTACCTTTAAAATAAACAGATTTATGCTATGTTCGGGCTCTGGACAGGACAGCTAGCCCTACGACCCCTGGGCTGAACGCTTAGTCCAGGGAAGAAGATCCCCCCCCCCCACACCAGGCGGGTCTTCAGGGCCACACCTGGTTAATCGGGCCCTGGGGGCGAGGGGCTGAGAAACTCCTCCCTATGCATCCAAAAACTACAGAGGCACGGCTGGGCTCAGAACACTCCACATGCCAAGATTTCTGGGCATCTTTGACTGGTATGTTGGGGGCTCTGGGCAGGATAGCTAGCCATAGGCCCCCTGGGCTGACCACCTTAGTCCAGGGGAAACAAGATCCCCCCCCACACCAGGCGGGTCTTCAAGGGCCACGCCTGGTAATCGGGCCCTAGGGGGAGGGGGGTGAGAATAATTTCTCCCTATGCATCCAAAAAACTACAGAGGCACGGGCTGGGCACAGAACACTCCGCATGCCAGGATTTCTGGGTGTGTTTGACTGGGTATGTTGGGGGCTCTGGGCAGGACAGCTAGCCATAGGCCCCCTGGGCTGACCACTTAGTCCAGGAGAACAAGATCCCCCCCCCACACCAGGCGGGTCTTCAGGGCCATGCCTGGTTAATCGGGCCATGGGGGGAGGGGTGAGAAATTCCTCCCTATGCATCCAAAAACTACAGAACCGCTCGGGGGCTTGCGCCCCTGTGCGTACTTCATGTATTGAGAGTATTCTTTATTCTTATGTTATGTTTTGCGTATCCAGAATATTCATTTTTTATTCTGCCCTTTCACATACCCTTACAAAGCTCTTTTTTACTCCTTAACTCTCTAACCCCCCCAAAGTCACTAATCTACATTACTCTTTTTAACTTCAGTAGTATACAATCCTAATCACAGACCAAAGCCATGCATTGTGTGTAACAACCCTAAACTGTTTCAAGATACATAAAATGGACACGTATTTCTTTAGAATATTTTGTGTTCTTTCTCTGACAGCTATAATTCTTACTAAATGTTGTCTTATGCAGTGACGATTCTAACTACTTTTTATCTTCTCTTTTTGAGCTGTTTAACAAGGAATTTTGGTGAAAGAGTCCCCCAGTTTAATGCTTATGATTAAACCATATCATGGGAATCGTTGGAATTGTTCTTATGGCCTCTATATACGCCAATAACATCATGTGGCATTATTCCTTTTTTGCATAGGCACATTAAAATGGGAAAATACTATACATACAAATATGTTCCTATCTAATAGAGATTGGAACACACAAATCTTGTAGTGCAAAGGGACCTTACACCCTGAACATTGACCTGGCACAGACCTCTGAAGAAAGGGCATTTTCCATTCACCCCTGAACCAGGGAAGCCATCCACGAAATATCCAGGCTGGTCTATAACATCACCTGGAAGCAATCCTCTACCATGGAAGACCCTACACTGCTCATATATCGACCTGCTCAAAAGAAACTTACCTTAACACTGAGAAGACTTAACAACATCATCGACCTGCTTACAGGACAGGGCTCTCCTTTGATTGTGAGGTGAAACAAGAGGACGCTCCAAATCCTGACCTCAATGTAGGATATGAAGATTCCAGGATCTTTAATACAGAAACATGATACCAACAACAGAGACTGTGTGAAAAATAAAAGTGTGTTCGCACTACAGAAAGTGTCTTGGATTGGACGATCTAGCTTGCCTGGAGCCTAGAGTTGGTCTTGTGCCAGGAAACTTCAGGGGTCAGGTCTCTTTGTATTTAGGCCAAGGCTATTTCTTTCCATGTCCCTCATATTTTGGTGGTCCTATGCAAACAACAATTGCCACTCCAACACCATTTTTACTGTGCTCCTTTGACTCTAATCCTTAAAAAGAACCCACTTAAAATTTGAGGTTAACTTAAGCTAATATGCATGTATTTGGAAATGTAAAAAGATACTATGCCTGTAATGTTTAAGGAGTTACGTATGTTTTATGGCTTTAGATTGCCTTGTGTGCTGTTAAGAAATATTATAATGTGTTACAATTTGGGGACTTGAGGGACAAAGTAATTGTACATGGATTCTGTCTTATTTATCTTAATGTTCTTTGGCTGAAATTTCAAAGTTAAGATATCAGCAAGGGGACTTCTGAGAATTATGTTATGGGTGATTGTCCTTCCATTGTAACTTTACTTTATCCTCTTTCTTTGCATCCTTGTTCTCATAATTAAAAATAAAAAAATTTAATAAAAAGGAATAAACTCTAGAAGCAACACAAAATAAATAAAAATAAAAACAGGTTTATACAGCAAACAAGAGCGTTTTTTAAAATATAATTTTTATTTTGATCATAGTGGCTTACATATTGTTGAGAATAATATTTTAGATACATATTTACATCAAATTAGGGAGATTCTCATCACCAATTTGTCCTCCCTACACCTCCGTTTTTGTCCTACCTCCCATATCCTCCTCCCTCACCCCTGGGGCTAATAGAATATGTGGTCCCCTCTGTACCTAGCTTACTACTTAGTAGTCTTGCACCTGTTGGTCTTGGTGCCTCCCTTATTTCCCCCTCTAATTGGGAGGCAGGACTAGCTAGTTCAAGTTATGTGGTTTTGTTTGAAGAAGAGAAAAGTAATAAACTGGGATAAAAGTCTAATACGCCAAAAATGGGCAGAATCCTTCTAGAGGCTCTCATCATTGGTTTGAGAGACGGAGAAAAAGAAGGTGAAACACCCCAACAGTACAAAAAGAAGGGTCAAATATCTAGTGAGGACTCTAACAATAACGATAAGCACCACAAAAAAAAAAAAAAAAAAAAAAAAAAAAACCACGGTCTTGAGATAAGAAACATGGCAGAGCACATAAAGAAAGAAAAGAAAAGAAGAGAAAAAAAATAAGTATAAATGGGGACAACAACTTCATTAACCACACCAAAACAAAAAAGTCGACAAAAAGTAGATAGGTAAATAAAAATAAAAAATAATAATAATAAATGAAGATAAAAAATAATATATAAAAAATAAAAAAAATGTTTTGTGCTGTTTGCTTTTTTTTTCCCTCCTGCACTGGCACAGTAAATATTTGGGTCATTAGAAAAGGAATTAACTTGGCCTAAGAGATATGGGGTTTCTCCACCCTTGGAGTATATTGTCATGGGATTAACTATAGATGGGGCCGGGCGGTGGCGCTAAAGGTAAGGTGCCTGCCTTGCCTGCGCTATCCTTGGACGGACCGCGGTTCGATCCCCCGGTGTCCCATATGGTCCCCCAACCCAGGAGCAACTTCTGAGCGCATAGCCAGGAGTAACCCCTGAGTGTTACCGGGTGTGGCCCAAAAACAAAAAACAAAAAACAAAAAAAAAAAGAAAAGAAATTAACTTGGCCTAAGAGATATGGGGTTTCTCCACCCTTGGAGTATATTGTCATGGGATTAACTATAGACTCCATTCAGGTTCATTTACTCTCCTGGTGGTGCTTTCATGGTGTTTGGAAGACTTCTGCTCTGTCCTGGGTGATAAAATCAGACCTCAGTATCTAGAGATCTCAGTATCTGCACAGGTCCAGGAGTGGGACTTATGATGGAGTCTTTCTTTGTGGCAAACAAGAGCTTTTATACTATGTTCTTCTGTAGGAAATTGCTATTGCCAAAATTATAAAATGTCAATAAATGTGCCAAAGCTACTTTTCTTTACTGATCCAATTGTAGGGTGAGTTTCTTTTTCTTGAGATCATTCTACATTATTATTGGCCTTCTCTTTTAACTGAACTTGAAAATATTTTATTATTAACTAATAATGACAATTCCCTCTAATGACAATTTTAATTCAGTTATCAATGCAAGTTATGCGGTTTGTGGGAAATATTATGTGTATATTGGCTATGAAGATAAACTATTCTGAGAAACAACATGGTGGATATCGACCTCAGTATTCATGGGCATTCTGGCAGTGATGTGTACTCACTGTACACACTTTGGTTAATACCTCATGCAAATGCTGTTGAAGTAAAATAGAGATCTGTTAGACATAATATTTTGTTTACAAGAAAACACCTAAAATACCAGGGACCAGTTTCAAATGTTGTACATTTAGTTAGGTTAAAAACAAACTTCATTTCACCTGCTCAATAATGAATTGACAGTGACCTTAATAGACAGTACAGATTTCAGCATAATACTCTTAAATATTTACTCTCTAAATAGAATATGAAGAATCATTATAATTTATTTTCAACATGCATATATCATTATAGACTAAAATATGTGGGTCCAAAATATATGTTGAACCTCTAGTTTCTTCGAGGTATAGTATAGGGAATAGGACCTTTGGGTATGTATTAGGATTAAAAGAGTTTGTATATTGGACTTTTAATTAGTGGTGGAAATGAAATAATAAGGATCATGTAAGATCTTGCATTCCTTTTCTGCTTTCTATGTTAGGAAACCAGTAGAAATAGGGAGCTTGTCTTTTGGAAAAGTTTCTCATTTATAACCAACTGTCCTGGCACACTGTCACAGAATTTTTACCCTCCAGAATTGTAGGAAATAAAAAAAGTGTTATTTATGT
Organism: Suncus etruscus; assembly: GCF_024139225.1. Taxonomy (NCBI): domain Eukaryota; kingdom Metazoa; phylum Chordata; class Mammalia; order Eulipotyphla; family Soricidae; genus Suncus; species Suncus etruscus. The sequence continues at coordinate 108,635,117 of NC_064855.1, read as the reverse complement.
TACCCAGTCTATGGTGGTAGTAATAATAAGAGCCCTAATCAAGCCACACTCACATACAATTTCTTTTTTTTACTTTTTTTGGTTTTGGGTTTTTGGGTCACACCTGGTGGCACTCATAGGTTATTCCTGGTTCTGTGCTCAAATATCACTCCTGGTAGGCTCTGAGAACATTATGGAATGCCGGGAATCAAACCGGAGTTTGTCTGGGATTGGCCTCATGCAAGGCAAAAGCCCTACCGTTGTGCTATCACTTTGGCTCCATAATTTATTTTTACAAGTATTTGACTTCTAGGGGCTGGAGTGGTGGCTCAAGCCGTGGGGCATCTTTCTTGCGGACACTAGCTGAGGACAGACTGAGGTTCAATCCCCTGGAGTCCCGCATGGTCCCCCCCCAGTCAGGAGTGATTTCTGAGTGCAAAGCCAGGAGTAACCCCTGAGCGTCACCGGGTGTAGCCCAAAAAGCAAAAAAAAAAAAAAAAAAAAAAAAAAAAAACAACAACACAAAAACTAAATATTTGACTTCTATAGTTGCATTGTATTATCAGGCAGCACATAATACTAGCTTTAGAAATTATAAAATTAATTTAAAAAACAATTTGACACTACTATTTTTTGTGGGGAAATGGTAAATTTAGTTATGCAAAAAACACTGTCTTGCTGAAGTATTCAAGAAACCCGAGGAAAGCATAAGATGTTGTTTTGAGAGAAATTTAGTACTAATTTCTTATTCTATTAAAATTTAGGCATTTGTTGCTATAGGGAAAATAATGATATGCTGCAGATATGAATTAGATGATATGTCACAAAAATGGGTGTGATTGAGGATGCGATTTTTATCTTTACTCTATTATTTTTATTGTTCTTGTTTCTTGGACTACACCCAGAAGATCAAGGATAATTCCAGGTGAGCTCTAGAGACAGGAAACTAATCCAAGACAGTCAAAGCAAATGTTCCACCCTCTGTCTTTCATTTTGATTCATTTTTCCCCCAACTTTTAAGTAACTTTATAAAATTAAATACTGTGTCTACACTTGTAAAATATTTCATACAAATTTTTAATTTAATTTTTAGTGAGACCATTATGAATTATACGTCTTTTACAGTTGTGTTTCAGGCCTATAGTGACAGTGAATTAGGGCCATTCCCATCACCAGTGTTCACCTCCCTCTACCACAGTTCCCAACATACCTCCACTCCTAGTCTCCTGGACTACCAGTGTAGCAGTAGTTTGGGTCTCTTGAATATATTGTTGTTGACTTTGGCTTGGGTATTTATATCTGACCATCAAATATTTTTTAATGAGGAAATTACTATAGGGTTAGTTATATAATGACAGACTATTATTTCATCAATATTATCAAATGTAAGCTGCAAACGTATTAAACTTTTATCTTTTTTAAGAACAAAAGATGACAAGGGCAATCTAAGTTTTTGTTTTCTGATATTACCAAAATTTAAACAATCTTCATATAAATTGTGGCCATTTCAATGGTAGTTTTATGAGCAGTATTGTTACTATGACATGTTAATTGTATGCTTCTATTTAAAACATAAATGTATTACTACTAAAACTGGAAACAGAATGTTATTGATGAGATGCTATTTTAGGGATACAAAACTATCATGAAATCACCATTGACTAAAATCATTTGAATACTAATGACAAAGTTTATAATTGACAGCTAATGCTGACTCAGATTTTAACTATCTGAATATTTGGCATTATGCTTCAAAGTCCCAGATGGTAGTCTAGATTTCTCACTTTCATTGGATGGTTTTTCTAAGAATTTCATTCACTTTTAATATTCATTCATGAAGACAATATACAAGAGACCATGACTATTAGGGATATTCTTTTATGAACAGAATGTGAGTCATATTTGAACATATCATCTTTCTACCAATTAAAGTCACATCAGTACATAATTGAATTACTTGTAAATTGGGTCTGATGGTATCATTTAAAAATATCCATATACCTCATGAAATTCAAATTTGAGACCAACTGATTATTTATCAAGTAACAGTCAGAAACTGAAAGATGGTGACACTTTTGTAAGGGTTGAAGAGTTTAAAAAAACCTTTATGTTAGGTAAGAAAAAATCATCACAACTAGTTTCAGCTATTACTTTTAGCTACTAGTAAAATAGCTGTAATGTGTAGAGTGTAAGAACACACATTACAGCATAGAAGATGAGTAACATGGGGATTCAGAGACAATGACATAAACAGCTGCAGTGATGGTGGTGGTGGCCTCATAGGAAAAGGCAAAGTAGCAGCAGTGATGATGGCAGCAGCAGACAACAGCAGCAGACACTCTGCCCAGTGGCTTTGAGCTGTGCTACTGCCATCGATTAAGTAATAAACTGAAAATACCTCTCACCTAAATAAAAGACTTTCTCAGAAGACTAGAAGTCTCTTCTATAAGTTCTTTAGTGTCTAGGGATTTCCCAAGCTTAATACTCATTTGAAATTATATTAAACGACAGACCACCGAGCATAAAGCCCTTTGCTCAACTTAAATCAATTTGCTGAGCAAATGCTTCAGCACTTCAGCACTTGATTCTGTACTTTTTTCTGTCATAACTTTTTCCCCTCCATTCTTCAGAGCTTTAGTAAATTCCATTGTATGAAGTAACTTAGCACTTGTTATAGTCCTTTCAACCTTAGTGTTGTTGACACTTTGTTCCAAATAATTATTTGCTAAGAGAGATGCGATGCTCTTTTGCATGTACAATGTTCAGTATCATGATTAGGATCTGAATGCTAGTACCAACTCTCTTCTTGTTCTACTGATGACAGATCAAATATTTTGGGGAATTTTTCAATGCGGTATGGTCTATAACTATGCTTCTATAAACCATTCTAAATCACCCTGATCTAGCCCAAATGTCAGTATTTTAGTGGTGATATCTATAGATTTTTAATTTAGGAAAGTCTTGTTTTTAGATCTTCCATACTGTACTTTAGATTTTCAGTTCTGTGTTGCTATTTTCATGTATATAAATACCTTTCAATTTGTCTAAAAGATTTTAGAAGAAAATCTTGACAACGTCTCACTGAGTCTTCTGTGTTTTTTTTTTTACCAAAAAGTACACTGAAGCATTGGTTTTTCTGTGTTGTGAATATTTGTATCAGATAACAATGTGAAATTATTTAAAACACACAATATGAAGCTCAGAACAAATTACATTTGCCAAGTCTGTATCACAAAAGGAAAGTGACAAATATCACTACTCTTTGATTTCTGTTAGTGTACCCAGTAAATTTCTTGAAAAATAAAGATTTGGTTTCAACTGTCTAATGAAAGAAAGGTAGATAAAGAAGGAGAATGTACATAATCCACTTATCTAAAAAAAATATGAAACCTTGTGTATTGTTGTCAATATAATTTGAATTGGAGAGGATCATGCTAAGAGGACTACCTCAGAAGGGAAAGGACAAATAAGAGATGACTTACTAATGAGTGGGATATAAAAAATAATGACAATAATCAGTGAAATCTTATCTAAGTGCTCTGCACACAGAAATGAGATCAACAAAGGTGTGTGTGAGGCGGGGGATAAAAGAGAAGAGTCCAGTGAATTTTGTTTGAGAGTTACTGTCACTTTGGTGTTGAGTATGATTTGTTACCTAAAACATGTCAATATTTACACTCTTGCGAACAATTTTGCCTCAATTACATAATAGGCATGTTGATTTCTCCAATTTCTCTATTATTTGTAAAAAGACAACAAATTAAAGAAAATGAATGGACTTCATAAATTAAGGGTGCAGTTAGTATTTTTTCTCCACACAAGAGCATATTTAATGTCAGGAAAGACGTTTTGGTATATAGACTTTTTTTTTTAGCCTTTTCAGTGACATATTAAAATTTCAGCATTTCTACAGGTGTGAAAAACTAACATCCTCACACCTTTCAGATGGCTGATGTCATGACCCACATTCAGAATCTTAGGTTGAGGCAATCATTGCAGCTTTGTAATTTGTTAAAGCCAATTTTGGTTAATGAGGTCAGCACACATTCAAGAAAGAAATATAAGACCTATATTACATTTAATAATGTTATTAAGTAATTTAATGTGAGAAATATGAGCATAGCATTTTTCTATCTTACCTTATTTTTAAAGTTTTTTTAAAATAGTTTCTCTTTTTCTCTTCCCACCATTATGCTACTGTTGTTCTTATGACAGGAGGTTGCATGTTTCTTGTTGGAAATTGGACTCACTGGTCATGGGCACAAAGATCAAACTTTGAGGTGTTGCAACTGCAGTGCTGCTGAAACTGTACTCAGTATGGAGGCCAGGATGGGGTTGGGTTGCATGATTTTCCATTTAAGAACCATACGCTTTACTACTAAATCACAAGCCAGGACTCCTTAGCTATTCAAAAGTACACAGTTTAGTCCTATCATATGCACTCACATTGATGTGTACAACATCTCTAGAATGCATCCCATCTTAACAATTCAAACTCTGTATCCATCACATAATAATTCCGCACTGTACCTTCCCCCAGATTTGGCATTCACCATCTGCTTTCTGTCTATAATTCAGACTACTCTATATACCTCATGTACATAGGATCACACAACATTTGTGCTCATTGAATTATGCACAAGAATTTCAATTATTTTCCCACCTTGCCAATGCTGTATCCCTTTACATGTTTTAAAATAATGGATACCATTGAGTGGCCTCTCTTTGTCCTTTTGGTTTGAATTTCCTTATTACAGATACTGAGCAAATTCTCTTGTAGTTGTTGGTCATCTGTGTATCTTTTGTGGGGAAAGATGTCTATTGATGCCTCTACACCATATTTTGAATTTATTTTGTAATTGCTTACAGAATTTTTAAAAATAATATTTGAATGATAAGCACATATTTGCTTATCTTTTGACTTTATCTTTTGAGGAATAGGAATTTTAATTTTCATGTAACCTAATTCATTTATTTTTATTGTGGGATTCAGGTCATAAACTGGAGTACACAGTGTTTTCTCCTGTCTCTATGTTCAGTAATCACTTCCAGTGGTGATCAAGAGAACCATATGTTATGTCAGGGATTTAAAAAGGCCAGTGTTAAAAATATATCTTACTGGGCCTGGAGAGAGAGCACAGGGGTGTTTTCCTAGCAAGCAGCCGATTCAGGACCTAAGGTGGTTGGTTCGAATCCCGGTGTCCCATATGGTCCCCCCGTGCCTGCCAGGAGCTATTTCTGAGCAGACAGTCAGGAGTAACCTCTGAGCACCGCTGGGTGTGGCCCAAAAAAGCAAAAAAATATGTATCTTACTAATAGCACATAAAACCCTTCTATTTTAATTCTTATATGCTAATTAAATTGTGGTTAATTAAAAATATTACTTTGGATTGGGATTTTGGACTACAACCACTGAAGCAAGTGACTTCTCCTAGTGCTGTGTTGGGATGAATTCCTGGGCCTTGCCACGTGCAATGCATACATTAAATCCTTTAAGTCATTCCTCTGTACCCAAGTTACATTTTCATACCAATCAAATTATCTCACAACATATTCCATTACATTTTCACTAGAGTGAAATTCTTTAACTATTCCCTCTTTCTCTCTCTGAATCTTTCTGTCAGCCTTTCTCTTTCTGCTCTTTTATATACCACATAATCTTAGACTCATAATTTTATATAACTAATAAAATTACTATTAGTATATCTGCATTCTTTATGAAAAAAAGTCTATTCTATATTAAAGTGCTTAAAACTATATTGAGTTTGAATCAAATATATGTCATTATATTGGGGAAAAGATTAGCATTTTCTGGTTCCTATTAAAAGCTCAAAAATGTCACTTGAATGAACACAGTTTCAAAATGGGGAATCCATCAAATTTGTCTTATTTGTTGCAGGGACACATACTATGCAATATTAGGTATACAAAACCCGATGATTGTTTTTAGTAACTAATATTTTGTGAAAAGAATTCTATAAAAATATATGTATAGGTTTGATAATAGTAAATTGCTCTTGTTTAATAATATAGAAAAATTAAATTGCAGGTCTAATTATTTATTTTTTTGTTTTTAGATTCTTTGGGGTTACTCTTAGCTCTGCACTCAGAAATTACTCTAGGCTTGGGGGACCATAAGGGATGTTTGGTGATCAAACTGTAGTCCATCTTAGGTTAGCACGGGCAAGGAAGACGCCCTACCACATGTGCCACTGCTCCGGCCCCTCTAATCATTTCTTTAAGACTTCCAAGGCCATAATTGATATGAATCTGCCTGATTTGGGAAACCATGAAAGACCTTATCCTTTGCTAAAAGAGAAGATCAGGTGAGTCTGTACACAGAAAGAAAGCACATATAACTGTGAATTAAGCACATAAGAATGCTGATGCCTTAAAGAAGAGAGAGTAGCATGCAAGTGAAGCTACAGATTCTTAGAGAAGATGAGCTTGAGTTTTTCCTGTGACTGCTAAAGTTTTATGCCAACAGAAGAAAAGACGGACAAACCAGGGAATATTTGAGACATTTCTAGTAGTAACACAAGTCTTCAAATAACATTTCAAGAGTTTGTACTCCAGGTCACAAACCAGGGATTGTCTCCTTGTGAAGTGGCTTTATGACTGGCCTCTTAGAAAATAGTTCAGACCCTGTCATGGCTACTATTCCCCCTCACTTAGCTTTTTCCTCTCTAATTAAATACGTATTTAAAAATATGAACAATAATGCCAAACTTTCATGTTCTATGATAATAGAACACAAGCTGATATTTGGAGGTTTGTATTACATGAAGTTCTAGTTATTTACATTATGTTATATCAGATACAATCTAGGAAAAATGGCTGGTGACAGGGGAAAAATCATTCATACTACTTTATCCAGAGTTAGTGTTTTTAGAAAAGACAACAACATTTTGTTCTACAATAAGCTAGGGAATAAAAGCTTAATTTTAGACAGCATATTCAAAGAAGACTATTTCTGACAGGAAGAGAGTCATGTATAGGCTGTGTGGGAGATCTCTCCCTTAACAAAACCCCAAACCTAAGGTTAGGATTGGTCCCTGAACAAAAAAAAAAAAATGTGTAGGTCTTAGAATAGAAAATGTTCACAAAAAATATGCCCATGAAAAAATTGAATATATCACAGGACATGCAAAAATGTGCCCAGGAAAAGAATAAATTGTTTAGGGTAACACAAGCATAAATAGAATAAGAATCTGTCCTGACTGGTCTTATCCTATAAGTTTTTTTTAGATTGATTTGTAAAATAGTAATCTTTGTTCTTCACACAACCCACTAAATTTTGAAGTGCTTACTAACTAAAATATCTGTCAACTTTAAAAAAAACTCACATGTTGAGAATGACATTAAAATGATGCTGTATTGGGTGGTTTGGGCTAACCCATGTGGAAGGCCTTCTCCCTAACTTGGATGTGCTGGGAGCCTTGATAGGCCCCCAGCCTCCCCCTTTTCTGCCCCTGGCCTCCAGGCCTTCTGGGGTGGCAGCCCAGGCGGCCAGACAAGGTGGGCGTCGGGGGTCCCTCCTGGATGGGGTCCCAAGCTTTCCCCGCCCTTCCCCCAGCTCTACAGAGGGAAGGGCACAGGGTGTAGGGCAGGCTGATCCTGGCTTCAGGCTCTCTATCTATCCTCTCTTGAGCTAGAGGCTGCTCTAGCCGCATGGGGTTTGGGGCGACCCCAAGTGGAAGGCCTTCTCCCTAACTTGGGTGTGCTGGGAGCCTTGATAGTCCCCCAGCCTTCCCCTCTTCTGCCCCTGGCCTCCAGGCCTTCTGGGGTGGCAGCCCAGGCAGCCAGAAATGGTGGGTCTTAACTTGTGCTGAGATTTGCTCAGTTGCGCTGTTTGTCACTGGCAGTTTTTGACTAGTCCACATATGGAAAACCGCGTGGGGGCTAGTTTAAACATAAAAATCTTTATGTTTGTTTTACGAATCCAGAATGTCCATTTTGTATTCTTCCCTTTCCCACACCCCCACAAAGCTCATTTTTACTCCTTAACCCTCTCACCCCTCCCAAACATCACTAACCCACATTACTCTTTTTAACTTTAGTATTACTGCACAATCCTCATCACAGACCAAAGCCGTGCATTGTGTGTGACAACCCCAAACTGTTTCAAAAGACATAAAATGGACACATATTTCTTTAGAATATTTTGTGTTTTTTTCTCTGACAGCTATAAGTCTTACTAAATATTCTCTCATACAGTGACGATTCTAACCACTTTTTATCTTCTCTTTATGAGCTGTTTAACAAGGAATTTTGTTAAAAGAGTCCCCCAGTTTAATGCTTATGATTGAACCATGTCATGGGGATTGTTGGACTTGTTCTTATGGCCCCCATATGCGCCAATAACACCATGTGGCATTGCTCCTTTTTTGCATAGGCACATTAAAATGGGAAAATACTATATATACAAATAAGATCCTATCTAATAGAGATTGGAACACACAAATCTTGTAGTGCAAAGGGACCTTACACCTTGAACATTGACATACAACCTGGCACAGGCCTCAGAAGAAAGGGCATTTTCCATTCACCCCTGAACCAGGGAAGCCATCCCGAAACATCCAGGTTTGTCTATAACATCACCTGGAAGCAATCGTCTACCACAGAAGACTCTACCACTGCTCAGACATCGACCTGCTCAAAAGAAACTTACAATGTCTTGGATTGGACGATCTAGCTTGCCTGGAGCCTAGAGTTGGTCTTATGCTAGAAAATTTCAGGGGTCGGCTCTTTGTCTTTAGGCCAAGGTTATTTCTTTCCATTCCCATCATATTTTGGTGGGCCTATGCAAACAACAATTGCCATTCTAACAGTTTTTACTGTACTCCTTTGACTCTAATCCTTAAAAAAAAAACCACTTAAAATTTGAAGTTAGATCTCTGTCTGCCTGAGCTGGTGCTTCTGAATCCCCAAAGGTTTCCTCAGAGGCCTAGCGAGCGCACCCCCAAAAAACTGCATTTTGAAGCAGCTGAGTGAGTACATTCTGACTCTGGGATCACTCTGCCCTGCTGTGCCTTTGTTCACTCTGAGGACTTTAGGGGAAACTTCTATCTCTGTCTGCCTGAGCCGGTGCTTCTTAATCCCCGAAGGTTTCCCCAGAGGCCTAGGGAGCGCACCCCAAAAACTGCATTTTGAAACAGCTGAGTGAGTACATTCTGACTGTGGGATCGCTCTGCCCTGCTGTGCCTTTGTTCACTCTGAGGAGTGTCAACTAGAGGCAGCAGAAGAGCGCTTTGCTTCGCTTCGTGGCCCTGCACTCTTTCTAATCAATGAACCCCACCACAACACGCAGAAAAAACCACACTACAAGTGTGACAATGGGGAAACCTCGCAGGCAAACACCATCCACAGAGAATGAAGACGAAAACTCGGATGACCTAATAAATTCCAACCACCTGATTAACCTTTTAGATAAGGAGTTTAGAATAGAAATATGAAATATGATTGTAGAACTCAAAAAGAGCATAGATTGATCTGTAGAGAACACAAAGACAGAAATCAGAAAACTCCAAACTGAAATAACAGATCTGAAAAACACGGTTGCTCAACTGAAAAACTCAATGGATAGCCTCGCTAACAGGGTATCAGCAGCTGAGGAGAGAATCGGAGTACTGGAAGATGTGATGCAGAAAAACTCAACACAACAGAAGAAATTGGAAAAGAACCTTAAGACAAATGAACAGGCAATGGAAAAAGTACTCAAGGCATGCGAACAGATGATAATAAAATTCTTTGATAAACTCAACAGAAACAACATAAGAATCATTGGAGTCCCTAAAACCCAGGAAGACTCAACTGTCAAAGACATCATCAAAGAGATACTCCCAGAGATAAAGACTACAAGCAATCAAATCCCGCATGCCCGAAGAATAACAGCTAAAAGAGACCCAAAGAAAAACACCCCAAGAGATATCCTCCTCTTACAATGACAATTCTCATAGATAGAGATAGAATACTGAAAGCAGGAAGATCAAAAAAAAAAAAAAAAAAAGAAATTACATTCAAAGGAGCATCCCTAAGACTTACAGCAGACATGTCACAAGAAACTCTCAAGGCCAGAAGACAGTGGTGGGATTTTGTGACAAGACTGAATGAAATGAATGCCTCACCGAGAATACTGCACCTAGCCCGACTCACGTTCAGGTTTGAAGGAAGAATACACAGCTTTATGGATAAACAACAGCTCAGAAATTTCACAGATGATAAACTAGCCTTAAAGGAAAAACTGACAGGTCTACTCTAAGACAAGAGAGACCAACAAACACAGCAAACTTATCTACAAAGATGACATTAAATCCTATGACAATCATCTCCCTCAATGTCAATGGACTAAATTCACCAATTAAAAGACACTGAGTGGCAAAATGGGTCAAAAAGATGAATCCAACCTTCTGCTGCCTACAAGAAACACATATGAATAGTCAGAACAAACATAGACTCAAAACCAAAGGCTGGAGGAAAATCATCCAAGCAAACAACACCCTCAAAAAAGCTGGGGTGGCCATATTAATATCTGATGACACAAACTTTATACTCAGAAAAGTGGTAAGAGACAAAGATGGACACTATGTACTAATCAAGGGATATGTGCAACAGGAAGAAATCAGACAATTAAACATATAAGCACCCAATGAGTGACCAGCAAATTATCTAATACAATTACTGACAAATCTGAAAGAAGAAATCAATAATAACACAATCACTGTGGGAGACTTCAACAGGGCACTATCAACACTTGATAGGTCAACCAGAATGAAACCCAACAAAAACATACTAGCCCTGAAAAGAGTTATGGAAGAAAGAGGACTAGTAGATACATACAGGACACACCATCCCAAAAAACCTGGATACACATTCTTTTCCAATGTACATGGGTCATTCTCCAGAATAGACTACATGCTGACACATAAAACATAACTCCATAAAATCAAAAGGATAGAAATCTTGCAGGATACCTTTGCTTACCACAAGGCTCTGAAATGAGATGTGAACCACTAAGCCACACAACTGGAAATTAAACACCCTGCTACTGAATAACCAGTGGGTCCGAGATGAAATCAAAAAGGAAATCAAAACTTTCCTGGAAACATATGATAATGAAAGCACAAACTGTCAGAATCTATGGGACACAGCAAAAGCGGTCCTGAGATGAAAATTTACAGCTCTACAAGCACACATCAGGAAGGAAGAAGGAGCATACCTGAATAACTTAATGTTGCAGCTCAAAAACTTAGAAAATGACCAACAAAAGGAACCAGAAATAGGGAGACAGAAAGAAATAACTAAGCTGAAAGCAGAGCTAAATGAAGCAGAAAACCAAAAAGCAATTCGAAAGATCAACGAAAAAAGAAGCTGGTTCTTTGAAAAAAAAATTAAACAAGATTGATAGACCATTGGCAAAACTCACAAAGAAAGAGAGAGAGAGAAATCTGATAACCTGTATTAGAAATGAAAAGAGGGAGATCACTATAGAAATTGCAGAGATCCAAAGGGTAATCGGAAACTATTTTGAGAAACTTTATGCTACTAAGCATGAGAACCTAGAAGAAATGGAAAAATTCTTGGACACTTATAACCTTCCACATTTAAGTAAGGAAGATGTAGCATATCTAAACATCCCCATCACTACTGAGGAAATTGAAACTGTAATCTGCCCCCCCCCAAAAAAGCCCATGCCCAGACGGTTTTCCTAAGGAATTTTTTCAAATCTTTCAAGAGGAGCTACTAGCAATCCTAGGCAAGCTCTTTCATGAAATTGAAAAACGGGAACACTCTCAAACAGTTTTTATGAAGCCAACATCACGTTGATACCAAAAACAGAAAGAGACGCTGCCAAAAAAATTGCAGACCAATATCCCTGATGAATGCTGATGCAAAGATCTTCAACAAAATCCTGGCAAATAGGATCCAGTGCATCATCAAGAAGATCATACACTACGACCAAGTAGGTTTCATCCCAGAATGCAAGGATGGTTTAACATCCGTAAATCTATCAACATAATACACAACATCAACAACAAGAAAAATGAAAATCACATGATCATATCAATAGATGCAGAGAAAGCATTTGATAAGGTCCAACACTCATTCTTGATCAAAACTCTCAGCAAGACTGGAATGGAAGGAACCTTTGTCAATCTAGTTAAAGCCAATGGCAAATATTATCCTCAATGGAGAAAAAAATAAAAGCCTTTCCTATAAATTCTGGTACAAGACAAGGCTGTCCGCTCTCACCACTCCTCTTCAATATAGTACTGGAAGTTCTTGCAATAGCGATCAGGCAAGAAAAAGATATCAAGGAAATCCAGATAGGAAAGGAAGAAGTCAAGCTCTCATTGTTTGCAGATGACATGATACTCTACTTAGAAAACCCTAAAGACTCTACCAAAAAGTTTCTAGAAACAATAGATTCATATAGCAAGGTGGCAGGCTACAAAATCAACCTACAGAAATCAATGGCCTTTTTATCCACCAATAATTATAGGAAAGAGATGGAAGTCAGGAAAGCAATCCCATTCACAATAGTGCCACACAAACTCAAATATTTTGGAGTCAAGTTGGCCAAAGATGTGAAGGACCTATACAAAGAAAACTATAAAGCCCTGCTCCAAGAAAGAAGAGAGGACACACGGAAATGAAAACACATACCCTGCTCATGGGTTGGCAGTATTAACATCATTAAAATGGCAATACTCCCCAAAGCATTATACAGATTTAATGTGATCCCCTTAAAAATACCCATGATTTTCTTCAAAGAAGTGGATCAAACACTTACGAAGTTCATCTGGAACAATAAATACCCTCGAATAGCTAAAGCACTCCTAGGGAAAAGGAAAATGGGAGGCATTACTTTCTCCAACTTTAAACTGTACTACAAAGCAATAGTTATCAAAACAGCATGGTATTGGAATAAAGACAGACCCTCAGATCAGTGGAATAGGCTTGAGTTCTCAGAGAACATTCCCCAGACTTGAAATTACATAATTTTGACAAGGAGCAAAAAATCCTAAGTAGAGCAGGGGAAATCTCTTCAAGAAGTGGTGCTGGCAGAACTGGTTAGCCACTTGCAAAAAGAGAACATAGACCCCCAGTTAACATCATGTACGAAGGTAAAATCCAAATGGATTAAAAGACCTTGATATCAGACCTGATACCATAAGGTACATAGAACAACATGTTGGTAAAACACTCCATGACATTGAGACTAAAGGCATCTTCAAGGAAGAAACTGCACTTTCCAAGCAAGTGGAAGCAGAGATCAACAGATGGGAATACATTAAACTGAGAATCTTCTGCACCTCAAAAGAAGTAGTGCCCAGGATACAAGAGTCACCCACTGAGTGGGAGAAACTAATCACCCAACACCCTTCAGATAAGGGGCTAAATATATAGGGCACTGACAGAACTTTACAAGAAAATACATCTAATCCCATCAAAAAATGGGGAGAAGAAATGAACAGACACTTTGATTAAAAAAAAGAAATACAAATGGCCAAAAGGCACATGAAAAAATGCTCCTCGTCACTAATCATCAGGGAGATGCAAATCAAAACAATGATCAGATACCACATCACACCGCAAAGATTGGTGCACATCACAAAGAATGAGAACAATCAGTGCTGGCGGGGATGTGGAGAGAAAGGAACTCTTATCCACTGCTGGTGGGAATGATGCCTAGTACAGCCTCTATGGAAAGCGATATGTAGATTCCTCCAAAATCTGGAAATTGAGCTCCCATTCAACTCAGCTATTCCACTCCTAAGGATATACCCTAAGAACACAAGAATACAATACAAAAACCCATTTTTCACATCTATATTTATTGCAGCACTATTCACAATAGCCAGGCTTTGGAAACAACCAAGATGCCCTTCAACAGACAAATGGGTAAAGAAACTGTGGTACATATACACAATGGAATATTATGCAGCCGTCAGGAGAGATGAAGTCATGAAAATTTTCTATACATGGATGTACATGGAATCTATCATGCTGAGTGTAATAAGTCATAGGGAGAGAGAGACGTAGAATAGTCTCACTCATCTATGGGTTTTAAGAAAAATAAAAGTAATTTGTGTAACAATCCTCAGAGACAATGAGAGGAGGGCTGGAACACCAGCTCACTCCATGAAGCTCAGTACAAAAAGTGGTGAGTACAGCTATAGAAATAACTACAAAGAGAACTACCATAATCAAGTGAATGAATGAGGGAACTGGAAAGCCTGTCTGGAGTACAGGTGGGGGTGAAGTGGGATGGAGGGAGATTGGGGACATTGGTGGTGGGAATGTTGCACTGGTGAAGGGGGGTGTTTTTACATGACTGAAACCTAATCACAATCATTTATGTAATCAAGATGTTCAAATAAAGAAGAAAAAAATTGAGGTTAACTTAAGCTAATATGCATGTACATGGAAATGTAAAAAATACTATGTCTCTAATGTTTAAGGAGTTACATAAGTTTTATGGCTTTATATTGCCTTGTGTGCTGTTAAGAAATATTATAATGTGTTACAATCTGGAGACTTGAGGGGCAAAGTAATTGCACATGGATTCTGTTTTATTTATCTTATTGTTCTTTGGCTGAAAGTTTAAAGTTAAGATATCAGCAAGGGGACTTCTTCTGAGAATTATGTTATGGGTGATTGTCCTTCCACTGTAACTTTACCTTGTCCTCTTTCTTTGCATATTTGTTCTCATAACTAAAAATAAAAAAAATTTAAAAAAATGATACTATGTTGACTAAATGACCAACCAGCCTCTGTGTTTTCTTTTTTCTAATATTTTTATTTAAGCACCATTATTACAAACATGATTGTACTTGGATATCAGTCACTAAAAAATATCCCCCTGCTATAAAACTACCCATGCCCAGTGGGTCCCTACCGAGAGAAATTGTGAGTACCGCCTGTGTGTGTCTGTCTCCTGTCCTGTCACTTGAACCTCCTGGGAGTGGGCTGAAAAGAGGCTCCAGCAGAGCACGGAAGCTCTGCTTCGCTACACGGCCCTGCACTATTTCTAAGGAAAGAATGCCATTGAAACAAAAGAAAATTACAGACCAATATCACTGATGAATACAGATGCAAAGATCCTCAACAAAATCCTGGCAAATAGGATCCAATGCATCATCAAGGATATCATACACTATGATCAAGTAGGTTTCATTCCAGGAATGCAAGGATGGTTTAACATTTGTAAATCTATCAACATAATACACAACATCAACAACAAGAAAATTAAAAACCACATGATCATATCAGTAGATGCAGAGAAAGCATTTGATAAGGTTCAACACCCATTCTTGATCAAAACTCTCAGCAAGATGGGAATGGAAGAAACCTTTCTCAATATAGTTAAGGCCATCTACCAAAAGCCAGTGGCAAATATTATCCTCAATGGAGAAAAACAAAAAGACTTTCATGTAAATTCTGGCACAAGACAAGGCTGTCCTCTCTCACCACTCCTATTCAACATAGCACTGGAAGTACTTGCTATAGCAATTAGACAAGAAAAAGATATCAAGGGAATCCATATGAGAAAGGAAGAAGTCAAGTTCTCACTGTTTGTAGATGACATGATACTTTACCTAGAAAACCCTAAAGTCTCTACGAAAAAGCTTCTAGAAACAATAGACTCATATAGCAAAGTGTCAGGCTACAAAATTAACACACAAAAATCAATGGACTTTCTATACACCAATAGTAAAAAGGAAGAAATGGACATTAAGAAAACAACCCCATTCACAATAGTGCCACACAAACTCAAATATCTTGGAATCAACTTGACTAAAAATGTGAAGGACCTATACAAAGAAAACTATAAAGATCTGCTCCAAGAAATAAGAGAGGACACGCAGAAATGGAAGCACATACCCTGCTCATGGATTGGCAGGATTAACAACATTAAAATGGCAACATTCCCAAAGCATTGTACAGATTTAATGGATCCCCTTAAAAATACCCATGACATTTTTCAGATAAGTTTTTCAGGCACTTTTGAAATTCATATGGATCAATAAACACCCTAGAATAGCTAAAGCAATCATTGGGAAAAAGAATATGGGAGGAATTACTTTCCCCAACTTTAAACTGTACTACAAAGCAATAGTTATCAAAACAGCATGGTATTGGAATAAAGACAGGCCCTCAGATCAGTGGAATAGGCTTGAATACTCAGAGAATCTTCCCCAGGCATAAAGTCACCTAATTTTTGATAAAGGAGCAAGAAATCCTAAATGGAGCAAAGAAATCCTCTTCAACAAGTGGTGTTGGCACAACTGGCTAGCCACTTGCAAAAAATTGAACTTAGACCCCCAGCTAACATTATGTACGAAGGTAAAATCGAATGGATGAAAGACCTCGATATCAGACCGGAAACCATAAGATACATAGAACAACACGTAGGTAAAACACTCCAGGACATTGAGACTAAAGGCATCTTTAAAGAGGAAACTGCATTTTCCAAGCAAGTAAAAGTAGAGATTAACAGATGGGAATATATTAAGCTTAGAAGCTTCTGCACCTCAAAGGAAATAGCGCCCAGGATACAAGAGCCCCCCACTGAGTGGGAGAAACTATTCACCCAATACCCATCAGATAAGGGGCTAATCTCCAAAATATACAAGGCACTGACAGAACTTTAGAAGAAAAAACATCTAATTCCATCAAAAAATGGGGAGAAGAAATGGACAGACACTTGACAAAGAAGAAATACAAATGGCCAAAAGACACATAAAAAATGCTCCAAATCACTAGTCATCAGGGACATGCAAATCAAAACAACTATGAGGTACCACCTCACACCCCAGAGATTGGCACACATCACAAATAATGAGAACAAGCAGTGTTGGTGGGGATGTGGAGAGAAAGGAACTCTTATCCACTGCTGGTGGTAAAGCTGTTGAGTTCAACCTTTATGGAAAGCAATATGAAGATTCCTCCAAAAACTAGAAACCGAGCTCCCATATGACCCAGCTATACCACTCCTAGGAATACAACCTAGGAACACAAAATACAATACAAAAATCCTTTCCTTACACCTATATTCATTGCAGCACTATTTACCATAGCAAGACTCTTGAAACAGCCAAGATACCCTTCAACAGATGAATGGCTAAAGAAACTGTGGTACATATACAAAATGGAATATTATGCAGCTGTCAGGAGAGATGAAGTCATGAAATTTTCCTATACATGGATGTACATGGAATCTATTATGCTGAGTGAAATAAGTCAGAGAGAGAGAGAGAGAGAGAGAGAGAGAAAGTCGCAGAATGGTCTCACTCATCTATGGGTTTTAAGAGAAATGAAAGACATTCTTGGAATAACAACTTTCAGACACAAAAGGAAAAGAGCTGGAAGTAACAGCTCACCTCATGAAGCTCACCACAAACAGGGATGAGTTTAGTTAGAAAAATAACTATGTTTTGAACTATCCTAATAATGAGAATGTACGAGGGAAATAGAAAGCCTGTCTAGAGTACAGGTGGGGGTTGGGTGGGGGGGAGGGAGATTTGGGACATTGGTGATGGGAGTGTTGTACTGGTGATGGTGGTGTTCTTTACATGACTGAAACCCAAACACAATCATGTATGTAATAAAGTTTAAATAAAAAAATAGTTTGCTGTGAGGGAACCACTCATACTAGCAGGCAGGGGACAAAGAAGGGGGATATGGGATGCATGCTGGGAACAGCGTTGTTGGGAACACATCATTGGTGGTGGGAATGCCCTATGTACTTAAAATATTAGTGTTAAAGATTTGTAATCCACTTTGGTCACAATAAAAATTATTAATAAAAATGAAAAAATAAAATAAAAAACATCCCCCTTCACCAGTGCAACATTCCCACTACACAATGTTCCCCGACTCCCTTCTTCCCTACAGCTTGTTTGTATTTGAGACAGGCATTCTATTTCTCTCTCACTACCATTATTTTCTATGACTGCCCAGGTGACCCTAAAGCTTGGCTAGTTCGTTTGTGTTTGTTTGCCTCCTTCATTCTCTGTGACTTAGCCCTGCTGTATGGATGTTGTAGGGGCCCATCTGATTAGTATCTTTAGACACTGTGTGGGACTAATGGTCATATGCCCAGTGATGTGCTACTTGAATTCAAGTGTTGTCCGGGGCTGTTTTGGCATCTTCTACATGGCAAGCACGATGTTGCTTTAGATTCTTTTGCATGTCACGAGTGCCCTGCAGCCTTGGAACCATCTCCCACACCCATAGCAATGATGCTATTTAGAGCAAAGTTTTCATTGCATCTTAGTTTCGTCTTGTTGGCTAGATTTGACATCCTAATTGTTATTAATAACATTACAAATGGGTACATTGTAGGCCCTTAATGGCTACTTTAAGAATTGAATTTAGGAGGTGAAATGCTTTATGGCTTTTGTAATAAAGAAGCTTTATTGCAACTAGTTAAGAAACAAATGTTATGAGAAGAGCAGATTCTTCTAGTATGTATCATAAAATATGACAGTCTTTATGCCAGAGACTTAATTCTCCAATTTTCATGTTTGTGTGAAAAGATTTGGAACCAAAGATATATATTGTCCCTTTGCTGATCTTCCTTGTCAATCAGTGGATAAAGGACCATCTTTGCAGGAATATGATTTCACTATAGGAATAAAGAATGCATTCTCATCTTTTTAGGGCATTGTAGAAGCCAAATGCTCATAGTTTTGAAAGTTATGTTAGCCATTATTTAGGTAGGCTACAAGCATTATTTGGACAATCTATTTGGGCAAGCATTCTAGGAGTTTCTATACCAATATTTTATTTTATTTTATTTTATTTTTATTTTGACCAAAGTGGATTACAAATCATTCACAGTAGTATTTTAGGTTACATAGTGACATTGAATCAGGGGCATTCCCACCACCAATGTTGTCCTCCCTCCACCCCTGTTCCCAGCCAGCCTTTGCCTCCCGGGCTGCTAGTACAAGTGATTCCTTCTGTGTCTAGCCTGTTGCAGATTCTATAACAAGTTTTTAGATAGGATTTTATAGGTTGTCTATCAACAAACAGTATGTTTATATAGTTATTGGTTATGTTATTTTAGAGAACATATTTTTAAAACTTTCATATGCGTAATCTTTGTGAATGTATGTGTGATTGTGTGTATGTGGCTCGTGATGATTGACAGGATTTTGTGGCACATATGTAAATGTCTTCTGTCAATGAAAGTGTTTCATGGAGGAGTGGTCAGGCAAGAAGATATCTCCATACGTAACTGAAGTTGAAGCCTGTTGTTTGCATTGTCTTATATTTTGTGTGTATTAAGTGACTGCACAAAAGAAATGAATAATTTTACAAATATATGTCCAGAATGTTAAAGCTGTATAATATATACTTAAAGTTAAAGCCATTGAATACATATATTTTTGATATGATTCTTTGATATGATTTTGCATTTCCCTCATGGAAAGTAACGCTGCAGTATTTAGGTAATAATAATTAGGATTTATTCATCTACACCTGGAAGCCTAGTAGCGCTTCCAAGCCATTAAGTAGACTTGAAAGTTTCTGCTCTTCTAGATTAATTAGCCTTATTAGGAGCAATGGATCTATGTCACTGATATATAATTTTGGAATAAATGGTAACTAATTCAGTTAGGTTCACCTTACATGTATTGAGTAACTGCTCTTTGACAATGCTGGGTATTGTTCAAAAATAAATGAGCCTGTTCTCCTGACCATGAATTTATGATGTTTCATAATGACTATTGTAAGCTTAAAAGAATGCCTAAATAAATAAACAGTTTAAATTCAGAAATCGTGTTCTCAGAGTAAAGGCATTAAAAGTATACATCACCATGTAATGTGAAATCTTTAATAGAGTGTATTCACAGGTTCAAAGTTATATATCTCAGACAAGCACTGCTTGAGTCCAATTTAGAACAGATATATTTTATGAGGGACTTGAAGAAAGAGAGTTAGACAATGGGACCTGAGTTGGATTGTGAGGCTAGTAGACAAAGATAAGTGAGATAGAACCTCAGAAATTTTGGAGAAATGAGCATGAGAGTATAAGGCATCATTTGGCATGCTTCCTCTACATTTATGTAGTTTTCTAAGCTGTTATTTGATGAATTCCTTCAAATGCTTCATGCATAAATTAAATTAAAAATAATAATACAAATGGGAAAGTTTGATTTTTGTGCTGGATCTAAGTTGTTATTAATGATCCTTTTCCGTTGTTCTTTGTCCTTATCTATAAATTTAATGTAAATATCTTACAGATAAAATCATATTTATACAAATATATAAATATCTTATATAAATATAAGATATTTAAATATCATAATTTCATTTAAGCACCTATATTTTATTGACAGGATATAAAAGCCAAGATATTTAAAGCCATATGACTAATTATTTTGCACAATCTTTTAGAAAAAAAGAAACAGGATCCTGATATTTTCCTTGTGGGAAGAGAAACTTTTTTTTTAAATACTAACACAGAATAAGAACCTATTGGTTTTTACCACAATTCTAACATAAACTGTATTACTATTTGTTTGAACCATGGGTACAATTACCCTTTTTTCTACTCCTCTTCAGAGGGAATTCTAGTAATTGTGAAGAAAAATATAAAATGTCAAAATGCTTTTGCCTTTGCAGAAATCATATGAGGTGTTATTAATGAGGATCTACAAATTACTATGTTTGCTCTGCGTGACATTCATTTATAACTGCAGGCTCATTTCAGGGAGCTCTTTTGGCTTCCATTAGGTCTTGCATATAAAGTGTACATGTTGTCTTATTATCAAAAGTGCATATAGGACTAGAGTTCTACAAAAGGAAGAATCTGATGAGACAAGCATTTTTAGCCACAAGTTATCACTAGATCACTTAGTGGTATGGCTGATTTCCAACCAGGAGTGGTTCCTTTGATGCTGCAAACAGAGACTGTTCTCTTAACCCTGTTTGAAATACATTCTGATCTAAGTGATTTGTTTGACTAGGCAGCAGGTTGATTTAAGATGACTGTTTCTTGTAGTTTAAATAGTGTCAACATAAAAATAGACATATTTAAAGATATTTACTATGTGTAGCAGTATTCTCACAAAATAATGAATAGTTTTTCAGATGACCATTATTTTCTCCATGTTTTCAGCAATCTGTCTGTTGGGTGGTGGCAGGGACGATTTGAACCTTGAAAACTTCAAATATTACTTCTAATAAATTGCCCCTTGTGCATTTTTTATATGTTAGTATTTCAGGCTTAAAATCAACATTCTAAATGCTATTCTTTAAAATGGCCATGATGTTCACTAAGTGTAAGTATTATATAATTTTTGCAACATATTTATATGCATATATATATATGAGTTTTGAGATTTTAAATTCGAGCATGATATTGGTGGTTACATGGTAATTATATCCTGATCATTCTTTACAAAGTGTTACACTTTTGGTGGCTTTTTTCCCCACTCTTTTAATTTTAATCTCTAATCTCTGATCTTCAGCCCCACTATTATTGTGTAGACATGTTGCTTGAGGCACTGCCCATTGAGTAATGTATGTTAGTGTGTTGTCTAAATTCTCTGCTCTAACTACAGGCTGTGTCTTGCACTGTTGGTAACCGTGTATAGTTCAATACAGTTGGGCACAGGGAGACCAAAATATTATCTATTTATTGTGAAGATTCATAGTGTTTGAGGTTAGCACTCTGATGAAGTTTACACAATCATGTTATAAATATCAGATAAGAAGTAGCAATCTTGGGCTGTAGTAATAG
Source organism: Suncus etruscus (assembly GCF_024139225.1). NCBI lineage: Eukaryota > Metazoa > Chordata > Mammalia > Eulipotyphla > Soricidae > Suncus > Suncus etruscus. The sequence continues at coordinate 108,613,378 of NC_064855.1, read as the reverse complement.
CGCAGTTGTAGGGCATTTGCCTTACATGCAGCTGACCTAGGACAGACCAAAGTTCGATCCCCCAGCCCCCCAAACAGCCCCTCCTGCCAGGAGCCATTTCTCTTTGCAGAGCCAGAAATAACCCCTGAGAGTCACTGGGCTTGGCCCAAAATCCCCACCCCAAAAATAGCAGTCTTATATGGTATCTTCTAATTTTCTGTCATAAGTTGATTAATTTTTTGATGTTTATGAACAACAGAAATATCTATAGAAAACTGGAAAAGTTAGTACAGCAGAAACTCCTGATATATTCTATAGAAGTCATAAAATACTTTTCTGAACCTGCTCGGTTATATCAGTAAATGTGATTCTGAATTTGGTTGTCTTTCTGTGAATAATTAATGAACATTTGCTGGTGGCAAGTTTTTAGATGTTGAATTATTTTTGTTTTTCAGTAATAGGTCGGTGATGATTCAAGCAATTTGTTTTTTTTATATACAATTTTTTACTCATACTTTAAAATATATTTTAGCTTTATTTAGACAATATGGTTTTCAAAGTTGTTCACAATACAGTTGTTTTAGGCATTCAATATCCCAACACCAATCCCATCATCTGTGTGACCCTTCCTCCAACATCGTTTCCAGTTTCCCAGGTTCCTCACAAGCCTGCATATAGTTAGGTACTAAATAATTTGTTTCATATTTTTGTTCAGAAAATGAGAATGGAATTATTAAAATAGTTCAGTTACGTAAATGTTTATGAAAAATGTTACATCTCTCAATGGGACTATTAAAATCATTGAAGATTAACTGAGCTGTTTGTTGCTAGTAGAGCCTAGTAGAGTGTAATTTATAGTAGAGTGTAATTGTTTTGCTTATTTCTTATTTTGTTAGGTTGGCAACCATTCTACTTTCCTGTCTAATTGGTAGGTACCTACTGGGCTGTCAGATATAGAATTGTGAGGTGTTGCATAGCCATGTATTCAGGTGTGTTCTCCAGTGACTATAGAATTGGGAGGATGTGGGAAGTTTCTTTATTTGGGAATTGGTATACCCAATGATGCTCGGGGGTTACTCCTAGCTTTGCACTCAGAAATTACTCTTCATGGTAGTCAAAGTACCATATGGAATGTTGGGGATTGAAAACCAAGAGACTTTGTAAAAGGCAAACACCCTATATGCTATACCATCTCTCTTACCTGGGAGGATTCTTTAGTTTAGCCTCTCTTTCAATATTAGCAGTGGTGCTAATAACATTGTGTGTTTACATGACAGCTGCTACATACTGTGTATGTACCATATTTTCCAGCATATAAGATGACCAGGCGTAACTAATTTTATAGTTAAAACATGGGTTTAGGCCTATATTTGCTGTATAAGACAGAATGTTTCTGTGCTGCGACTGTATCTTCCACCGTGAGCCAACCACTCAAGCAAAGGTCCAAAGGTTATACTGTAATAGACTTCCTCTCTGACTCTGGCCAATACGAGCAGTCTTTTTACAGTGTAGATTTGTTACATAACATTGTCTAATTTGCATGCATAAAAAGCTTGCTTGTATTGGCTGAGTTAGAGAGGCAATCCGAGAAGCCAGGCAGTGATTGGTGCAGGATCGAGTTGGAAAATTCGTTTTGTGGCAATATTCAGACAATTTTCGTTTAGCACCATATTGAAACATTTTTCAGGATATACTTGGAGTATAAGACGACCCTCAATTTTCGGTTGACTTTTTTTTTTGTTTCAAAAGTCGTCTTATACGCCGGAAAATATGGTAGCTCCCAGGCTTTGAGAAGTATGGGGTGTGTGTGTGTGAAGAGAGGCTGCCCTACCCCATCCTAAAAATTTGGACCCCAGCAATTGAGAATTTTGCGGGCTTAGTGTCCTCAGAGATATGTTGAAAGGAAGAGAAGTTGTATGCTAGCAGCTGTAGGGTTTGAATTTTTACTTTTTTGAATAAAAATTTATAGAATAAACAATAGCTAAACAAAAAAGTTTATATTAAAAGTGGCAGTTTCTTTTGTTTCTTTAGGCCACACCCATTTGATGCTAAGGGGTTACTCCTGGCTATGCACTCAGAAATCACTCCTGGCTTAGGGGATCATATTGGACTCTGGGGGATCAAACCATGGTCTGTCCTAAGCTTGCGTTTGCAAGGCAGACACCTTAACTCTAGCGCCACTGCTTCGGCCCCAAAAGTGGCAGTTTCTAAAGAAAGTAGAATACATCTTAACATTTGCATTTTAAATATAAATTAGTTACAGTGTAGTGGCCTAACTTCACATAAGCCTATGTATGTATCCTAAAGAGAGGACTCATTTAATGGTAATTGTCTGTATTAATGATTACCAGAAGATAAAGATTAGAGTTCAATTCAACTCAAGTTTTTTTCTGATTTGTGAAGCATACATATTTTGATCGTCATCTAAGCATAGATACCCATTAGTATAATAGAAATGAAAAGACCATTCTATGTGAGCAAAGACTTCTATTTAATAAAATTATTTTAAAAATAACTACTTTATTTAATTACTATTATTACAAAAATGTTAGTAGTTATTTTTCAGTCATGGAATGTAAACTACCCTTCATCAGTGTAACTTTCTTGCCTATGGGCAGATATGGTGGCATATCTGGATCGTGAGAATGGCTGCTGGGACTTTCTGAAACTACTAAGGTACAGACATTTTTAGATGTGTGTGTGTGTTGTTTGTGTGTGTTGTGTGTATGTTACCAGTGAATGAATCAACAATTCACTTATAAGAGACTATATTTAAGCATAAAGCTTAAGGGTTGTTTTTTTTTTTTTTTTTTGGTGATCTTGATACTGGAAAGATTGTATCATGGTTAGGGTGCTTGCCTTACCCTTAGCTGACCTGGAATTGATATCCAGCAAACCTTGCACTACACAGAGCTCTCCCAGATGTAATTCCTGAATAAAAAACCACAAGTAAGCAACTGAGCACTCTCAGATGTGGCCCCCAAAACAAATAAGCAAATAATTTTGGTGTACATTAGTAATGACTCATTTATGTAATATTAATTACATATTTTTAAAGTAAATATGACCACAACTTTGCAAAAAGTATATAATTTAATACTGTGCACAATTTTAATTTTAAATAAATTCTTATTTTCATCTAATAAAGACATGTATAAGATATTTCTTTTGTTGGAGCTATTCACTTAGGTCACATACATACACTGTGAAATAAATTCTCTAACCAGTTCTCCACCAAAAAGTGGTTATTTTTAAGTAATTTTATAATAATTTTTATATAATATTTTATGTATATATTATACTAAAATAATATTTTTGTATTTTTTTGGTTTTTGTGTCTACATTTGTAGAATATTTTATTCAATATTTTTATTTGGGAGGTAATACAGGCCTAGTTATATAATGATAGAATTATTTTTCATTAAGATAATCAAGTGTTGGGGCCAGAGAGATAGCATAAAGGTAAGGCATTTTCTTTGAATGCAGAAGATCGATAGTTCGAATCCCGGCATCCCATATGGTTCCCAGAGCCTACCAGGAGTGATTTCTGAGTATAGAGCCAGGAGTAACCCCTGAGAGCTGCCGAGTGTGACCCAAAAACCAAAAACCAAAAAAAACTCAAATATTATCAAGTGTTGGTTGTAAACATTTTAAACTTTTATATTAAATTAGCATACTTTAACATTCATATAAATTATGGCCATTTCATTTGTGTTTTATGAACAGATTGACTTATTATATTGTTATTAGAACTTATTAATTATATGTTTTTATTCAAAACATTAACTAGAAATAGAATCCTATTGATGAGATGCTATTTTAAGGATACAAAACTATCATGAAATGACCATTGACTAAAATCATTATAACTGACAGCTAATGCTGACTCAGATTTTAACTATATGAATATTTGGCATTATGTTTCAAAGTCCCAGATGGTTGACTAGACTTCTCACTTTCAGTTGGATGTTTTTCCTAAGAATTACATGCAATTTTATTGCTCATTCATGAAGACAATATGCAAAAGACACATGACTGTTAGGAATATTCTTCTATGAACGGTATGTGAGTCCTATTTGAGCATAGTTTATTTTAGCTAATTAAAGTCACATCAGTATACAATTAATTGAATTACTGTGTATTTGGTATGATGGTAACTTTTAGAAAATAACTGTGTACCTTTGTTTTTTAAATGTAATTGAAAGACCAACTGACTGCTTTTCTAATAGTGAAAACCAGAAAGATGGGGACACTTCAGTAAAGGTTTAAGAGTTTAAGAAACCTTTATGTTAGGTAAAGAGAAATCATCAAAATTAATTTTAATATAAAATATCTATAATGTATAGATTGTGAGGGCACACATTAAAAGCATTCCAGAGCATAGAAAATGAATAAGGTATTTGAAGGATTCACTATTTGAACTACAGATTAAGATGCCAGATGTAATGTACTTTGAATGACTTCTCTTTTTTGTCCTCACTAAATAATCATTAGGTCTCTCATTGGCTTTGTGCTGTGAAGCAACCAACATGGCTTGAAGTAGAGCAATATAGGGGTATTTCATTTTACATTTGAAGTAGTGGTTTTCAAGAATTGATTTGGGATTCTTTATTTTTTTCTATTTTTCTTCTTTGTTGCACATGACATGAAATGCTAACCGTTTATAAATATTGTTTTTCAGGGGAATAGAAGTGATTGAAAGGCAGATCCTTTTGATGTCAAAAGCTATTAAGCTGGAGATGTGTTAATAAATAAACTCTAATGCTAACAAAATCTAGAGTGTGTTGTGCAGAAATGCTAATTTCCTTTACTGAAATGGGCACTGGGATAGATGAACCTGTGAGCAAGCCATTAAACATTTCTAAGTACCAGTTTCCTTGACATCTCTAGTGCTTACATAGGATTATGAATATACAACTTACATTGATCAAATGTTTATTTGTTCTTTAAGCATAGTCACCATTCAAAAACAAGATATTTTCCAGTAATATGGAAGACAGTAAAAATTTTGTCACTGGAGATGTCACCTAATTTCCTTCTAAAATAATAGACTGAGAGTAGTAGTGGAACTTTACAATCCACTGGTCTCTCCTACAGTCCAGAAATACTGATACTTGACCATCAACTTTCATACAGAAGGGCAGGGTTGATAGTATAATGGGGAGAGTGCTTGCATTACATGCAGCAAAACCGGGGTTAATCTCTTGCCTCTCATGTTCCTACAGTCCCTAAGGAATGATTCCTGAGTGGAAAGCCAGGAGAAAGCTCTGAGTATCACTAGGTGTGGCCAAAACAAACAAACAAACAAAAATAATAAAATGAACCCTTTCTTAAAGAAAGTCGGCCAATGGTGAGGCTGGTGCCTGAAGGTTCTTTCTTTTAAATGCAAAATTTGTGAAACTAAGACTAGTAATTGGCTCTTAAAGTATGTCTCACTACCCATCTCACATTTTTATGTTTTCTTAATGAATCTTCAACACCTCTTGGTAACTTTCAGAGTTCAGGATTATCCTACTGGCAGCCAAGGATTCCAGATTACTATTATTTTGGCTGTTGACATACCAGATATGATTTGGCATAGTTAACTGAGGAAATAAAATAAAATAAAACATAGACTGCAATTAAACCAACTTTATAGAAAAGAGTAATGTGTAGGTCTTACTTGAGGTCATCAAAATCACTGATTTTCTGACTGGTGGGATGTGTTGCAAATTTAAGCTTCTATGTAATTTTAATTTTTGAATGGAGGGATACAAAAAATAACATTTTTTAACTGAATGAAGCAAACAATTCACCAAGAGTATTCTATCCAACAAAATTATCTTTCATATTTGAAGGAATAATGCAGAGCTTTATTCCTGTACAAGCTAAAGCTTAGAGAGATCATAGCCTTGAAGGTGGGGACACCAAGTAGGGTTCCTTGGGAAGTGGGAGTAGAGTCCCTTGGCAAAGTGTGGGACATCGAATGAGGTCTTTCAGAAGGCTTTTCTAGAGCAAATGATAAAGGACCAGATAATCAAGGCACCGATACTCATTGAAGCAATCTCATTGGCTCCACCCTCATGCTCTGCCCCTTCATTTGCATACACGTCAGCATTCTGAAACCATTAATAGACTTAATAGACTGCTACGAGGAGAGTCATGATCTTTGAAGCATGGCACTCTGCGCCACCTACGTGGTCCTACTACTTATCCTGTGCTACTGCAGTAGCATGCCAGGTACAAGACTCGCTCCCCACTTCTGTGCTCCAGAAGGAAGAGCTGAGCACCACCCAGCCTTCTCCGAACTCCGCCAGAGCATCTGGGGAGGAGTCACAGGGAGGTTCCCACTGGATAGCAGTGTCCAGCTCTGGCCCGGGAGGACTGTCGCTCTGAGCCAAGCTGTCACCTGGGCCTTTCCTTCTCAGAGTCAGTCTCACTCAGTCTCTTAGCATAGGCCCTACCTCATAGCACATGGGACTCATGCCCCCCCATATCATACCTTCTTGCTGATAAACTTTGCCTTGGAGCCATGCCCAGTCATTCCTGGTACAAGGCCTACAACCCAGCTCCCTTCCCTATTTCACCAGAAACTAAGAGCCCCTAAACACCAGCAATCCCAGTGAGGCCAGCTTTTGTGAGCTTTGTGGATAAAAAGGAGAAACACTGATGCATGCATACACAACCACACAGAGACACACAGGTACATAGACTTGCATGTTCAGACATAGCCTCGTGCACATAGGCACAACCATACACCAACACATGTGATCATAGAGACACAGACACATGTACAAAGATACAGACATCTAGTCAGACCCAGATTATGCAGTGTAACACACAACTACCTAGACATGTGTTCTGGATCCTGGCCTCCCCCTTTCTTATCCACAGAGTTGGGCATAGAGAACTCTTCGGTATGCCCATTCCATCCCTGCTCTTTCTCCATGGCAGCCACATCAGACAGCCACAGTCATGCCTTGGTTCACTTTCCTCAGCTTCCAAACTGCCACACCCCCCCGCAAGAATTCTTGTATTTTTACTTCACCCTGGAGCACTCCTGGTGTCCTCCTAGTCAAGTGAGGTCAGCCCAAGATAGGCAGTAAGTTGCCTAGGCTTTCTATCTCTGTTCCCCTACCTAAACTGAGCCCCTTAGAAAGATTCATTTCTATTCATAAGAGCTCAATAGCATCCATGGCTGTTCTCGGGTAGGTCTTAGCACAGTCCTGAGGAGGGACCACCCAGGGGTTGGCCTAGGTGGCTGACAAATACACACAAGAACAGCCATGCTAGTTCTTGAGTCCAGGTGGCACATGACTGCATACTCGCTGACCAGGAATAGACAAGTATTCATTCAGAGGGAACTTGAAGATGCAAATCAAGGGCCCCATGTATGTAACTAAAGCCTGCTACTCTTTCCTGTCTCCACAGATGCGAGTGTGGCTAATAATGCCCCTGTGCCCCTCTGTGAAGAATACCAGAAAATGCCAATGGCTGCTACTGGCAGTAACTTAGAAGGTGCCCCTAGTGGTGGCAGTCGTCCTGGACACAGCAAAAGTGATGACCATGGTTGAGACAGCTTGCTAGGTAGCTTAATGACTAAGTTAGATGCCAAACAATGTAGGTTGCAGCCATGAGGGTTGCCATGTCAGAGGCAGTGGCAGTGATGATGCTGGCATAAGAGGAAGTGGTAGAGCAGCAGCAGTGATGACAGGGGCCTCAGAGACAGCAGCATAGGTAGCAGCAACAAAGATTCAGGCAATGAAGGTGCAGGTCTTAGAGATAAGCTCAGAGACAAGTCATGAAGGTGCGGTCCTCAGAGACAACAGCAGAGACAGAGGTAGTGAAAATGGGGGCCTCAGAGACAATAGCGAGACAACAATAAATGAAGGTGGGGGCCTCAGAGACAGCAGTAGTGGTGGTGGTGATGACAGTATGGTCCTCACAGACAACAGCAGAGACAGTGGCAATTCAAGAGCATTGAAAGTGGCAGCGATGGTGGGAGCCACAGAGACAATAGAGATAACAGCACTGAAGTAGAAGGCAGAGACAGTGGCAGTGCAAGTGGGGACCTCCGAGGCAACAGCAGAGGCACTGGCTCTGAAGGTGGGAGCCTCAGGGACAAAAGCACAGATAACTTCAATAAAAATGGCGGCCTCGTAAGCAATAGCAGAGACAGAGGCACTGATGGTGGAGACTCAAAGGCAAAGCCACAGACATCAGCAGTGATATTGGAGGACCCATAGGCAACAGCAGATTCAACAGCAGTGAAGATCTTGGCTCCAGAGGCAGGGACAGAGGCAGTGGCAGTGGCAGTCACTATGGTGGCCTCAGAGGCAAAGGAAAAAGCAGCGGAAGTGATGATGGTGGTGGCATCAAGGACAGCAGCAGTCACCATGCCAGATTCCATTAGTGGCTTTGAACTGGGCCTCTACCATAGGTTCACTAATACACTTGATCCACCTCCCACCTCAATAAAGACTTTCTCAGAAGATGGAAAGTCCCTTCTTTTGGTTCTCTAGTGCCTAGAGATTTGTCAAGCTTAATTCAATTTTGAGTTTGTATTCAATAACAGGCCACAGGGCAACTTCAGTTCTTCAGCTGGCTTTAGCTCTTCACACTTGATTCCTTACTTTTCTCTGTCACATCTATTCCCCTACAAACTTCAGTACTTAATAAATTATATTTTATGGAGAACACTCCACATGCCAGGATTTCTGGGGTGTTTGACTGGTATGTTGGGGGCTCTGGGCAGGACAGCTAGCCATAGGCCCCCTGGGCTGACCACTTAGTCCAGGCGAACAAGATTTCCCCCACACCGGGCGGGTCTTCAAGGCCATGCCTGGTTAATCGGGCCCTGGGTGGAGGGGTGAGAAATTCCTCCTTAGGCATCCAAAAACTACAGAGGCACGGCTGGGCTCAGAACACTCCACATGCCAGGATTTCTGGGGTGTTTGACTGGTATGTTGGGGGCTCTGGGCAGGACAGCTAGCCATAGGCCCCCTGGGCTGACCACTTAGTCCAGGCGAACAAGATTTCCTCCACACCAGGTGGGTCTTCAAGGCCACGCCTGGTTAATCAAGCCCTGGGTGGAGGGGGTGAGAAATTCCTCCCTAGGCATCCAAAAACTACAGAGGCACGGCTGGGCTCAGAACACTCCACATGCCAGGATTTCTGGGGTGTTTGACTGGTATGTTGGGGGCTCTGGGCAGGACAGCTAGCCATAGGCCCCCTGGGCTGACCACTTAGTCCAGGCGAACAAGATTTCCCCCACACCAGGCGGGTCTTCAAGGCCATGCCTGGTTAATCGGGCCCTGGGTGGAGGGGGTGAGAAATTCCTCCCTAGGCATCCAAAAACTACAGAGGCACGGCTGGGCTCAGAACACTTAGCATGCCAGGATTTCTGGGGTGTTTGACTGGTATGTTGGGGGCTCTGGACAGGACAGCTAGCCACAGGCCCCCTGGGCTGACCACTTAGTCCAGGCGAACAAGATTTCCCCCACACCAGGTGGGTCTTCAAGGCCACGCCTGGTTAATCGAGCCCTGGGTGGAGGGGGTGAGAAATTCCTCCCTAGGCATCCAAAAACTACAGAGGCACGGCTGGGCTCAGAACACTCTGCATGCCAGAATTTCTGGGGTGTTTGACTGGTATGTTGGGGGCTCTGGGCAGGACAGCTAGCCATAGGCCCCCTGGGCTGACCACTTAGTCCAGGCAAACAAGATTTCCCCCACACCAGGCAGGTCTTCAAGGCCACGCCTGGTTAATCGGGCCCTGGGGGGAAGGGGTGAGAAATTCCTCCCTAGGCATCCAAAAACTACAGAACCTCGAGGGGGCTCACGCCCCTGCGAGTACTTCATATATTAAGAGTATTTCTTTTTCTTTTGTTATGTTTTGCATATACAGAATGTTCATTTTGCATTCTGCCCTTTCCCACACCTCTACGAAGCTCTTTTTTACTCCTTAACTCTCTAACCCCCTCCCAAACGTCACTAACCTACATTACTCTTTTTTCTTTAGTAGTGTACAATCCTAATCACTGTGCATTGTGTATGACAACCCCAAACTGTTTCAAGATACATATAATGGACACGTATTTCTTTAGAATATTTGTGTTTCTTCTCTGACAGCTATAATTCTTACTAAATGTTGTCTTATACAGTGATGATTCTAACCACTTTATATCTTCTTTTTTTGAGCTGTTTAACGAGGAATTTTGGTGAAAGAGTCCCCCAGTTTAATGCTTATGATTGAACCATATCATGGGAATAATTGGAATTGTTCTTATGGCCCCCATATGCGACAATAACACCACGTGGCATTGCTTCTTATTTGCATAGGCACATTAAAATGGGAAAATACTATACATACAAATGAGATCCTATCTAATAGAGATTGGAACACACAAATCTTGTAGTGCAAAGGGACCTTACACCCTGAACATTGACATAACGACCTGGCACAGACCTCAGAAAAAAGGGCATTTTCCATTTTCCCCTGAACCAGGGAAGCCATCCACAAAACATCCAGGCTGGTCTATAACATCACCTGGAAGCAGTCCTCTAACACGGAAGACCCTACACTGCTCAGATATCGACCTGCTCAAAAGAGACTTCCCTTAACACTGAGAAGACTTAACAACAACAACGACCTGCTTACAGGACAGGGCTCCCTGCATTGCCCTTTGATTGTGAGGTGAAAGGAGAGGACGCTCCACATCCTGACTTCAATGTAAGATATGCAGATTCCAGGATCTGTAATACAGAAACATGATACCAACAACAGAGACTGTGTGAAAAATAAAAGTGTTTTGGCACTACAGACAATGTCTTGGATTGGACAATCTAGCCTGCCTGGAGCCTAGAGTTGGTCTTGTGCCAGGAAACTTCAAGGGTCGGGGCTCTTTGTATTTAGGCCAAGATTATTTCTTTCCATGTCCCTCATATTTTGGTGGGCCTATGCAAACAACAATTGCCACTCTAACACCATTTTTACTATGCTCCTTTGACTCTAATCCTTAAAAAGAACTCACTTAAAATTTGAGGTTAGAGTCTAGCAGGAGGAGGTTTGGAAGGCCCCCGCCATGCCGGAGGCCTGCTTGGCCAGGCCTAGGGGGGTTGCGGGACTTGGGTAACCCCAGCACCCCTCTGCCGCCTTGCTCCAGATCTCCAGGGCTTCCCCGGGCCACACGACTGGGCAGGCCGGTGAGTTGGGTCCCTTGGTGGAGCTTGAAGGTACCCTAGACCTCCCCCCACCATCCATGCGGCTCCTTAGGGAGGGTCCGGGTGGGGCTCTGAGCTTCTGGTCTCCCAGCTTCTTGAAGGATCTCTCTTTCCTGGGAGCCAGGAGTCTAGCAGGAGGAGGTTTGGCAGGCCCCCGCCATGCCGGAGGCCTGCTTGGCCATGCCTAGGGGGGGTGCGGGACTTGGGTAACCCCAGCACCCCTCTGCCGCCTTGCTCCAGATCTCCAGGGCTTCCCCGGGCCACACGCCTGGGCAGGCCGGTGAGTTGGGTCCCGTGGTGGAGCTTGAAGGTACCCTAGACCTCCCCCCACCATCCATGCGGCTCCTTAGGGAGGGTCCGGGTGGGGCTCTGAGCTTCTGGTCTCCCAGCTTCTTGAAGGATCTCTCCTTCCTGGGAGCCGGGAGTCTAGCAAGAGGAGGTTTGGCAGGCCCCCGCCATGCCGGAGGCCTGCTTGGCCAGGCCTAGGGGGGTTGCGGGACTTGGGTAACCCCAGCACCCCTCTGCCGCCTTGCTCCAGATCTCCAGGGCTTCCCCGGGCCACACGCCTGGGCAGGCCGGTGAGTTGGGTCCCTTGGTGGAGCTTGAAGGTACCCTAGACCTCCCCCCACCATCCATGCGGCTCCTTAGGGAGGGTCCGGGTGGGGCTCTGAGCTTCTGGTCTCCCAGCTTCTTGAAGGATCTCTCTTTCCTGGGAGCCGGGAGTCTAGCAGGAGGAGGTTTGGCAGGCCCCCGCCATGCCGGAGGCCTGCTTGGCCATGCCTAGGGGGGGTGCGGGACTTGGGTAACCCCAGCACCCTTCTGCCGCCTTGCTCCAGATCTCCAGGGCTTCCCCGGGCCACACCCCTGGGCAGGCCGGTGAGTTGGGTCCCTTGCTCCAGATCTCCTGGGAGCCGGGAGTCTATCAGGAGGAGGTTTGGCTGGCACTGGTAATCTCTGTCCTGTCTACATTTTCAAAATGCACAAGAAACATTAATAGTACTCTCACAAGAAACATTAATAGTACTCTCACAAGAAACATTAATAGTACTCTCACAAGAAACATTAATAGTACTCTCACAAGAAACATTAATAGTACTCTCACAGGAAACATTAATAGTACTCTCACAAGAAACATTAATAGTACTCTCACAAGAAACATTAATAGTACTCTCACAAGAAACATTAATAGTACTCTCACAAGAAACATTAATAGTACTCTCACAAGAAACATTAATAGTACTCTCACAAGAAACATTAATAGTACTCTCACAAGAAACATTAATAGTACTCTCACAAGAAACATTAATAGTACTCTCACAAGAAACATTAATAGTACTCTCACAAGAAACATTAATAGTACTCTCACAAGAAACATTAATAGTACTCTCACAAGAAACATTAATAGTACTCTCACAAGAAACATTAATAGTACTCTCACAAGAAACATTAATAGTACTCTCACAAGAAACATTAATAGTACTCTCACAAGAAACATTAATAGTACTCTCACAAGAAACATTAATAGTACTCTCACAAGAAACATTAATAGTACTCTCACAAGAAACATTAATAGTACTCTCACAAGAAACATTAATAGTACTCTCACAAGAAACATTAATAGTACTCTCACAAGAAACATTAATAGTACTCTCACAAGAAACATTAATAGTACTCTCACAAGAAACATTAATAGTACTCTCACAAGAAACATTAATAGTACTCTCACAAGAAACATTAATAGTACTCTCACAAGAAACATTAATAGTACTCTCACAAGAAACATTAATAGTACTCTCACAAGAAACATTAATAGTACTCTCAGAAGAAACATTAATAGTACTCTCACAAGAAACATTAATAGTACTCTCACAAGAAACATTAATAGTACTCAAACAAGAAACATTAATAGTACTCTCACAAGAAACATTAATAGTACTCTCACAAGAAACATTAATAGTACTCTCACAAGAAACATTAATAGTACTCAAACAAGAAACATTAATAGTACTCTCACAAGAAACATTAATAGTACTCAAACAAGAAACATTAATAGTACTCTCACAAGAAACATTAATAGTACTCTCACAAGAAACATTAATAGTACTCTCACAAGAAACATTAATAGTACTCTCACAAGAAACATTAATAGTACTCAAACAAGAAACATTAATAGTACTCTCACAAGAAACATTAATAGTACTCTCACAAGAAACATTAATAGTACTCTCACAAGAAACATTAATAGTACTCAAACAAGAAACATTAATAGTACTCTCACAAGAAACATTAATAGTACTCAAACAAGAAACATTAATAGTACTCTCACAAGAAACATTAATAGTACTCAAACAAGAAACATTAATAGTACTCTCACAAGAAACATTAATAGTACTCTCACAAGAAACATTAATAGTACTCTCACAAGAAACATTAATAGTACTCTCACAAGAAACTTTAATAGTACTCTCACAAGAAACATTAATAGTACTCTCACAAGAAACATTAATAGTACTCTCACAAGAAACATTAATAGTACTCTCACAAGAAACATTAATAGTACTCTCACAAGAAACATTAATAGTACTCTCACAAGAAACATTAATAGTACTCTCACAAGAAACATTAATAGTACTCTCACAAGAAACATTAATAGTACTCTCACAAGAAACATTAATAGTACTCTCACAAGAAACATTAATAGTACTCTCACAAGAAACATTAATAGTACTCTCACAAGAAACATTAATAGTACTCTCACAAGAAACATTAATAGTACTCTCACAAGAAACATTAATAGTACTCTCACAAGAAACATTAATAGTACTCTCACAAGAAACATTAATAGTACTCTCACAAGAAACATTAATAGTACTCTCACAAGAAACATTAATAGTACTCTCACAAGAAACATTAATAGTACTCTCACAAGAAACATTAATAGTACTCTCACAAGAAACATTAATAGTACTCTCACAAGAAACATTAATAGTACTCTCACAAGAATCATTAATAGTACTCTCACAAGAAACATTAATAGTACTCTCACAAGAAACATTAATAGTACTCTCACAGGAAACATTAATAGTACTCTCACAAGAAACATTAATAGTACTCTCACAAGAAACATTAATAGTACTCTCACAGGAAACATTAATAGTACTCTCACAAGAAACATTAATAGTACTCTCACAGGAAACATTAATAGTACTCTCACAGGAAACATTAATAGTACTCTCACAGGAAACATTAATAGTACTCTCACAAGAAACATTAATAGTACTCTCACAAGAAACATTAATAGTACTCTCACAAGAAACATTAATAGTACTCTCACAAGAAACATTAATAGTACTCTCACAAGAAACATTAATAGTACTCTCACAAGAATCATTAATAGTACTCTCACAAGAAACATTAATAGTACTCTCACAAGAAACATTAATAGTACTCTCACAAGAAACATTAATAGTACTCTCACAAGAAACATTAATAGTACTCTCACAAGAAACATTAATAGTACTCTCACAAGAAACATTAATAGTACTCTCACAAGAATCATTAATAGTACTCTCACAAGAAACATTAATAGTACTCTCACAAGAAACATTAATAGTACTCTCACAAGAAACATTAATAGTACTCTCACAAGAAACATTAATAGTACTCTCACAAGAAACATTAATAGTACTCTCACAAGAAACATTAATAGTACTCTCACAAGAAACATTAATAGTACTCTCACAAGAAACATTAATAGTACTCTCACAAGAAACATTAATAGTACTCTCACAAGAAACATTAATAGTACTCTCACAAGAAACATTAATAGTACTCTCACAAGAAACATTAATAGTACTCTCACAAGAAACATTAATAGTACTCTCACAAGAAACATTAATAGTACTCTCACAATAATCATTAATAGTACTCTCACAAGAAACATTAATAGTACTCTCACAAGAAACTGTAATAGTACTCTCACAAGAAACTGTAATAGTACTCTCACAAGAAACTTTAATAGTACTCACTATCATTGAATTATGTTTATATGTATGCAGAATGTCTATTTTTTTACTCTGCCCTTTTGCATACCCCTTTATAAGTTCATATTTCTCTTTAACTTCTTTAACTCCTATCATCATTACTCCTTTTATACCCTTTCTAACTTAAGTACTGTTGAGTCCTAAGTCACAGACCAAAGTGGTGTCCTAGAGTTAACACCCACCCAACTATTTTAAAAGGCATAAAAAGGACACATATCTTTTCAACATTTTATGGGTGTTTTCTTTGACAGCTATAACTTTTGCTAAATACTTTCTTATACAGTGATGATCCCCCCCCCATGTTTTTTATCTTCTCTTTGTGAACTGCTCAATATGGAATTTGGTGTGAAAGAATCCCTCAGTTTAATACTTATGTTTGAACCAAGTCATGGGTCTTGTTGGAAATGTTCTAATGCCCCCATATATCTGATAGCACCACGTGGCTTTATATCTTGTTTGCGTAGGCACACTAACATGGAAAAATACTATACATACCAATAAGTTCTTATCTAATAAAAATCTTGTAGTGCAATGAGACCTTACACCCTGAACATTGACATAAAGACCTGGCACAGGCCTCAGAAGAATGGACATTCTCCATTCACCCCTTGATCTACAGAAGACATTTACAAAACATCCAAGGTTGTATATAACATCACCTGGTGGCATTCCTGTACCAGGAAAGACCCTACAGCTGCTCTGACATCTACTCAAAAGAAACACCCCTTAACACTGAGAAGACAACAAGAACAAAGACCTGCTTACTGGACAGGGCTTGCTGTATTGCCCCTTAATTGTGAGGTTTGTCTATAACATCACCTGGAAGCAATCCTCTACCACGGAAGACCCTACCACTGCTCAGACATCGTCCTGCTCAAAAGAGACTTCCCTTAACACTGAGAAGACTTAACAACAACAACCTGCTTACAGGAAAGGGCTTCCTGCATTGCCCTTTCATGGTGAGGTGAAACGAGAAGGCACTCCACATCATGACTTCAATGTAGGACATGCAGATTCTAGAATCTTTAATACAGAAACATGAGACCAACAACAGAGACTGTGTGAAAAGTGTGTTGGCACTATAGACAAAGTCTTGGATTGAACGATAACTTTCCTGAGGCCTAGAGCCGGTCTTATGCCAGGAAACTTCAGGGGTAGGATCTCTTTGTATTTAGGCCAAGGTTATTCCTTTCCATGCCTCTCATATTTTGGTGGGCCTATGCAAACAACAATTGCCACTCTAACACCATTTTTACTGTGCTCCTTTGACTCTAATCCTTAAAACGCACCCACTTAAAGTTTGAGGTTAACTTAAGCTAATATGCATGTACATGGAAATGTAAAAAGTACTATGCCTCTAATGTTTAAGGAGTTACGTAAGTTTGATGGCTTTAGATTGCCTTGTGTGCTGTTAAGAAATATTATAATGTGCTACAATCTGGGGACTTGAGGGACAAAGTAATTGCACATGGATTCTGTTTTATTTATCTTAACTTTCTTTGGTGAAAGTTCAAAGTTAAGATATCAGCAAGGGGACTTCTTCTGATAATTATGTTATGGGTGATTGTCCTTCCACTGTAACTTTACCTTATCCTCTTTCTTTGCATCTTTTGTTCTCATAATTCAAAATAAAAAATTATTAAAAAAAATTTTGAGGTTAACTTAAGCTAATATGCATGTATATGGAAATGTAAGAAAATACTATGCCTGTAACGTTTAAGGAGTTACGTAAGTTTATGGCTTTGGATTGCCTTGTGTGCTGTTAAGAAATATTATAATGTGTTACAATCCAGGGACTTGAGGGACAAAGTAATTGTACATGGATTCTGTCTTAATGTTCTTTGGCTGAAATTTCAAAGTTAAGATATCAGCAAGGGGACTTCTGAGAATTATGTTATGGGTGTTTGTCCTTCCACTGTAACTTTACCTTGTCCTCTTTCTTTGCATCCTTGTTCTCATAATTAAAAATAAAAATTAAAAAAAAATTCTATTTTATGAAGTCACTTTGCTCTTATTCTGGTCCTTTCAACCTTCGTGTTGATAAAATTTTGGTCCAAATTGTAATGTATATGCATGTATAGAATATTCAGTATCATGACTAGGATCAGACCACTGGATGCCAGTAGCAAGTCCTTCCTTCTTCCGCTAATGACAGAAAAAATTATTTCTGGGTCCTTTTCAATGTGGTGGAGTTCATAATTATGTTTCTATAAACCATTCTGAATATCTCTGACCTAACCCCAAATGTCAGCATTTAATTGGTGATATGTCTATGTTAAAGAAAATGAAGAAAATGAAGGAACTTTATAATCAAGGGTACAGGTTATATTTCCTTACTCATCCAAGAGGAAAGTTACTGACAGGAAAGTTTATTTTTAAATCTTTTCGATGACATATTAAAATTTTAGCATTTCTACAGGTGTGAAACACTAACATCCTCGCATCTTTCAGATGGTTGATGCCATGATCTATTTTCAGACTCTTAGGTTGAGGCAATCATTGCAGCTTTGTAGTTTGTTAAAGTCAAATTTGGTTAAAGAGGTCAAGACTCCTTCAAGGATGGAATAGAAAACCTTTATTACATTTAATACATTTACTAAGAAAGTTAATGTCATATATATGAGCAAAACACTTCTGTCTTCATTTTTGATGAGTTTTAAATAATTTCTTTGCTTTCTCTCTCCATCATGTTTTTCTTGTAATTGGAGGTTGCATGTTTCTTGTGGAAATTGAACTCTCTGGTCATGAGCCCAAAAGATCAAACTTTGAGGTGTTGCAACTGCAGTGCTGCTGGAACTGTACTTAGCATGGAGGCCACGCTGGGGTTGGATTGCACAGTTTTCCATTTGAGAGCCATGTGCTTTACAACTGAATCACAAGCCAGGCCTCTTTAGCTATTTACAAGTGCACATTTCAGTCCCATCACATGTGCACTCACATTGGTGTGCACACCATCTCCAGAATGCATTCCATCTTACAATACAAACTCTGTATTCACCACAGAATTCCACACTTCACTTTCCCCCGAGACTTGGCATTCACCATCTGCTTTTGTCTGTAAATCAGACCTCTGTACATAGGATCACATAACATGTGTGTTCATGTAATGGTTCCTCAATTATATACAAGAATTTCAATTGTTTTATAACCTTGCCAACACTATATCTACTTAAATGTTTTTAAAATAATAGATACCATCAATTAGTCTCTCTTTGTGATTTTGGTTTAAATTTATTACTGATACTGACTGAACAAAATCTCTTGTGGTGGTTGCCCATCTGTGTCTCTGTTTTAGGGAAAAATGTCTACTGATGGTGCTTGACCATATTTTGGGTTTATTTTTTAATTACTTACAGGATTTAAAAATATAGTATCTGAATTATGAGTACATATTAGATAAAATTTTGACTATCTTTTGAGGCACAGGAATTATAAGTTTCATGTAACACAATTAGTTAATTTTTATTGTTGGGTTCAAGACATATCCTGGTTTCTTCCTGGCTCTGTGTTTAGGTATCTCTCCCAGGGTTGATCAAGGGACCATATGTGGTGTCAAAGATTAAAGAGGGTCAGTGTCTAGCAAGGTAAGCCTTGTTTTATCACTCTGGTGTCAAACTCAAGAATCTTCTTAAAAAGAATATCATAAAGGATTTTGGAAAATATTTATCTTACTAACAGTACATAAAATTCTTCAATTTTAATTCTTTTGTGCCAATTTAATTGTGGTTAATTTAAAACATTACTTTGGATTTGGATTCTGGACCACAACTACTGATGCAAGTGACTTCTCTCAGTGATGTGCTCTGGGTTTCACTCCTGGGTCTTGCCACGTGCAATGCATACATTAAATCCTTTGAGTAATTTTTCTGTATCCAAGTTAAATTTTCATACCAGTCAAATGATCTCACAACATATTCCATTCCAGATTCACTGGAGTAAAATTCGCTCTCTCACGTTCTCTCTTCCTCTGCTCTCCCTGTGTCTCTCTCCCCTTTGTCTTTCTTTTTTCCTTATTGCTCTTCTATATACCATATAGTCTCAGTCTCATAATTTTACAGAATTAATGTCATTACAGTTACCAGATATGCATTTTTAAGAAAAACGTTCTCTCATAATAAAATGCTTACAAATGAAAAAATTTGAATCCATAATCCATCATACATTGGGGAAGGGATTAGGGTTGCCTGGTACCTATTAAGAGCACAAAAAATGTCACTTGAATAAAAAGGTTCAAAATAGGGGATCTACTAAATTTGTCTTTTTTGTTTAAGGGAAAAGTCCTAAGCAATATTAATATACATAATCTGATAATTGCATTTAACAACTAAAATTTTGTGAGGATTGTCAATAGAACATTGCTCTGGTTGAAATTGGTGTAGAAGAAATTAACTTGCAGATATAATAATTTCTTTAGACTTTCAAGGCCATTACTAATATGGGTTCTGCCTGGTCTTCGAAACCATGAAAGGCCTTAGTCTTTACTAGAAAAAGAAGTTCAGGTGAGTATGTTTACAGAAAGAAGACATCTATGTGTGAATAAAGAACATATGTTGGGGCCCCAAGGAAGAAAGAGTAGCATGGAAATGAAGCTACAGTTTCTTAGAGAAAATGAGCTTATTTCTTGAATGACTGCTAAGATATAGGACAAGAGAGAAAAAGAGATGGAAAACCAGGGGATATTTGAAATATGTGTAATCTATCAGTTTACCTCTCAGAGTGTTAGTAGAAGAGCCCAAATATTACATCAAGGGTTTGTACTTCAGCTCATACATATACTAAGGAATGACTTCTTGTGAACTGGTTCTGTGAAAGTCAGAACAGGAAAGAGTTTAGGCCATAAAATATCTTAAACATGCAATTTTGGGGTGGAGTCTTGAGATTTTAAATTTGAGCATGTTGTTGGTTACCGTGGAAATTATAACCTGGCCATCCTTTACTAAGTGTTATAATTTTGATCGCTTTTTCTTCTCTTTTAATTTTAACTCACTATTCTCCAGCCTTTAGCCCCACTATTGTTGTGTAGACATGTTCCTCGAGGCACTGTCCATTGAATAATGTATTTTAGTGTGTTTTTTAAATACTCTCCTGTAACTGCAGGCCTTGACTTGCACTGTTGGTGACATTATACAGTTCAATACAGTGATCTATAGAAAGACCAAAATCTTATCTATTTACTGTGACTATTCATAGTGTTTGAGGTTAACAAAATGATAAAGTTTATAAAATCATGTTATAAACATCAATAAGAAGCTAAAATTGCACACATACAATATCTTCTATTTTGGTACCATTAAGTTTTAGATGTTTGTAAACAAAAAATACCTAAAAATGAAACATCTATGGAAAATTGGAAAAAACAGTGCAGCAGAAACTGATGATATATTGTATAGAAGTCATAAAATTCTTTTTCTGAACCTTTTGTTTATATCAGCAAGAGTAGTTCTGAATGTGGTTCTTTCTGTGTATATTTAATGAACATTAAATGGTTGCAAGGTTCTAGATGTTAAAATATTTTTGTTTTTTCAGTAATAGATTGGTGATGATTCAAGTAATCTTTATTTTTCTTGATAAAGTTTACTTATAACTTTAAAATATTTATTTAACTTTATTTATATACCATGGCTTTCAACATTGTCCATAATACAGTTGCTTCAAGCACTCAACGTTCCAACACCAATCCCACTTCCTGGTGACCATTTCTCCAACATGGCCCCTAGTTTCTCAAGTTCCTCCACACCTGCCTCCTTGATAGTTATTAAATAAATTATTTTATTATTTTTGAATGCAGTTTTTTAAATCAAATGTTATTTATTGTTTTTATAATAATAATAATTTTTGTTTTGAGGCCACACCCAGTGACGCTCAGGGGTTACTCCTGGTGATGTGCTCAGAAATCACTCCTGGCTGGGGCAACCATATGGGATGCCAAGGGATCGAACCTCAGCCTGTCCTAGGTTAGTGTGTGCAAGGCAAATGCTTTACCGTTTGTGCGACCACTTCGGCCCCTAATAATTTCTTTTTAAGCACCATTGATACAGAAATGTTAATAGTGGGGTGTGAAAGGGAATTGAGGACATTTGAGGTGGGAAAATTGCGCTGATAAAGGGCAATGAACAATCTATGATTGACACCCAACAATATTTATTACTTGTTTAAAAATGATAAGTGGAAGTATCAAAAAATAGTTCAGTAAAAGATAGTTTAAAAACTTTTGTATATTACATAATATTTTGTATATTACATAATATTTGTATATTACATAATAAAATAATTAAAGTCACTGAAGGATAACCGAGTTGTTTGTTGCTAGTAGAGATTTCTGTGTTATTGTATTACATATTGCTTATTTTGGAAATTTGACTTCTATGCTTCTTTCCAATCTAATTGGTGTCAGTATATAGAACTTTGAGGTATTGCATAACTGTGTATTCAGGTCTATTCTCCAGTAACTGTAGAATCGAGAGGATATGTGAGGTGTTGATTTGGAGGTTAGTACACCCAGTGTTGCTCAGGGGATATTTTCAGCTCTGTACTCAGAATATAGTCCTTGTGGAGTTCAGGGGACACATGCAATGTTGGGGATTGAACTCCAGTAAGCATTGTACAAGGCAAACACCCCACTTGCTGTACCATCTTTCTGACCTGAGAGGATTCTTTAGTTTGGCTTCTTTTTCAATACTAGCAGTGGTTCTGTGACATTGTATATTTACACGACAGCTGCTATGTACTGTGTATGTAGCTCCCAGGCTTTGAGAAGCATGGGGGTGTGTGAGTGAAGAGAGGCTGCCTTTTCCTTTTCTGAAAATTTGGACCCCAGCATTTCAGCCTGAAAAACTGCAATTGGGAGTTTTGTGGGCTTAGTGTCTTCAGAGATATGTTGAACAAAAGTGAAGTGTATGCTGGCAGCTGTAGAAATTGAATGTTGACTTTTTTTGAATTAAAATTTATAGAATAAACTACAACTAAACAAAAATCTTTCTATTAAAAGTGGTAGTTTTTAAAGAAAGTAGAAAACATTTCAACATTTGTATTTTAAATATAAATTAGTGACCTTCCATCGCCTCCCCCACCCTTTGTCTGTGAGGTTTCTTGGGCAGCACTCACCAGAGGACCTTTCTTTGCCTCCACCCCCCTGTTGCATCTGTGAGGTTTCTCAGGCGGCAATCGCCAGGGGACCTTCCTTTGCCTCTGCCCCCTGTAGCGTCTGTGAGGTTTCCCAGGCAACACTTGCTAGGGGACCTTCCTTTGCCTTCCCCCACCCTGTCTCCTTTGTGAAGTTTTTCAGGGTGGCACAAGGGAGAAGACCTTCCTTTGCCTCAGGCCCTCCCCCATCGCTGACTTCCAGGTAGGGGAGGAGGGAAAAGGAGCCAGGCTCAACAGTGAACCCCACCATTGTGGCCAGGTGCAGTACTGCACTGGCTAGCAGCAAGAGGGGGAGCACTAACCAGGCTCCCACTAGAGCAGGGGTCCTCAAACTTTTTAAACAGGGGGCCAGTTCACTGTCCCTCAGACCATTGGAGGGTCTGACTATAGTAAAAACAAAACTTATAAATGAATTCTTATGCACAGTGCATATATCTTATTTTGCAATGAAGAAACAAAACAGATACAAATACAATATGTGGCCCATGGGCCATAGTTTAAGGACCACTGCACTAGAGGGTACATTAGAGGCCAAACTTCAGCCAGCCCACCCAACAGTCCCACCCAGAGCTGTAATTCAGATAAGGGACCCAGCCCCACATCTCGGGGAGCAAAGGCAGGCTGAATCAGAAGGCACTGCTTCCAAGCCACACCAATAAATGCATAAAAACATGGGTAATCTGAGGAGGACCCTAACAGCTGGAGATACAGAGAGAACTCCTACTAAGTTCCCAAGTTCACCAAAACACACAGATCGAAGAGATGAAGATTTAAAAGCAGCCATGAGAAAAGAAATGCAAGCCATGGTATGGAAAATGAGAGAATCGCTAGCCACTGAGAACAAGAAATCCATGGAGGAACACATTAGCCGAATTAAAGAAGATCTGATACAGAATATAAGACATGCCATACAAAAGTATTAAAAGAATTAACAGACACAGTAAAAAGCCAGATGAGCAGAATCATAGAGATGGAGAAGCACATAGTAGTACTTGAAGGAAAACTGTAAACCAAAAATGACCAGGAAACCACAAGAAATTAAGAGGCAAGGCAATGGAAGGAAAAGTCCAGTACTTAATGAACAAAGACAAAAGAAATAATCTAAGAATTGTAGGTATACCAGAAGGGAAGGAAACAGGTAAAGGGGAAGAACAAGAAGTTAGGGAAATAATAGCAGAAAACTTCCCCACCCTTTGGAAAGAGGACTCCATGCAAATCCAGGAAGTGAAAAGAGCCCCTAATAAAATAGACCCTAATAAACCAACACCAAGACATATAATAATCCAAATAGCAAAAGAGAAAAAAAAGAGAAAGATGAACTCCTTAAAGCAATAAGGGAAAAAAGGAACCTCAAGTACAAAGGAAGGGACATAAGAATCAAACCAGATCTTCCATTTGAAACAATTCAAGCAAGAAGTGGAATAAAATATTTAAACGACTGAATGAAAGAAATTTCCAGTTTAGGGTACAATACCCAGCAAAACTGCCATTTATTTGGGATGATAGCCTAAAAAGTTTCTCAAAACAAAACAAAACAAAACAAAACAAAAACAAAACGAACTTGCAGTATTTGTGCAAACAAAACCAATCATAACCTACTCAGAGACAAACTACATAATCCAAATCTTCGATTGTAACAACAACCACCCTACATACCACAACTACACAACAGACCACTTTGTCAATAATCTCCCTAAATGTTAACGGACTAAACTCTTCCATTAAAAGACACATAGTAGAGAACTGGATTAAAAAACATAAACTGGACTTCTGCTGCCTGCAAGAAACACACCTACAGTACAAGTAGGTGTACAAGTACACCTACAAGTACAGGACAGGCATAGGCTTAAAAAAAAGGATG
The DNA here is from genome assembly GCF_024139225.1 of Suncus etruscus. Classification (NCBI taxonomy): domain Eukaryota; kingdom Metazoa; phylum Chordata; class Mammalia; order Eulipotyphla; family Soricidae; genus Suncus; species Suncus etruscus. The sequence continues at coordinate 108,589,153 of NC_064855.1, read as the reverse complement.
GAAATCAATCTTTCAACCAAATGGAAAACAAAAAAGAGCAGGGTTAGCCATTCTTATAATTCATTGCCTCCCCCCACCCCTGTTGAGTCTGTGAGGTTTCCTGGGCAGCACTCGCCAGGGGACCTTCCTTTGCCTCCACCCCCCCCATCACGTGTCTGTGAGGTTTCTTAGGCAGCACTCACCAGAGGACCTTTCTTTGCTATTCACTATTCAACCTCGAGAAAGTGATCAGAGACAAAGAGGGCCACTACATACTAATCAGGGGAACAATTGATCAAGAGGTACCCAGCAGACAGAAAATAGCAAAGAAATGATTTCTAAATGAATAATTAGAAGATCTAGGGTTAATAGACTTATATAGGGCCCTCCACCCCCAGAAAACAGAATACACTTTCTTCTCAAGCCCACATGGAACCTTATCCAGAATAGACCATGTTTTAGGATACAAATCTAACCTATATAAGACTACAAATGTAAGGATAATTAGAAGCACCCTATCAGATCACTATGTAACGGAGGTCAAAATTAAGTATAAGAAGAAGCAATGGAGAAAAACTAATACCTAAATACCTAAAGATTAAACAACATGCTGCTCAACAACAACTGGATCAAAGAGCAACTCAAGGAAGAAATAAAAAGATTCCTTGAGACAAACAATAATGAAGGGACAACTTGGAAAATTTGTGAGACACAGCAAAAGCAGTAATTAGGTGGAAACTCACCTATACAGGCCTATGTCAAGAAATAGGAAAATGACAAAATCAACAGTTTAAAGGATCATCTCAAGGAATTGAAACAACAGCATCAAAGAAATCCAACCACAGCCAGAAGGCAAGAAAAAGTAAAAAACAGAGCAGAAATAAACAACATAGAAACTAAGACAATACAAAAAAAACAATGAGATCAAGAGCTGGTTTTTTGAAAAAATAAACAAGATAGACAAACCACTGGCAAAAATTACCAAAAAAGAGGGGAAATATCCAAGTCAGTTGGATTACAAATGAAAGGGGAGAGATTACAATAGAACCTTAAGAGATACAACATATCATGAGATCATATTATAAAAACTATACTCACTTAGGCTAGAGAACTCAGTAAAAATCGACAGATTCCTGGAAAAATACCATCTTTCGAGACTGAAAAAGGAAGAACTAGAAAGCCTAAACAGACCAATCACTTCAGAGGAAATTGAAGATGTAATTAAGAAACTTCCTAAGAACAAAAGTCCAGGCCCAGATGGATTTACAGGTGAATTCTATCAAACATTCTGAGAAGACTTACTAGCACTTTTCCACAGGCTCTTCCAAACGATCGATAAAACTGGAAATCTCCCCAACTCCTTTTATGGGCTAACATCACACTCATTCCCAAAGATGGCAAAGACACCACCAAGAAAGAAAACTACAGACCAATCTCACTAATTAACATAGATGCAAAGATACTCAACAAAATATTAGCAAACCGAATCCAGCACCTCATCAAAATGATCATACACCATGGCCAAGTGGGTTTTATCCCAGGAATGCAAGGTTGATTCAACGTATGCAAATCAATTAACATCATACATCACATCAAGAACAAGAAAGACAAAAAACCTCATGATCTTATCAATCGATGCAGAGGTGTTTGACAAAATCCAACATTCATTCATGTTGAAGACACTCAGCAAAATAGGGTTAGAAGGAACCTTCCTCATGATAGTTACAGCAATCTATGAAAAGCCCACAGCCAACATTATCCTTAATGGCAAAAAAACTAGACATATTTCCACTAAGGTCAGGAACTAGGTAAGGCTGTCCACTCTCTCCACTCTTATTCAATATAATCTTAGAAGTCCTTGCAATAGCAATCTTACAAGAAAAGGAAATCAATAAAATTCAATTTGGGAAAGAGGAACTCAAAGTATCTCTTTTTGCAGATGATATTATGATATACATTGAAAACCTTAAGGAGTCCACAGTAAAACTCCTAGAAATAATTAACCATTACATCAAAGTGGCTGGCTACAAAGTCAATACACAAAAGTCAGTAGTGTTTTTCTATACAAATAACAAAACTGAGGAGAGAGAGAGATTAAAAATACAATTCCATTTAAAATAGTTTCAAAAAATATCAAGTACCTAGGAATCAACCTTACAAGGGAAGTGAAGGACCTATATCAGAGAAATTTCAAAACACTTCAGAAAGAAATTGAAGAGGATCTAAATAAATAAAAGAACATCCCATGATCATGGGTAGATAGAATCAACATAATCAATCCTACCCAAACTTCTATATTGATTTAATGCAATCCCCATCCAAATCCAGACATCATTCTTTAAAGACTTAGAACAATCAATCATAAAATTCATCTGGAACCACAAAAGACACAGGACAGCCAAACAAATACTGAAAAACAAGAAGTTGGGTAGCATCTCTTTACCTAACCTGAAGCTATACTTTAAAGCAGTGGTCCTCAACCTATGGCCCACGGGCCACATATTGTATTTGTATCTGTTTTGTTTCTTTATTGCAAAATATGATATATGCAGTGTGCATAAGAATTTTTTCATAAGTTTTGTTTTTACTATAGTCAAACCATCCAATGGTCTGAGGGACAGTGAACTGGCCCCCTGTTTAAAAAGTTTGAGGACCCCTTCCTAAAGCCATAGTGATCAAAAGAGCATGATACTGGAACAAAAACAGAGCCTCAGACCAGTGGGTTAGAACAAAATTTCCAGACATAAATTCCCAGATATACAGTCAAATAATATTTGACAATAGAGCCAAGAACTTAAAATGGAACAAAGAAAGTCTCTTCAACAAATGGTGTTGGTACAACTGGAAAACCATCTGTAAGAAACTGAAAATTGACACATACCTCACTCCTTATACAAAAGTCAACTCAAAATGGATTAAAGACCTTGAAATTAGAACAGAATCTATAAAGTTTATTGAGGAAAAATAGGCAGAACACTCGAAGACCTATATATTAAAAAGTTTTTGAGGATATAGTGCCAATGGCAAGAACTTTAGCATCAAACATAAACAAATGGGATTACATCAAACTAAGAAGCTTCTGCATGGCAAAAGAAACTCAACTTAAAGCAAGAAGACAGCTAACAAAATGGGAAAAATTTTCACACTCAACACATCAGATAAAGGGCTGATAACCAGAATATACAAATCACTCAGAAAGCTGAGTCCCCAAAACCAAATAAAGACAGAAAAATGGGGAGATGAAATGAATAGACACTTTTCTGAGGAAGACCAAAAGATGGCCAACAAACACATGAAAACATGCTCACCTTCACTCATCATTAGGGAAATCCAAATCAAGACAACAATGAGGTACCACCTTACACCAGTGAGGATGGCTCACATCAAAAATAATAGGAACAATTTGTTGGCAGCGATGTGGTATGAAAGGCACTTTTATCCACTGTTGGTGGGAATGACCCCTTGTCCAACCCCTATGGAGAACAGTCTGGAGAGTGCTCAAGGAACTCAGAATTGAGCTGCCATTTGACCCAGCAATTTCTCTCCTAGGTATCTACCCCCAAGTTGGAAGGACATTCATCCCAAAGTATGTGTGCACCCCACTATTTATCTCAGTGTAATAGCCAAGTCTTGGACCCAACCTCGATATCCAACAACAGATGAGTGGATCATTAAGATGTGGTATCTATACACAATGGAATACTACATGGCAGTCAGAAATGATACAATCACAGACTTTGCAGCAATGTGGATGGACCTAGAACATATTATGCTAAACGAAGCAAGCCAGAAGTCGAAAGATAAACACAGAATGATAGCACTATTCTGAAGTACCTAGAATATACACCAGATATTACAACCAATACCCCGCGATTAAATAAGAGGGTGTAACAGGATAGAAACCTCAAACACAGTAATAATCACCATATACTGGGGAGTAGAGCCCAAAACAAAGGGGAGAGAAAAAATGCAAAGCTCGACTACACATTATATTATAAAGAAATGAGCAGCAACAGAAACAGCAGCATAGAGAGAACAGGTATGTAATTATCTTTTTACTACAAAAGCCCATAATAATTTACTAGGGATCTTATACAGGATTACAGGGTAAAGATTAAGACAAAAACTTACTGAGTCCAACGGAAACACTTCAAAACATTATATTTGAATGCCTTAACCTTACCACATTTAAAATAACGTCTCAGTTTTTCTGTCCATAGGAGTTCCTGGATACAAAGTGTGAACATCCTATGATGGTACCTCAGTGCTCAGTCACATGAGGCACTATACTCTGCTTGAATCATGAAAATGGCCAGATAAAACTCTTTAAAATACCCTTTATCTCTAGATTATGCCTTCTTTTAGGACCTGAAGCACATGACCAGCCAGATCACCGAAGCAACAACTGAGACCTACAAATTTTTTTACCACAGGGCCCAAGCATCAAACCCTTTCAACCAAACTAACATGCCCTTGCTCTTATACCCTCTATTCTCATTACTTCGTATTTTTCTTGTTGTTGGTGTTTGATTGTTGTTTTATTTTGTTTTACCTATTCTCTCTTCTATTCTCCCTCTTCTTCCACCTTCTCCTCCTCAATATCATCAACTCAATCTATGTCAAATAAAAACAACATGGTTACCTCCTCTATAGGAAAGGAAAGCTGATATATAGGGTGCTGTGGACAAAACTGAAAAGGGTAAACACTTATATAGATAGATCTTACTAACACAATGGTCAGTACTCGAGACACAAAACCTATACATACCCAAATGTTGATCTATTAGTTTCCTTTCCTTCAAATACTATACTTAGTACTCAGCGCACCTCTTGCACTCCACACCTCTCTACATTAATATACACCTAAGCTAACTTCTATATGTTTATATATACAGAGATAGGAATTCTCCTTGAGGGACAAACCTAAACCACAAACAACCCATACCTATACCCTATATAACCCCTTGCATATACTATCCCCTCTCCCTCCTCCAGAAATCCGACTATTCCTTCACCCCTCAATCGCACCCCCGATATTCCCACCACACTATAATTCTTCACTCTCAGTTCTTAGTCCATTAGGCATCAAGACAGACCTCCTTTCCCAACAAGCCAGTACCCACTATCCAAGTGAAGAGACACCCACTCAAGCTCACACCTTGTTCCCGGCAAGAAAATACAACCAACACCCCGACAGACTCGTGCAGTGTGGCCCTCCTAATCACCTCTACCTAATGTGGACTGTGGCTTGATACCGGAACTAGCTCCAAAGGACCCCCACTGCAAGAACTCTACCCAAGACCTTCCTGCCTGGACTCACACCTCACAAAGATATCTCAAAAGACAATGGGGAAGCCTATACTTTCACATAAATATAGACCTATCTAACACTACCTCTTATCCTGTTTCTCCCCAAATGTAAAGTGATCTCCTGTATCACTTTCTCCCTTTTTCTTTTCTTTTTGATTCTTGTTAGTTTCTTTTGTTTGTTTTGTTTTAGTTTTTGTTATTTGATTTGATTTGTTTATTTTTTTTGGGGGTCACTCCTGGCAGCACTCGGAAGGTTCTCCTGGCTCCATGCTTGGAGAATGTCCCTGGTGGGCACGAGGGACCATATGGGATGCAGGGCTCTGAGCCAATGTCCTCCTACAGGAAGGACAGAGGCCTGGTTTCCATGCTATCTCTCCCAGTCCCATTTTATCTCTTTAATTACGTCTTTTATTTAATCTTTTTTTTAAAAGAAACTTTTTTTTCTTTAGATATGTGTGAGCATATATATTCTTAGTTTGTATCAGGAGTCTGTTTCCTTTTCTCTCCATCCCCCAAATCCACCAGCAATATAATGTAGCACCACTTCCTCCTGAAAAGACATATTAAACAAGGGGGAAATTGTACGTATAAAAACAAGCTCTTATCTACTAGGGATAAGAACTCATATTTATTTACAACACAGGGACATCTCCCACCCTGAATGTATGTCATGTGGAAACAACTTAGGCTCCAGGGAATTAGACACTGACCGTCCAGCCTTGACTCCTGGATCCCAGACATAGAAACGACAGAGTTCTCCACAACAGCTCCAGGAACCAAATCCCCTCCAGGGCATTCAAAATGCTGCTCTGACACTCACATGTACCAGTTCTAAATTAATAACCTGACAATGAGGAAATGGGAGCAACTTGTTCTAAGAGCAAGTTGTCCTTCCTCATCAGCTATCTATAAGACAAAATCAGAAAACATGTCACCCGTTGATCTGTGCAAAAGCCAAGATCGCTATATACAGATGACTGGTTATTGCAACCAAGACTGGAGAGTAAGCATCCAGGGACCAACAACAACAACAACAGCAACAAAAAGCTCTAGCCTAGCTTTTGGTCTACTATTTGTTCAACAAACAAGATATCCAATTCTAGAGGTCTGACAGACAACCGCAATTGAATGAGTCTTCCGGAAACATAATGAAAGACTTTATCCCAGGCTCCATCCTAGGAACAACATAATGATCAAGACCACCAACTACAGAAGATGATTAAAATGACACTAAAAAAGCATAACTGATAGAACCACAAAGGAAGACTTCATAAGGTCCATTCTTTGAGCGGCACAGCCACCAAGATCTCTAGATACAGAGGTCTGATTTTACCATCCAAGACAAAGTCTTCCATACACCACAAAAGCAACAAAGGGAGACTAAATGATCATGCAAGGAGTCTATAGTTAATCCCATGACAGTATACTTCAGGGGTGGAGAAACCCTATATCTCCTAGGCCAAGGGAATTTCCTCTATAATATCCCCAATAGTTACTGTGCCTATGCAGGGGGAAAAGAAAATGAAAAAAAGCACAAAACAATCATTTTTTCACATATTTATTTATCCAACGAAAGATTTTTTTGACGTCATTATTTTGGTGTAGAGATTGAAGTTTATGTCTTCAATATTATTTTATTTTATTTTATCTTATCTTTTTCTTTCTTTTTGCACTCGAGCATGATTTGATTTCAGAACCGAGACTATCGTGTGGTGCTTGTCTTTATTGCTGTAGCGCTACTGGTTATTTAATTTGATATTTCTTTCTGTATTGCTGTGGTGTTTCAATTACCTTTTTCACACCCTCTCAAACTGAGGTTGGAAGCCTCTAGAAGGACTCCGCCCATTTTCAGTGTATTTGACTTTTTTTTCTCTTATTTTGTACCCCAATCTATTGCTTTTCTTTCCTTCAAACAAAACCACATACCTCGATTTATTCCCTCTCTTAAATAAAGGGGGGAACAAGGGAGGGTTCCAGGACCAAACAGATATATGATCACTAATAGTAAGCTAGACAAAGAGGGGTCCACCTACTCTAGCAGCCCAGGGGGTGATGGTGGGGTATATGGGTTGTTGAAAGGGAACTGGGATGGGGAGAGGACATATTTGGTGATGGGTATTCCCCTGATTCAATGTTAATATGTACCTAAAATACTACTGTGAAAGATATGTAAGACATTATGAAAAAAAATTTGTGTTTTAATCAGAAACTTTCTTTGACTTACATGTATTATTATATTAATTATATTATATGTTATGTTATGTTACTATATTATGTTATGTTAGTTTACCTCATGTTAATCAATTTTGTCTCTTGAATAAATTTTTACAATAAAAGCAAACAAACAAAAAAATAAAAATAAACCTTGGAAAAGCAGTTTCATCTTTGCAAATAAAATATAGTGATATCTTAACTACAAAAATACTTTTGAGGTTAACTAAAACTAATATGCATGTGCATGGAAATGTAAAAAATGTACTATGCCTTCAGTGTTTAAGGAGTTACATAAGTTTTATGGCTTTAGATTCCTTTGTGTGTTGCTAAGAAATATTACGTATTACAATCCGGGGACTTGAGGGACAAAGTAGTTGTACATGGGTTCTGTTTTATTCTTCTTAATGTTCTTTGGCTGAAAGTTCAAAGTTAAGATATCAGCAAGGGGACTTCTGAGAATTCTGTTTATGGGTGATTGTCCTTCCACTGTAACTTTTTTTTTATTTATAATTTTTTTATTTTGAATTATGAGAACAAAAGATGCAAAGAAAGAGGATAAGGTAAAGTTACAGTGGAAGGACAATCACCCATAACATAATTATCAGAAGAAGTCCCCTTGCTGATATCTTAACTTTGAACTTTCACCAAAGAAAGTTAAGATAAATAAAACAGAATCCATGTGCAATTACTTTGTCCCTCAAGTCCCCAGATTGTAGCACATTATAATATTTCTTAACAGCACACAAGGCAATCTAAAGCCATCAAACTTACGTAACTCCTTAAACATTAGAGGCATAGTACTTTTTACATTTCCATGTACATGCATATTAGCTTAAGTTAACCTCAAACTTTAAGTGGGTGCGTTTTAAGGATTAGAGTCAAAGGAGCACAGTAAAAACGGTGTTAGAGTGGCAATTGTTGTTTGCATAGGCCCACCAAAATATGAGAGGCATGGAAAGGAATAACCTTGGCCTAAATACAAAGAGATCCTACCCCTGAAGTTTCCTGGCATAAGACCGGCTCTAGGCCTCAGGAAAGTTATCGTTCACTCCAAGACATTGTCCGTAGCGCCAACACACTTATCACACAGTCTCTGTTGTTGGTCTCATGTTTCTGTATTAAAGATTCTGGAATCTGCATGTCCTACATTAAAGTCATGATGTGGAGTGCCTTCTCGTTTCACCTCACCATGAAAGGGCAATGCAGGAAGCCCTGTCCTGTAAGCGGGTTGTTGTTGTTAAGTCTTCTCAGTGTTAAGGGAAGTCTCTTTTGAGCAGGACGATGTCTGAGCAGTGGTAGGGTCTTCCGTGGTAGAGGATTGCTTCCAGGTGATGTTATAGACAAACCTCACCATAAAGGGACAATACAGCAAGCCCTGTCCAGTAAGCAGGTCATTGTTCTTGTTGTCTTCTCAGTGTTAAGGGGTGTCTCTTTTGAGTAGATCGATGTCAGAGCAGCTGTAGGGTCGTCCCTGGTACAGGAATGCCTCCGGGTGATGTTATATACAACCTTGGATGTTTTGTAAATGTCTTCTGTAGATCAAGGGGTAAATGGAGATTGCCCATTCTTCTGAGGCTTGTGCCAGGTCTTTATGTCAATGTTCAGGGTGTAAGGTCTTATTGCACTACAAGATTTGTGTGTTCCCATTTCTATTAGATAAGAACTTATTGGTATGTATAGTATTTTCCCATGTTAGTGTGTCTACGCAAACAAGATATAAAGCCACGTGGTGCTATCAGATATATGGGGGCATAAGAACATTTCCAACAAGACCCATGACTTGGTTCAAACATAAGTATTAAACTGAGGGATTCTTTCACACCAAATTCCATATTGAGCAGTTCACAAAGAGAAGATAAAAAACATGGGGGGGGGGATCATCACTGTATAAGAAAGCATTTAGTAAAAGTTATAGCCGTCAAAGAAAACACCCATAAAATGTTGAAAAGATATGTGTCCTTTTTATGCCTTTTAAAATAGTTGGGTGGGTGTTAACTCTAGGGCACCACTTTGGTCTGTGACTTAGGACTCAACAGTACTTAAGTTAGAAAGGGTAAAAAAGGAGTAATGATGATAAGAGTTAAAGAAGTTAAAGAGAAATATGAACTTATGAAGGGGTATGCAAAAGGGCAGAGTACAAAATGGACATTCTGCATACATAAAAACATAATTCAATGATAGTGAGTACTATTAATGTTTCTTGTGAGAGTACTATTAATGTTTCTTGTGAGAGTACAATTAATGTTTCTTGTGAGAGTACTATTAATGTTTCGCCCCTGCGCGATTTTGAAAATGTAGACTGGACAGAGATTACCAGTGCCAGCCAAACCTCCTCCTGCTAGACTCCCAGCTCCCAGGAAGGAGAGATCCTTCAAGAAGCTGGGAGACCAGAAGTTCAGAGCCCCACCCAGACCCTCCCTAAGGAGCCGCATGGATAGTGGGGGAAGGCCTAGGGTACCTTCAAGCTCCACCAAGGGACCCAACTCACCGGCTTGCCCAGGCGTGTGGCCCGGGGAAGCCCTGGAGATCTGGAGCAAGGGGGCAGAGGGGTGCTGGGGTTACCCAAGTCCCGCAACCCCCCTAGGCCTGGCCAAGCAGGCCTCCGGCATGGCGGGGGCCTGCCAAACATCCTCCTGACTAGACTCCTGGCTCCCAGGAAGGAGAGATCCTTCAAGAAGCTGGGAGACCAGAAGTTCAGAGCCCCACCCAGACCCTCCCTAAGGAGCCGCATGAATAGTGGGGGAAGACCTAGGGTACCTTCAAGCTCCACCAAGGGACCCAACTCACCGGCTTGCCCAGGCGTGTGGCCCGGGGAAGCCCTGGAGATCTGGAGCAAGGGGGCAGAGGGGTGCTGGGGTTACCCAAGTCCCGCACTCCCCCTAGGCCCGGCCAAGCAGGCCTCCGGCATGGCGGGGGCCTGCCAAACCTCCTCCTGCTAGACTCCTGGCTCCCAGGAAGGAGAGATCCTCTCCACTGTAACTTTACCTTGTCCTCTTTCTTTGCATCTTTGTTCTCATAATTAAAAATAAAAATTAAAAAAATATAAATATAAATTAGTTGCATTGTAGATGGCCAAGTTTCACATAAACTTATGTATGTTATCTGTAATGAAGACTCAAGTAATAGTAATTGTCTGTATTAATGACAACCAGAAGATTAAGATTATAGTTGCAATTTATCTGATGTTTTTCCTTATATTGTAAAACATACATATTTTAATAGCCAATCAAGCTAGACTTCCCACTAGTATAACAGAAATGAAAATACAATACTATGTGAGCTAAGTCTTCTGAAACGTTTAGGTTTCTATTGTTTAGTCTAGGTCTCTCTTTCAAAGACCCTCTGCCATACATTTATGTGTAGGTACATTATAATACAGATTAACTGTATACTGTTTTGGTATGCATTTTACTTTCCTAGTCAGTTTATTTCTGACCATTTTTGAAGCAACGGCATGCATTTCATCTGCCCTCATATGATAATTTTATTTTAAACATGTTATCAGGTAATATAAAATCACTAAAAATAGTATAAAATCAGATGTTGAATTATTCTTAACTTTTGAAAAGTTTTGCTACTTTTTCTTCTCTTTATGCAGACCAGTGATGGAAAATGTTATAGCTTCCAAGAAATTCTTTGATTCAAACTACCCAGTTCTGTACAGGAAAAGCATGAATAACCTAGGATTTATTAAGCTCAGAGATTATACTCAGAATAGCTTCTAAACTCATTTTAGCAACTAAGTTATAATTATATGGTTAACATAAAACAGGACATTGAGAAAATTTTAAAGAGTTTGATTTGGAATTAGATAGTTGAATATTGGCTAAAAATAAAACAATATTGGGCCTAGAGAGATAGCATAGCGGTGTTTGCCTTGCAAGCAGCCGATCCAGGACTAAAGGTGGTTGGTTCAAATCCCGATGTCCCATATGGTCCCCCGTGCCTGCCAGGAGCTATTTCTGAGCAGACAGGCAGGAGTGACCCCTGAGCACTGCCTGGTGTGGCCCAAAAACCAAAAAATAAAATAAAATAATATAAAATAAAATAAAATAATAAAATAAAACTGTATTGAGTGCAATTTCTAGAGAGAGAAAATTTATTATGAAAAAAGTTTGAAATGGATAGTAACTCTATATCCTGGGATTCCTGATCTGAAATTCCATAGTACTTGGGGATTTGCTCAGGTTTCATTAGTTTCATAATATTTAAAGAAAATGGAATACGAGAATTTGTTAAACTTTTCTTTTTTAATGCATGAAGAAGCCAGACCAGGATAAATAATACAGGAGTTTTAGCTTTGAGTGAAGTTGAGGCAATAAAGTATGAATAACATAATTTTGAATAAGATAAGAACTGTGTCATCCCAGGAAATGTGTGCATACTAACTCTTAAAAATGATTTAAGGGGGCCGGCACGGTGACGTTAGAGGTAAGGTGTCTGCCTTGCCAGAGCTAGCCTAGGACGGACCGCGATTAGATTCCCCGGCGTCCCATATGGTCCCCCCAAGCCAGGAGCGACTTCTGAGCTCATAGCCAGCAGTAACCCCTGAGTGTTACTGGATGTAGCCCCCCCCAAAAAAAAAACAACAACAAACAAACAAAAATGATTTAAGAAAGTGGAATTTCTGGGAAATTATTCTATATCACATATATTTATTTGTTGATATGATCTCTGCATACACTTCCCAGTACATAACAAGCTTTGGATTTCATTTCTTTATTTTCAATTATTTTCTCAAAGCACATTTTTATTTCCTCTGATTTAGATATTATTCTTCTGAGTCTGCTTCTCCTTGACACTTGTCATCCATACGATTTCATGTTTCAGAAATGTGTTTGCTTTGCTGGGAAGATTTGTTTTTTCCCTCAGTTTTATAAGTGCATGTAGGCATACGGACAGTATTGTAACTTTATCCAAGGTATAACTGAAAGTATTTTTCCTTATTCTGTTTTTTTGGGGGCGGGAGGGCAGGCACACCTGGCAGTTTTCAGGGGTTATTCCTGGCTCTGCTCTCAGAAATTGCTCCTGGCTTGAGGGAACATATGGATGCCAGAAATTGAACCCACATCTGTCCTGTATCAGCCTCATGCAAGGCAAGCACCCTATCTCAGTGCTAACACTCTGGCATTTCTCAAACAATTCTTAAGGGCTCATAATCTTTCTCATCCACTCTTTATGGAAAATTATCAATCTGAATCCTAATACCATTTGAATTACCTGGGAAACAATTGTTAAAAAGTGCATAGTTCATGAGGATGTGGTACATCTAAAATGGAATGCTACATAGCTGTACGAAATGATGCAGGAATAGAATTTGCTGCAACATAGACGGAACTGGAAGATAATATGCTAAATGAAGTAAGCCAGAAGAAATATAAATACAAAATGGGATCACTTATATGTTATGTTTAGAATAACTGCATGAAAAATGCAATGGCTTAAATGGGGTTTGTTAAAAACAATCTAGACCTCAAAGAATAATGATGAGAAGGAAAGAAAATGAGTAAATTAAGACACAATATGAAAGAAAGACCGGTCAATGGGTCGCAGGTGTAATAGTATTGTTAAGAAAGGAAGGAACTAAATATCCAATCCAGAGTCAACAACACAGGAATTGTTATACTTTAACTTTAAGAATCACTCTTAAATTGTACCTGTTAGGATGACAGGCTTGGTCTTGGAGTGGTGAAATGGGAACATTGGTGAAGGGAGGTTGATACTGGTGGTGAGATTGGTTCTAAAATATTGTATATCTAAAACCCAGTTATGAATAACTTTGTAAATCACAATGGTTTAAATAAAAAGTAGCTATAACTTTGGGGGGAAATCATGCTATTGGTTCTAGAGTCTCATGTCCAGTAATTTTGAGCAAGTGTTGTGAACATAACAAAGAAGTGGTGGCAGTTTTTCTTTTTTAAAAGAAATGACACTGATTATTTCATTGATGTGGAGGGAGGCTGTTTTACTTCTAGCTCTCTGATCAGGATCAACTTGACGTGAGCCAGGTACAATACAAGCACCTTAACTTATCATTTCTCTGGCCCTTATCCTTAGATAATTTTTATTATAACCAGGATAAAGAACCACAGACCGGAGAAGTTATTGTGCTTCACATGAAATTTGTAAATTAAAAAAAATATTGAATATTGCCATGGAAATACCTTTCTCTCTTGTTTCTGATAAATCTTGACTATAAAGATACAAAGGGGGGACGGTGAGGTGGCGCTAGAGGTAAGGTATATGCCTTGCAAGCACTAGCCAAGGAAAGATCGCAACCGCAGTTCGATCCCCTGGCGTCCCATATGCCCCCCCCCCAAGCCAGGGGCAATTTCTGAGCGCTTAGCCAAGAGTAACCTCTGAGCATCAAACAGGTGTGGCCTGAACCCCCCCCCCCAAATACAAAGGGAAAAAAGTGGATGGATAAAGCTATATTTTTCATGATAAATACCTGCTTTTGTTAGTTACCTCCAAATATATAGCAAAACTTTATTAATATTGGGTTCATTTCTTAGCATCTCATAGGCCCAGAATACCATTAGAAAGACAGCTGTAATATGTGCCTCCTACCAAATCAACCAACCAACTTATTAACCAACAATAACATTAAAAATCCTTATAAATGTGTAAACTTTATTTTGTCTTGGAATGAATCCTTTGCATAAGTAAAGATTGCAGAAATGTTTCCAAAATCATTTAAGCATAAGGACGTGAACCAAATATGTTATTCAAGGAACATTCAGCAATAAAACATAATCCACATCATGTCTCTCTAAAACAATCTGGCAAGTTTTCATATTAGATTGTTGACATATCTATTACAATTGTGTTGAGATTTTAAAATACCCTTTTTTATTTTTGTAAATAAGTTTCTCAAAATATGCAAACATACCTTAATTCCTTTATTTTTGGCTTATTAGTCTGAAGACCTGTCTCCAGACTTCTTAGCAAACCCTTATTCTTTTCAATTTAGTTAACTGGGCTGCCCACTTTATAGAACATATCTTTCTCCCTTTTTATTTATCCCTTTAACTTTGATTTTTAAATCAAGATTCAGACCAAGTCTAATTCCTTGATGAGCTAAATAAACTGTTCTCTAGCAAGGAGACTGCTTTCTAATTAGCTGTAGGATATAATTAGTACAGTCTCTGGGCCAGTTAGAATTGGATTTACCAGATGCCAGCGACTGACAAGCTGAGCCTGTTAGTGAAAATCTGGCAGAATTGTGGGTGGAGGAATGGGAGTGAAGAGGGGTACCCTTCCTTCAGGGAAGAAGGCTGTCAAGGTTTAAGAGCTGATATTTCTGACAAGTTAGTCACTTGTACGATGAAATATGTTAATGCTTCCATTTTCAATAGGAAAGTCTACTAGACCAAAAGGAACCAGAGAGAATTCTGCTTCAATAATCCTGTATGACGGCGATTAGTTCATAAAGTACAAAGTTGCTACTGATGTAAAGCATCATGGCTATGTAGCACAATCTTGACTGTAAGTCCAAGTTTAAGTTCGGATTAAAAAACCCGCAGTTGCCTTAAGCCTTTGTATTGCTCTGAGCCCATGGTGAAATGATAGTATTTTTTTTTATTGGACTCAAGATTGTGGAATAGTTTATCTCCCTCTTTTTAATGAAATTCCAATTTTTCTAATCCAATTGCAGCCACAGGGACATGGATCAAAGTATATAGATCTAAGCGTCACCCTCTTAGCTGTTTTTATGATCCCAAAATAGCTTCTTACATTTGATTTTCAAACAAAAATACCTTATATATATAGGAAAAGTATCATATTTGACTAATCCATTCTCAATATTTTATGAGTAGACATGGGATATGAAAAATTGCATTGCAGATTTATAAAAACACAATACCTATGGCCTTTTAACCCTATTTTTCCTGACCTGTATGTTCTTTGAACCAAATGCTAAATGGGAAAGTACTAGTTATTACGAGTTTTCTTAAAATATTCACAATTTCCCAGCATTCAAAGTATAATAGAACGTATAATATATTATCGATATGTCAGTATGTGTTATAAAGCATTTTAACTGAGTCTCTAGTGTAGATCTCTGACCATTATCCTCACTATAAAATTTGAGGATTATAGATAAGCAGGAAAGATTGAACTATATTTTATATGTATATCAAATATTCCATATATAATATATACAAATAATATATGCATTCAAATGTTTATGCATAGGATCACTGCATATACTAATATGTATATATATATATATATATATATATATGCTTAAGTCTTAATTAGGAGACAAGTAAATCAGGCAATTTATGTTCTAATTTCTGGTATTTTCAATGCAGAATTATTCAAGTGAAAGATTTTGAATCATTCAGCATATAAAATGCTTGAAAGAACAGATAATGTTTATTTTGAAGATGCAAAAATGTAGTAAAACTTCAGTGGCTATCTTCAAATATTTAAAAACCTCTAACTTGTAAGGAATCCCAAGATAATTATAAGGCTGGAACAATGGTGAAATTTGAACCTAGGATCTTAGACTCAAAACAAACTCCCCTGTCTAATCAATATGGGGTCAAGAATTAGAATCCTTGATTTCTTCTCTGTTTCTCACATTCCTGGAAAATACATTTTCTATCTTGATATCACAAATATCAAAATAAAGATATAGCTAAAATTCAGGTATAACTCAAGGAATTAAGATTCTACTGTGCTCCAGAGATATGCCAAGCACACAATCAAACCATGGTTAATGCTATACATATTTATCATCATGTGGTTTACTTGTTTTTGTTTTGGGGCCATGCTTCATGGTGCTGACTTCTTCTGCCTCTGTGCTCAGGGATCACTCCTGCTTGACTTTGGATATTCTATGGCGTGGCCAGGATGTAAATTGTGTCTTTTGCATGCAAGGTAATACCCACTATACTATCAACTGGCCCTTATAATGTAGTTTTCTTTAGAATCACTTCAAAATGAGAAGATTTTATCCTAGACAATATATAGCATTGGCCAAAGTTTGTTCTACTTCTTTAGTGCTTTGTTTTTTTTTATTTTTGTGGAAATGCTATAGCTTGACTGATGAGTCCTATCCTCAAAAAGATATAATGTCTTAAACCTCTTAAATGTGAATGTAGTTTGAACTGGAGATAAAGTCCTTGATGAGCATTTTCTTGTGAGAAGGTAATTTTTTGTATACTCAAGAGGAGCACAGCCTGTAAAGACACAGGAACACAGAGAAGATGTCATGTGACTCTACAGAAATACATGGAAGTGCCCCAGCTAAAAGCCAAGAAATACTATGAATGCTGGAAACCAGCAGGTTTCCAGGAATGGTTCCTTCTGCCACAGAAACATGGCCTTACTAACAACTTAAGGTTGTATATCTAACCTCCAGAATTCTGAGACCATAAATTTCTGTTTTTTGAAGACATCTACTTGGGAGTGCTTTGTCATAATAATACCAGAAATTGAATGCAGGAGAATTTAATAAAGGCCTTGTCACTAGAAGAATTTGTGTTAAGTTTAATACATCCATCAGGACTCAAAGTTATGACAAAGAACCCTCCCCCAGATGAGAATGTAGACTTCATCTAGCCAGTGTGACACATTTTTATAGAAAGCTCACAATTAGGGATGTAATGACATAAAGTCAATGGCTCTGCCCTTACTCATATAATAGCTTAGATCAATTTTAAGGTTTACATAACTCTAAAATATGTATTTTATGTCATTAAAGCATATTAAATATAAAAAATTGGACTGCTTCTCAAACTGCATGTCTCTTTAAAAATAAGCAGATTAGGAGTTGGGGAGGTCCTTGGTAGGATGATTTTATCAATCAAACTTTGCATTTTTAAATTCTAGTTACTGAATAAAATTAGATAAGTAATTAAGAAAAGTCTAGAATTTATGCTTTAGGAAAATATGACCATCATGAATTAGACATGCTGTTAATAGTTACATGATGGTTTTGTTTTTAAAATTTTAAAGCACATAAAATTTGAGAAAAATAATTGGCTTAATTTTCACTAAGTCATCACCTATTTCAATAACCACCATTGTAAAGCCTTTTTAAAAATAGTTCCTTTCGGGGCCAGAGAGATAGCATGGAGGTTGGGTGATTGCCTTGCATGAAGAAGGACAGTGGTTCGAATCCCAGCATCCCATATGATCCCCTGAGCCTGCCAGGAGCGATTTCTGGAGTAGAGCCAGGAGTAACCACTGAGCGCCCCCAGGTGTGACCCAAAAACCAAAAAAATAATACAAAATAGTTCCCTTTATGATTCAAGAGTTAATTTAATTATCTAAGCTTTCAAATAATAAAATCCATTTAATTCAAATCTTCAGAATTCTCAGGTATTCCCATACAAAGATTAATGATGGGCTATTACAGATTTTATAGTCTTTATTAATATTATTGTTTTATAGATCCAAGTAACTTTTTATTATATTAAATTTTGTATTTAATGTAGCATTATATAAAGTTAGGGAAAGTCCATATAAATATTACTATTGTGATACTATACACAGACCACTATGGCATATCTTAGTAATAAAATAATGGTGCTCTTATACAGACATTTGTCAGGGTGGTTTGAATGTATAATAATGTTAAAAGGGTTATTAATTAATTTATTCATTAGCTTTTTGTGCTTGGGAACTGCGTCTGTTTCTCAAGGGTCATGTTATGTCCCACACATGCAATACTTTTACTCTTGGATTTAAGCCATAATAATGGCTCAAAAGTGTTACTTAAAATAATCATATTCTTTTAAAAATCCCTAAAAATGTTTAATGTTATGAAATGGATATATTTGAGGAATTCAATTCTGGCTTTGTCTACATCATAATTTAGTGTGTATCATTCCTTACCTTTCCATTTGGGCCTCCTTTCTCAGTCTCTCTCCTTTCATACTTCCAAAATAAAATGATCACAGTTTAAAACAAAGTCCATTTTTGTGATCCTAGGGATTACAAAATTATTACATTGACCATTTCTTCTGTCATAAAATGATATTTCATTCCACAAAGTTTTACATAGTTTAGTCACTCAGCCCTGTATCTGTTATTGAGTTGTAATGGAATTTGAGTTTGAACTACTGAACATTGCTCTATACTCAAATATACACGTATTCATTGCATTCCCATATGTGTAACAATAATCTGAGGGTCCTAAAGCATCATGTTAAATTTTTCTAGAAAAATTATCATCCCTTATTCTTCAGCCTCCATAATTACTCAATAAATATCATTATCATGATTTTAAAAACCTAAAAGAAAAAATGAGTTAATAGTTTTAGAATGGTAGTGGAATTTTTTGCACATAAGTAAACATTTTTATATAATCTCAAGCCTTGGGAAGTTGAACCCTTCCCAGAGCAGATCATAGTGTTTAACTGTCTCCCAGAATACTTGTCCTTTTTTGACAGTGATGGGTTAGGGTTCCACATCTGAGCCAACCTAGACTCTACCTGATGCACAGATTGTTTTTAAAGCGAGCCTGCATTTATTTTGGCAAATGACATGTAATTGAAATTTATATGTGAAATCTTCATGTAAAATTGACAAGTGGTACCTCTAGGAACTATATTCTATCTTGCAAGAGAGCATCAAAAGAAAGATCATTTCCTTTCCCTTGGATATTGGAGCATCCCTGTAAAGTCTAGATAGTATTTAAAATTTAATCCATCCCAACTTCACCCCAAAACAAGGCAATGCAGAGAGTAAGAAAGGGCCAGGAAAACAAGGACCCAAAATGTAAACAAAATCACATCTTAAGGACTCTCTCACAGTGGGATCTAAATAGAGGGACATATATTTTTTATGTTGTAGCTTGCATTTAATTTCCTGTGAAAAAGAAAGTACCCTAAGGGATACGTATTGATAATACTGTTGAATGTACCTATATTTTAATCGAATTAAAATGTATAATGCCCCTAAATAAAGGTTAAAACTTTAAGCTGGCTGCCTGATTTCCTGTATCTTTTCTCTAAGTTCATCTAATAGCTGCCTTCATTGTCTATTCAGAATAAGAAATACTAATAGCTTCCCTTTATTGTTTACTTGAAGGCAAATAGGGAAACTTTAAGGTAAATCCTTTGGTAATTTTATTAACATCTACACATAGTTTCGTGATGATAGCTTCTATTTTTCTTTCCCTCTTTTCTCCATTTTAGTTAAAGCATTTATTTCCTACATGAATATTATAGGAATATTGCTTTCTTATTTTTTTACTTTGTTACTATATCCCAGCACCAGAATTGAATCTCTCAAAAAGTGCTTGTTTATTTGATGGCTAATGATATTAGATATTTTTTCATTCATTTTTCTAAGATATCTTTTGCTGTATCAGGAGGGTCCTAAATTTACCCCCTTCCTCCATTTCTTTATAGCTTTGTATCTGTTCTTTGAAAACTAGCTTAATTGTGAAATTCAAGATCTTCCCAACACTAAGTAACAAGGTTGATTTTTAAATCTTCTGATTTTTTTTATCTTTTTTTTTTTTGGTTTTTGGTTTTTGGGCCACACCCTTTGACGCTCAGGGGTTACTCATGGCTATGCGCTAAGAAATCCCCCCTGGCTTGGGGGGATCATATGGGACGCCAGGGAATCGAACTGCTGTCTGTCCTACGCTAGCACTTGCAAGGCAGACACCTTACCTCTAGCACCACCTTCCTGGCCCCAAACATGATGCCCGAACAGGGACTTGAACCCTGGACCCTCAGATTAAAAGTCTGATGCTCTACCGACTGAGCTATCCGGGCTAAATCTTCTGAATTTCACTAAATGTAAACAATCTCCTCAAAAGAACATAAAGATAAATTAATGTAGTTTACACATATATTGTTTTGTTGTTGTTGTTGTTGTTTTGGCTTTTGGGCCACACCTGGTGTCACCCAGGGATTACTCCTGGCTCTGATCTCAGAATTTGCTCCTCGCAGACTCAGGGACCATATGGGATCCAGGGATTCAACCTGGCTGTGACTCACATTGGCTGTATGCAAGGCAAATGTCCTATTGCTGTATTATCATTCTGACCCAAATATATTGTTTTTTCAATGAATGATGTATGTGTGGAACTTATATGTTATACTGCAATATTATTTCAACAAAAGCAAGAACCCAATATTTTTACTCATTTGCTGCTTGTTAACTGAATCTTAGTCTATTATTCTAGGTTCAATCTAAGTGTTTTAAGAGCAAAGATCAGCTTGCATTTGTTACTTTTTGAAAATCCGAGTAATGTGTGGGATTTTTTATTCAATAGTGATTTAGATTTACATTCCTGGATATTATTTAAAGCAACACAGAGTCACTGAAATTTCCCCTAATGATTTTGTGGACATGATTTCTTCTCTCAGTATGATGAGAATGAGAGCATTCATAGACCTTTTAAATATAAGTATTAAGTTATGTTTTTAGGTTATACTGCTGTAATAAGTATTTTTACTGGGACCAATTTTATTATTACATGTAGTGGCACAACCTTTGTTATAAATAATAAAGAGAGAAGGTATGAATATGAAGGTGTAGGAATGACACTAACAGCCAGGATAAGGAATATTTTTCTCTATTTAATGCATAATAAAGCTTTTATGAACACATGAGGTAACTTGGCCTGAATCTTGCAGCAAAGGTTTATGATGAGAGTTTCATTCCATTGTAATTTAATCGTTATTTTTTATTAATTTCTTTATTTAAGCACATGGTTACAAAATTGAAAACCACGAGTTTCAATCATATAATGTATACCATGTATACCATTTGATATAATGCCAAATATATCTTGAATTTGTCTGTGTCTCTATCTTGCTCCAACAAGATGACCTGCATTTTTGCAAAGCAAAAATCTGTTATGACAACAAAAACAAAAACAACTAACCAAAGAAAATATAAACATACCATTTCTGAGTTAACAAATCTTGTTTCATCAAATTTTTAATACAACTCAAGTCTTTAAGAGCTAACAGTAATAGCATTAAGTGTAGTGTCCAAACTTAACAGATCAACAAAATAAGCAGTCTTCAATGTAAGTTTGCATTTAGTTGAGTAAAGAAGCCTAGAAAAAAATGCCCTTCTTGCTCATGAGCTGAGAATATTCCCCCTGTGAATAATAAAATCTCTCCTCCCCTAAAACCATCAGGACTCAGTGTGATGGACTGAGCTACTCTCTGTAATATGCTTTGAAGGAGAGCAAATGTGCTTTGTCAATTAGCTAGTTATTGCCGCTTTCCTTTTAAAAGGTTCAACTTGGGCCGATCAGAAAACTAGAGAAAAGGAACTTTAGCAGCAAGATGAGGGCATTTAAACCAATAATGTTAGAGAACCAAATGGAAAGCATTAGAATGCATTATTGATCTTTTGGCCTGGAAAAATAAGGTAATTAACTCTGCAAATAGCAGGAAAAAAATGGATAAAGCAGTCTACTGTGTCTCCGTAGGTTCTGTGATCTTATCTAATTCTGCCAAGGAAATGAAGACTGGGACTTTCATAAGATTTTGGATATGTTGATCTCTATGATGTGTAGCTTTTAAAAAACAGGGCATACACTTTTCTATGTTGTAGAATAAAAATATAAAATATAAAGTCCACGTATTGGGTGAAGTCGCCCCAGATACTGTGCTTCTTACCACTAAAGTGGACCAATCTTATGAAGCAGGATAGTGGCGGAGAAATAATACACAGCAGTCAGAAAAGATAGTAATTGGCTTTTCTCTGCCATGTGCAGCCTCTGTGCCATATTTGCTTCCTCTGACAAGCTCTTCTCTCCAACTCAAATGCAGCACATTCTCTTTTCTGTCCAGAATTCCACCAGGGGGGGGGACTGTAATCAGGTAGACTTTTACATACCAAAAGAAGAGGTTAGATAAACAGGAAGTTGGGGAATGGGTTACTTACATAAGTGACATAGCTTTCAAAAGAAAATCAGCTGTTTTGTAACCCTTTATAATGGGATAACCTATGTTAGGTCTAGAGAAACTCTGAATTATGAACATGAATATTTTTCTAAGTTATGAGAGGAAAATATTCAAGTTAGTTATATTTCTGACATTTCAATTTTATACAAACATTTCCCCAACTATCCTGTGACTTTCCCTCAGATCAAAAGTCTGGAAATAACAGCTTAAGTAGAAATGTAGGGAAAAGGAACTGCCATTCATTGTTTTTAGAATGGTATTGGTCTGCCTATATGGAACATGATGTGGAAAAATTTTCAAAATATAAAATATAGAACTGATATATAATCTAGCATTACCTGTCTTTTTTTTCAAGAGAGGTTATCTTTCTATTTTAGAATATATTGCAGAGATCTGACCATATCAGAAACAGCTTGTTCTAACAGTAATTTCTTTACTTTGAAGTGGACCTATGTCCCATGGAAATCATATTTTACAATATCATGCAATCCCCTATTCATGTGTTTGCCAAGTCAACTACAGAAAAGAGGCTTCTTAGCTCACTGAGTCATTAACCAGAACAATAGAAAAAATTTTCAACAAATATAGAGAGCCCTCAAAAGTAGAGTTTCCTCAGCCTTGAAAATCTTAACATTTGTAGGTAAAAGATGTCTTTCTACAATAAGTTTAGTCATTTTCCTGGTTCTTGACATTAGAAACCATTGCCAGCACCCTGTACCTAAATTCCTATGCAAAAAAGCATCTCCAGAAACAAAATTAATTCCTGAGAACTTCCTACAATAAATTATATATGTACCTTCTTATTTTCATTTCATATTCACTACTATTGAGATTTAATCATTTATTAAGATATCATTGGCCATTTTAAAATATTACATAAATAAATAAAAAGTAAACTATTACTTAATTTGACTTGATCTTAATTAACATACTTCTGTTGGTCATATTTCTATTGATTTTGTCATGATGATGTCAACAAACAGTATAAAAGACTAGTTAATAAGAATAAATACCTTATATTTGGGTAGTTAGGGCAGGTTTTGAATATAAGAAATCAAACTGAAATTGAAAATGTTATATCCTGTCTTAAGTATCTATCCCAATGACACAAAACGTTAATTAAAATACATATGCATATCTATGTTGTCTTTAGCACTATTTACAATTGCCAAAATCTGGAACTACTAAAAATCCTCATGAGCAGATAAATGCATAAAAAAGATATGATCTAGAAGTTGGAGAGATAGAACAGTGCTTGTCTTACATGTGGCTTATGTGTGGCTGCCCTGGGTTCAATACCCCAAACCAAATATGATCCCCCAAGCACTCCAAAAAGTAGTCATAGTACAAAGAGACAGAAGTAACCCCTGAGCACAATAGGGTGTGGCCCCAAAAACAAATCAAAACAAAACAAAATATAGTCTGATATACACAATGGAATAGTACTCAACTTTTAAAATGTACCTCTTCTCTTTTGTTGCAACATGGATGAAACTGGGTAGTGGGTATCATGCTAAGTGAAATAAGTCAGAAGAAGAAAGAATGAGCTCATTTATACGAGAATATATAGAAATAAAATAAGGTAATTGACAATGGCATCCCTAAAAAAAAAGCATAACAAAGTAATACACTGACATTTCTACTTTCAAAATATTTAAATTTTCAAATGAGAATTTACAAAATGCAAGACTTTTGTACAAATTTCTCCCTGTACTTTGTTCCCCTGAAAGAAATCTTGCTTGATAATGTGTTAGCAGCACAATTTTTATAGGAAAAAGGTAAAGCCAATTTGTTGGAATTTAAGCAATATTGTAAATGCAGGGAATGAGTGTCACTGGGATAAAATGAGGCATCATTTAAATGCAATAAGACACATTGTCAAGTTGCTTTATTTCTTGAACCATCTAATAACAGCAATATACATCTTGAGAAAGAGGATACCTTGGAAGCAAAGGTAAGACAAAAAAAAGTAGAAACCTCATACAATATTCCTATAATCTTGGCAGGCCCACAGAATGCTATGGAAAATTCCCTTGAGCTATAGGGCTTTTAGTCTGACAGCCCTGATATGTCATCCTTCCAGAGTATACATACCCTAATGAGAAATGTGGCATCTTATGCATATGCACACACGCAGTCAGCACAAAAGGGCAACACATGTCTTGGATAAGATTCATCCTGTAGTGATAATTTGCATGGGGAAGGAGTTAGGCAAAACACATCCCCAATTACCATTTTGTAGTTCTGTAAGGAGGAAATCCTCTCCAAACACCATCTACTGAGATCTGGGATTTTTTTCCTCTTTATTTACTTCTTTGTTTTTATTTTCTGGGTCACATTTGGCCCTGCTGCTCTGGGCTTACTCTGGGCTTTGCACTCAAGGATCACTCCTGGACTAATTGAACCTGGTAGGCTGTGTGCAAGGTAAAAAAAGCCCTACCTGCTGTCTTTTTATTCATTTCTCTCCCCTGTTACACATCAATCACTTTTATGAAGGGAATGTATACCCTTTGAAAAAAATACAAGAGTACAACTTGTTTCATGTAAAAGTGGTTCTTATGAGCTAGTATACTCTAACTCTGTGGCAGTGGATGGGATTAAATACTACCCTCTTTAGCTCGCCATTTTTTTTTCTTGGGGGGGAGGGCAACATGAACTTTTTCAGGCCAGGGTAATAGTCCAGTGGGAAGGGGGCTTGCCTTGCACATAGCCATTCCAAGTTAGATCCTCAGCCCTATATGGCTCTACAAGGCTGCCAGTATTGACCCCTGATTGCTCAGTCATACTATAATGCCCTATCATAGCAGTTGTCTCATTTGAGAGCCTATTAGATCCATCTAGAGATTTTCTTTCAGCTTATTTCTCCTTACCCACATGATTTGAATATAAAGAATGTTGCAAGTATTTATTTTTATCCTGGTTTACTTTGTTTGCTGTCCAAATTTGTGTCTCTACTTTAAATCATAGTTCTGTGATTAAAATATAATCATTTCATAGGGTTCTTTTGGTACACATATAGCCTTATCCTATGGCATCTTTTCTCAAAGCAACATAGTTCTTAATATCAGGACTAATCATGTCAAGAGATTAAAACCTTTGGTTATGATTAATGCCTGCTCCAAAGGCCTTTCCCTCTGTACCAATTCCGCCATTTTATAATTCACTCTAAATAACTTGGGAACCATCCATTGTATAAGACTTATTACCAGTTGAAATGAAGATATACCTTTGAAAGTAGAATTCTTTTAAGAATTATGCTTTTGGTTTTATGTTCTGGGCTCTGATCTTGAAAGATGCTTTATAAGAAAAAACAAAGTGGACATAAAGAAGAAAAACAAATTTCCCAAGCACAAATTATGAACCATCTGGAGAAAGTTTAGTAATATATGAATATTATCTAAATAACAGAAAAATATAGGTTTTAAGAAAATTAGCATTTTTCTTTTGTCTAGATATCTAGATAATTATGTCAAACTCTAGCCAAAATTAATCACTAGAAACATAGTCATCTTGAGTTTTCATGATTGCTTTCACTATAATAATTGCTTGTCAAATGTCAAAACCAATCTGGCTTATATGCAGACTTTCTGCTCTCATGGTTGACTCTTCTTTTGTTATATTAATTTCAGACATGCTCATTTAGACCCACAGATAACTTAATTCATGCCCAAATTATACTCTAGAGATGATTTTCCCTGAGACTTTTAAAAGGTCTTGTTTTTTTCTAATTCAATCTCCCCAAAGCATTTTCACAATCAACAAATATAAATCATGCTATAACATTTGGCTAAATCTAATAATCTACTTTTTCTCAGTCTTTGATATCACTCACCTGCAATTACACCAGCAAAATGGACTTTTGTAATTTTTGAAGAGCCAGATAACCTGATTATATGAATTAAAGTTGGGAGGCAGAGAACATGTGGTGTGAGATACAGAACATGTCTATCTTGGAGATAGTTATGAAATGATTACACTGAAGCAGTCTTTAAAATTTTGTAAGATGATGATTTATTATTGACAAACTGTGAGTTATGTGACAACTTTGAAAATGTCCTCATTCCAGGATATCTGGATGTAGAGTTATTTCCTAATTAGATATTTATACAAGGCAATTTCCTTTCAGATGTTATTGTAAAAATGTCATAACTTATAGTTCAGAGTAGTTATTAAAAATTGGGCATATGTAATTTTATATCATGTCATTTCACTTATTAAAATTATTAGTATTTTCTAAAATATTTTATTCATAAAATATGGAAAAATTGGGGCCGGTGAGGTGGCGCTAGAGGTAAGGTGTCTGCCTTGCAAGCGCTAGCCAAGGAATGACCACGGTTCGATCCCCCGGCATCCCATATGATCCCCCCAAGCCAGGGGCAATTTCTGGGCACTTAGCCAGGAGTAACCCCTGAGCATCAAACGGGTGTGGCCTGAAAAACAAAAATAATAATAATATGGAAAAATTAACTTACTTAACCTGTTTAAGACCCACTTGCATTTGCTTATAAATAAAAATAATATTAGAATAAATCAAAAAATCATCTTAGTGTTGGATGAGTGAGCAACAATGACTGAAATAAAAAGTGTTCTTTTATGGCTTCTATTCTTAATTGCTTTCTGGTATTTTGTTGAAGCTTCTGGCTTTTTATGTTGAAGAAAGCTTTATCTGTACATTGTCTCGACAAGTCCAAACTCTAAAGAAAAGTATAAACATTAAAATTTAAAGAAAATAATTCATAAACATTACAGGGAAGAAAATATCTAGGAGAACTTCAGCTTGAAATAAGCAGCAATACTTGAAGATAGTATAAACTTTGAAATTCAAAGATAATAATCTAAAAATATCATAGGGAATATCTAAGAGTACTTTGGTTAGAAATGAGTCAAAATATTTGAAGACGGTGTATATTTTTAGATATATTCCTTACTCAGTTTTTCAATGTTAGACTTTTCCCACCCACTGAGTGCTCTAGAAAAGATGCAGAAACTGACTTCTGCCTTTCTGCATTTTAAACATTGATGCGCAGTGTTCTCTACTTCTTGTTTGGGGTATAGGTAGCATGGATGAAGCACATATATCTCATGCATACTTTGTATTCCCAAAATATAAAACCCAAGTTTTTGTTTTACTTCTCTGTACTTGAATCTCTGGTGAGTAGTTCTTACAAATACTCATAGTGTATTGTCAATAAACTTTCTTGGAAATTTGTTTGTGCCCCAAATGAAAGCATTATTTTAAAGAGTCCTGGAATGTAGCTGAGACACAACTTACATATAGATTTTCTTTTACAAATTATACATATTTAAGCATCCTCCCTCGGATATTGTAAGCATAAGATTTTCATTTGGTATAATAAAGAAAGAAGAGTTGCCTTAGAGACTCTCTAAGGGTCCTTTATCACTGAGGTTTGTCTCAGATAAGGGATAATAGAGCTTCATGTCTCCCAATTATGTGAACTAATGGGACCATTTATCTTCTTCTTTTGGTATTGTATCTTCTGTTAGTTCTCTGAGAACCACAGACAACAAATATATCAACACAAGGAAAATATCCAAACACCTGACTGAGTTTAAAGAGGCCATCCCCAACAAAAAAATTGGAAAACTTTAGAACGTGCATCAGTCATTTGGTTTTGGTACTTTCTTTATAAAGTTTTAAAAAAATATTTATTTAGATATCATGATATAAAATACTTTGGATCATGAAGTTTTGTGTGTACTATATTTTACACGACATACTCCACCAGTATGTCTAGAGTCTTTCCACTATTGTCTCAAGGTTCCCTTTTCACCCACTCTCTTCTCCAACTTCTGGGTAAACTCAGTTATGTAAGATCAACTTTCATCCTCAGCTGCCATTGGCCATATGGTATTCTCTTACTTTTTCTCTTGCACATATAAGAGCATATAAGAGATTATTCTGTCTGTTTCTCTCCTTAAGACTAGCTTTATTTAATATGCTGTTTTCCTATCTAATTAGCAGAAAATATCATGGTTTTCTTTTATTTTCTATATCTAAATTAGTATTCCATTTTGTATAGAGACCATTTTATCCATTCCATGTATAGAGACCACATTATCTACTTATTTGTCTTCTGCTCTTGATTTATTTCTATATCTTGGCTATTGTGAAGGGAATTTGCAATGAATATAGGAGAGTAAATTTCTTTTTGAAATGCTGATTTGGGAGCATAGGGTAAATGTTAAGAAATGGAATTTTACTTTTGTTTTATTTATTTTGGGGGGCCACACCCAGACACCCAGTGGCAATCAGGGGTTACTCCTGGCTTTGCACTCAGAAATTACTCCTGGAAGGCTCCAGGGACCACATGGAATGCCAGAGATTGAACCCCAGTTGCCTGTGTTCTAAGCAAACACCCTACTCACTGTGCTATCACTCCCGCCAAGAACTGGAATTTTATGGCAGGACAGCAAGTAAAATATTTGCCTTGCACAAAGTTGACCTGGGTTTGATCCTTGATATTGCAATTGGTCCCCTGAGCACCACCAAGATTAATTCTACAGTGCACTACTAGGAGAAATCCCTGAGAACTTGGTGTGGCCCCATAACAAAATAATACAAACAACACACACACAAGTGAAATTGATGGGTCATATGTAAGTTCAATTTTTGAGAAGTTCATAACATTTTTCATACCAGAGAACATTTGTACCAACAGTGGATGAGGGTTAGTTTCTCCCAAAGTCCTGTCAGAACTGGCTTTTGGTATTCTATTTTATCTGTGCCTATGTCTTTGATGTGGGGCGACAGCTCATTGCTCTTTTTGGTTTGCATTTCCTTGATTATAAGTGATTATGAGCATTTGTCATGTACCTATTTACCATCTTTCTTTTTTTTTTGTTTGTTTCTGTTTCAGCTTTTTTCAATTTGTATAAAGTTGCTTAATTTGGATTTATTTTTTGCAAGGGCTTATATATCTTGCATATTTGACCTTTGTTGGATGAGTAATGAATAAATATTTTTTCTGAGTAGGGGGTATTCGTTTGTTCTGTTCTTTGATTCCTTTGCAGTGCTGAAGCTTCTTAATTTGGTTTGATCCTATTTGTCGATTTTTGTATCTGTTTACTTAACCAATATTATTGAGTCATTGGCGATGTCTTCAAGTCAATATCAAGGAGAGTTTTTTTTTTATATTTTGTATGTAATTTATGGATTTAGATTTGATATTATTTAAACCATTTTGAGTTAAATTTTGTAGACCATGTAAGATAGATATCTGAGTTCTGTTTTGGTTTTATTTTTGGCAGTATTTATGGTCTGGAATAAGAAATAATAAATCAGTTTATGTGCCTGTACCTGGCTTTAGTAGAAAGCAGTTGGTTATAGAAAAATAATGCTGTTTTATGTATCTTCTGTTATGTGCCCTACTATAAATGGCAAACATGTTAGCTTGAGAATTAATAGTATCTAGATTTCAATTTAAATTTTCAGCTATACCACTCCTAGGGATAAACACTAGGAACACAAAAATACAATACAAAAATCCCTTTCTCATACCTATATTCATTGCAGTGCTAATTACAATAGCCAGACTCTGGAAACAACTAAGATGCCCTTCAACAGATGAATGGCTAAAAATCTGTGGTACATATACACAATGGAATATTATGCAGCCATCAGGAGAGATGAAGTCATGAAAATTTCCTAAACATGGATGTACATGGAATCTATTTTGCTGAGTGAAATAAGGCAGAGAGAAAGATTCAGAATAGTCTCACTCATATATTTTTTCAGAAAAATAAAAGACATCCTTGCAATAATTTTTAGAGACAAAAGAGAGGAGAGCTGGAATTCCAGCTCACTACATGAAGCTCACAATAAAGAGTGATGAGTGCAGTTAGAGAAATAACTACATTGAGAACTATCATAACAATGTGAATGAATGAGGGAAGTAGAAAGCCTGTGTTGAGTATAGGTGTGGGTGGGGAAGGGAGGAGGGAGATTTGGCACATTGGTGGTGGTGACATTGCACTGGTGAAGGGGGGTGTTCTTTACATGACTGAAACCCAACTACAATCATGTTTGTAATCAAGGCATTTAAATAAAGCTATTCATAAAAAAATTAGAGAAATATAAAAGTTCAAATATTTGTGATCTTCTCACTTCAAACAAACTATAGACATTTGCATGTCTTCCTTACTTGTGAGATTCTTGGAACTTTTTTCCTGATAATCTTTTATTTGGGGGTTGGCATACCCAATGACACTCAGGGGTTACTCTGGGCTATGTGCTCAGAAATTGCTCTTGGTTTGGAGGACCATATGGGAAGCCAGGGGATTGAACTGCAGTCCATCCTATGTCAGTGTGTGCAAGGCAAACGTCCTACCACCACTCTGGCCCCCTTTCTTCCTGATATTCTGATATTTTTGGCCTTTATGTTCTCATTCAATGCCACTAATCACCACATTGTTGAATCAGGCCGCTCTTAGTTTTAGATTTTCTTTCCTTAAGATATATCTCTGGGCCGGGAAGGTGGCGCTAGAGGTAAGGTGTCTGCCTTGCAAGCACTACCGTAGGACGGACCACGGTTCGATCCCCCGGCGTCCCATATGGTCTCCCCAAGCCAGGGGCAATTTCTGAGTGCATAACCAGGAGTAACCAACCCCTGAGTATCAAACGGGTGTGGCCCAAAAACCAAAAAAAAAAAAAAGATATATCTCTCTTCTAAATTTGAGAGTTGTCAGTTTTTATTGAATATAAACAAGGAGAAACTTAAAAGGAAATATAATAGAAATTTAATGATGTTACAGCATAAAAAAAAACAACAACAGTTCCTTACTAGCAATCAGTGAGAAAAAAGACAATAGAGATCACCAGAATTATTCTTTTTTGATCTAGGAATCTAAGTCATTAGTAATTGACCTTATGTCCTAGTTTTGAAATAAAAAAGAAATATCACATGTAGGCCTTAATTATGCATACATTTTAACACATGAAGCCACATGCAGATAACAGCACCTTTCTGTACATGTTCTTGACGTCTGTTCTTGATTTCTCTAGATAAAAGCTATATGGTAAAAAATGGAAGTTCTAAGAACTTTTCTATGTTGAATGTTAGCATTTTTGTTGGAAGAGTTAGCATTTAGATATTGGATGGGTTCAGATATACCTCCTGCTCAGGCTGTGAGCTGATAAAAAGGCGAAAAGCAGACAGTGGCTGGGAACAAATAGCAGTGGTCTTCTTATCTGGAACAGCAATTGTCTCCATGGTACGTCTGATGGAAACCGGTCAAGTATAGATCTTGTCTGATTGATTGAAAGGCGACTCACATGCTTTCGAATTTAGGCATTTAGGTGGCAAGGTTGACATTTGATAAAACAATTAAAGGACTGGTCTTTTCCCTGGAGGTTTGCCCTAGTAATACCTTCAGGCAGGGCCAAGACATTTCTCAAAAACAGCACAAATGCTTTAAACAATGTAAAATAAATCCTACTGTCTCCTATTCTAAAAATAGGCAAGGTGGATTTAGTGATGGGGGGACCAAGCACTCGGGCTCACAGAGGGGAGGGTTCTGTGTGAATTGATCTTGACAGGCTTCATTATTTATCATGGTTGCAATCCTTCTGGGTCTGTGAATCAGTATTTTCATTCACAAAGTTTGAGCATAGTAAATTGCTCTGGGCTCACAGTTGTACTTAAGAATTTCTGCATTGTTTTCTCCTGCACCTCTTCTCAAAAAATATATTAATTCCTGTAACTACAAAGCTTCATTCTAAATAGTTAGCCTGTTAAAATTATACAGCATTCATGCATTTTTCCATACTGATAAATATTAAGAAAACATTTATTCTTTCTTCTAGTCAGAAATCAAAGGGCCAATAGATGAACTACAAGAATGATGCTAATCAAGACATGTAGCTAAATAAGAAGATACAGAAAATATTTCAATAGAGTTAAAAATCTCTTGTTATATACTAAAAATACATGTGGACTAGAAGTTCATTATTGAAAAATGTATTTCTGGGGCCGGGTAGGTGGCGCTGGAGGTAAGGTGTCTGCCTTGCAAGCGCTAGCCAAGGAAGGACCGCGGTTCGATCCCCCGGCGTCCCATATGGTCTCCCCAAGCCAGGGGCGATTTCTGAGCACATAGCCAGGAGTAACCCCTGAGCATCAAACGGGTGTGGCCCAAAACCCAAAAAAAAAAAAATTAAAAAAAATGAAAAATGTATTTCTTCATAGAGAGGGTAAAATGATAGATGAATTCTTTTTTGAAATATATTAATTAGGGGCTGGAGAGATAGCATGGAGGTAAGGCGTTTGCCTTTCATGCAGAAGGACGGTGGTTCGAATTCCAGCATCCCATATGGTCCCCCCAAGCCTGAACAAGAGTGATTTCTGAGCGTAGAGCCAGGAGTAACCCCTGAGTGCTGCAGGGTGTGATCCAAGAAAAAAAAAGAAATATATTAATTAAATGATATACTTGTCACCTAGTAAATTCTGGTTAGGAAAACTAATGCTAGATAATATCTCCTAATTTTTGGATGTTTTTCTTTAAAGGGGTTGTGACAGAATAGATTTAGATGGTAGCCTATGTATCTGTACAAAAAGAAAACAGAAAAATTTTGTTTTAGTCCCAGCTCTCAACAAATGCATAACTTCTGTCACTATATACTTAACAATTCATATAAATTACTCAAAACTTTCATTGAGGTTTGATTTTGATTCTTTACATTTCATTAGTTCATAAAATGTTTATAGTGGCAAGTTTCAATATTTATAGTACCATATAGTGTAATTTTACTGCCCTAAAACTCTTCTTAGATCTGGGATCCCCTTTTCCTTCCAATTCCAGAAAATACAGATCTTTTGACTCTCTCCAAAGATTTATCTTTGGAATCATATGATATGTCATTTTTTTCTAATCAGCTTCTTTCAAATTGTCATGTGCTGGCGACAGAACCCTGACAGACTATATACCAGGCATATTAACCACTACACTATCTCTCTGTTCCCTCATCATTTCTTTATAAAAAATGTCAAGAATTCATATAAAAGGAAATGATAGGGGACCAAAGAGAAAATGTAGTCAGTAATAAGCCTTGTATGCTGTCTGTTAGGGTTCTGTCAATGGCATCCCATGTGGTCCTCTGAGAACTATCAGGAGGAGTGCTCTTGGATGCAGAGCAAGGATTGTGCTATGGCGTAACACCCTAAAAGTTAATATTTAACTACTTGAAAAACCACAGTTTATCTTTCCACTCACCTACTGAACATCTTGCTTGCTTCCATAATTGGCACTCAAAAAGTTTCTATAAACATCATATGTGTGTTTGGGGGTAGACAAAAAATTTAAATGTCTCTAAAGAAATATTAAGGGATGTATTTTCTGATTATATGGTAAGAAATCACCACACTAACTTGCACTGTAATTATGCTATTTTATATTTTAATCAGCAGTAATGAATGGAAAAATGTTAATGCTCTACCATCTCACAAGCATTTGGCTCGGTCTTCTTCAGAGTTTGGCAATTCTAATATAATCAATGTGGAGTAGGATCTCACTGTTATTTTCATTCACATTTCTGTAGTGGTATATGGTGTGAAGCTTGCTTTTTGTGTGATTATTTGCCTGGATTCTTGGTGAGTTATTTGTGCAAGTGTTTGATATTTTAGGTAAGTCCTTCTTTGTTATGTTTGTACATACAGTTTCTTCTGGTCTGACTTATCTTTCCATTCTCATAAACTTTCACAGAAAATGTTTCAAAAATGTAATGAAATTCAGCTTCTCTTTTTATTTATATCAATGATTATACCTCAGTCATCTAACCAAATGATGAAATTTTTTCTATTGTTTTTGTTTTAATGTTTTGTATTTCACTTTTAGTAAGTACTATGCCCATTTTTCTAAATGTATAATGTCAGAGTCTAGTTGCATTTTTTTCAAAATGAGGATAATTTGTTTCCATTTTTATTTCATGGTTTTAAACCAAGTGTTGAAATATTTTTTTTCCACCTTTATAAAACTTGTTCACCATATTTCCTTTGTAAAAAAATTACTGGTAAGGCCAGAGAGTGATTGCATAGTGGTAGGGATTTTGCATTGCACATGGTTCACACAGGACAGGGTTTGGTTCGATCCCTGGCGTCT
This sequence comes from Suncus etruscus, assembly GCF_024139225.1. Lineage (NCBI taxonomy): Eukaryota > Metazoa > Chordata > Mammalia > Eulipotyphla > Soricidae > Suncus > Suncus etruscus. The sequence goes on along the minus strand of NC_064855.1, from coordinate 108,554,642 downwards.
CATATGGTCTCCCTAGCCAGAAGCGATTTACAAGAGCATATCCAGAAGTAATCACTGACATCATCGGGTGTGGCCCCCACAAAACCAAAAAAAAAAAAATAGCAAAAAAAAAAAGAAAGATGAAAGTTTAGTATAATGAATAGTATATAGCTTTGATTAAGAGAAATACGTTCGCCTGTTGACAGTGTATAGTTTAGAAACATTTTTCTCACGTTCATAAACACACAATTTAAAATATTTGGAAAAATTTAAAAGTAGGTTACAGCCTTCATAACACTTTACCCTTATTTACTTTAGCACATATATTCTAAGAATGGTATATAATACTCAGTTACTACAGCACTCTTGTACCTGAGAGAAAATTAAAAATAGGTCAGTATGGGGCCAGAGCAGTGGTGCAAGCAGTAGGGCATTTGCCTTACATGCACTAACCTAGGACCGGTTTGATCCCTCGGCATCTCATGTGGTTCTCCAAGCCAGGGCCGATTTCTGGGCCTAGCCAAGAGTAACCCCTGCCATCACCGGGTGTAGTCCAAAATCCAAAAATAAATAAATAAATAAATAAATAAATAAATAAATAAATAAATAAATAAATAAGTAAATAAGTAAGTAAGTAAGTAAAAAATAGGTTAGTGGAATCAACTCATATGTGGCCCTTTCCATTTAAAGCTCATATGTTGTTTTTCTTTTCTATATCATTTTCATCACTTTTAGCCTACAAGAGTGCCTAGTCTTTTTTGCTGCTATTATGGTTTTAACATTGACTTTTAAAGATCAAACCAGCTGTCTTGGAAAATGTCCCACATTTATATTTGTCTTTTTTGCTCTCTCATGAATAAATTCAGGTTATTTTTAGTGAATTTTTATATACCTATATATTACATTATGTTACTCATGTTAACAGGCATTCTGATTATTTATGAAGCTAGGTTAAATCCCTGGGTGTAAGTGGATCTGTCCAGTTCTCTCTATTTTAAAAGATGAATGTTTCTCTTTGCAATCAGTAATTAATTGTAGGTAAAACTGTCATAATTGTTGAACTCATTGCTGCATTTTCTCTCATCACCTTACACAGCATTTGTGTGAGGTGTTTGAACTCACAAGATTTGTGTCCTTTGATAACCCTTGTTAAAATTACTCGTTACCTTGGTGATTTCAAATGCAGATATGATTCTTATATTACGTTCATTAATTCCATGCTATTCTGTAATGAGTTTTCTTTCCTTTTCTTTCTTTTATTTTGATGGAAGACATATATGTTAGGATAATTGGGGCCCCACAGTAATTCTCAGTCAACTAGGATTCATGCCAATTGATTTATAATGTCTCATCCCCAGTTTCTTTCTTCATTTCATCCTTAATTACCTTCAGCTCTTTTTTTCTTTTATTCCACCCCTGCCCCCCTACCTTCAACTTTTTAAGTCTTCTTTTCTTATTTATCAGTATAAACACAAACATTTTTTTATATTATTCTTATTACTTTTATTATTTCTTATAGTATAAATGTGTGTCTCTATCTGGGAAAAATATCTCCCATTTAAATCAATCAAAAACCATTAAAAACCATATTTTGTTATTACAGCTTCTCAAGATATTGAACACTTGTAACAGTTTTCTTTATTTGGAAGAGAAATGTTCAAGAAACACCAGGTAATCCTCAGTTTTTTCTCCTGTGTCTGCACTCAGAGATCACTCTTGTCAGGGCTTGAAGGATATGTGCTGCCAGGGATTGAACCAGTGTCTGCTACATGCAAGGCAATATCCCTACTCTCTGTACTGTCATTCTAGCCTCTGCTTCTAAAAGTTCTATATTCATTTGCCTTTTATGTACTGTTCATGCATAATTTCAAAATCAAGACCAATAGTTTCTTTAGTGATGAATGTGTAATTAATAGTTTAATAGAGGAAGGCATATGTCATTTTGTTACACTCTTGAATAATTTCCCATGTAAAGTTATATCATTTTGTGCTACCACAAGTCATGCTTGAAAATAGTGTCTATTTTCCCTCCATTTGCTCCTATCAGTGTTTCGTATTATCAGTATTTTTACCAATTTGTTAGCATTCCCAGCCTTGAACCCATGCCAAGATCTTTACTTAAGAGTCAGCCTCTCAGATCTTTTCTCAGGCATCATATTAAAATTATCTCCCACTCATATTATAACTTTCCCTTTGTTGCCACATTATCTGCTCTTTGGCATCTATTTCTTTTAAAGAAACCATATATAACTTACTTATTTATCTTTTATGTCTAACAGTTACAATGCAAAATTCCCCAAGGGCAGAGATGCAGATCTAGAAAGCATGCCTGGGACTCAGTGGATGCCCATCCAATGTTTGTTAAAGGAGTAAATGGTTCAGACACGAATGCACAGTAAACAAATTTGAAGTAAATAACACTCAGGTGTTTTGAACTATACTTATTAATTCTAAATTTACTTATTATCTAGAAGGACCCAAGGGAAAATGAATATACAAATGTGCTTTGAAAATATTAAACATATTTTGTCTAATGGAAATGAGAAAAATAATAATTAGTGGTAAATTGGAGAAATATATAATTTATATCAAAAGTGAGAACTCTGGAGAAAGGGCCTTTTAATATACACTACTTTTCTGACCAAAGTAACAGGGATTGTAACTAATGTGCATCAGGGATCAAAGTTATAATACAATGGGTAGAGCACTTGCCTTGCATATGGCTGACCTAGGTTTGATCCCATCATCAAACATCTTATAAGTCCTTAGCATATCCAAGCGTGCCCTGCACTTCCAAACTAATAAACCAATGTGAATATCATCCTTCGTATGCCATAAACTCTATGGCAATTACCCCAATAATTCTCTCTTAATGTATAAAAAACTGTGACATTGAATGTGTGACTTCTACATTTGCAAGGGGAATATATTATGCATAAAATTCCTTTAAGAAAGAAAGCAGAAAAATAGCATTTCTTTTTGAAAGTAACAGTGGGAGAATGGGTATAGAGAGAAGAGAGCAAATGAATGGTCCAATGGGTCTGTCCAACCTTTTCCTCCTTGAAAGAGAAGGACTGAATATGTTCTTTAGTTCTGTATGGAATGTTCTGTGTCAGGAATGGGGAAAGATAGTTACTCTATTTTAAGTGGTTCACTCTTGATAGAGGATTGCAATGTGGGGTGAGACTGAATGCCCATGCTGTGTTTGCATCAGGATAAAATCAGGAAGAGATTCCAGTCACAGCCAATGTATGTATGAGGCAATGGTAATGAGGCTCTCTTGGCTTCCAGGACTATGGTTGGCTGTATAAGGATCTGCTCATTCTCTAAGTGAGGATGTAAAAGGAAGATCTCTTTAGCTGATCATCTCAGGATGGCCTGAGAGGCCGTTTGATTAAATGATAATCATTTACTGCAGGGGGTGAGAGGAAGAATAGTTTAAGACTATCAATAATATAGACATTTATTATAATTCAGAGGTTCAGAGTATTAGAATCACTGAAGCATAAAAAGCTAAGATCACTGAGCAAATATTTGGTGAATTTGAAAGGGTGCATGCAAGATCTCAGGATCAGGACTATAGTCAAGGTATCAAATGGTGAAAAAAATTTTTTTTATCTTATAGTGGTGGTATCAAGGTTCCAGAGTTTGAGAATTTGAGTCCACACTGGTTAAAATAGAGTCATACAAACATACATATATTTGTATCAATATATACATTCATTCATCCTTGTCTCTGAATCTCAGTCCTGAGAGAATAAGATGGCAGTAGGTTAGAGTAATAAGGAAATGTCTGAAGAGTTAGTTTACTGGCAGAGAAATGATAACATGAAAGTATCATGTTCCAAAAAAAAAAAGAAAGTATTATGTTCCAAATTATCATGAATTCCTTATACATAGTTTGTTCATGGCATCAATGGGAAGAAATTATATCATAATTAAGTTGTTGAAAATAAAGAAAAAAATATGTCAGGAGTCTCTGAATGACAAATTGTAAATTTTGAAACTATTTGAACATTTCTCTTAAGAACTGAATTTGAAGTTTTCCTATTTATCGGAGTGTCTATTTTATTAATTTGACAAAAATGCAAGTCTTGCTCAAAAACTACATGAAATTCTGATTTAATCTAAGGAAAATTTATAGATTTTCATGTTTTTATAATTGCAACTACTGATATGAATTTTCAAAAATGCATTATCCAGGACCGAAGATCATTTGCAATTTTTCTTGAGTCTGGATAAAGTCACAAGGGCTTTTGAATCTCAGTCAAATTTTACTACTTAAATGATACAATCATATTTATAAAATATGGAGGCTTTCTCTGTTCTCATATCTTTTTTTTTACTGCCCAAAATTTCCTCTTAGATCACTGACATTCTTTGTCTCAGTGGAGAGTTTATAGTCAAAATGTGGAGAATAGAAGACTCATGTGTGGTGTTTGGTTTCAAAACGCCTAGATCCTTGGAGAGCTCAAGCCACAAAAATTATGAAAGACGTCAAAATTTGGATCAAATATAATCATTTTTCCAGGCCTACGGGGAATTTTAAGTGAACATACTTTTCAATTCCCAAAGAGGTTAACCATGTCCAGTCCATTTGATTGTCTAAGCCAAGGGATGATCAAATTTCCAATGAGAACCTGAATTTGGGACTCTGTGGAACTGCAGGCCATTTTCAAAGTAGAATTTGGGGGACTGGTGGGAATAAGCCCACATAGTGTCTGCAGCTGGCATCAATGAGAGCTAAAGAATTGTTTTGGGATGTAAGGGCAGATGGGCAAACACAACTTCCAGAAATTTGTGAGTTGTCTGATTCACAAGGGCTGTAGATTCCCAAAGGAAAGGAAAACAGTATCAAAATTTAAATGGAAGAAATTGAAAGGGTTAGTTTACCATGTTCCAGAGAGTCAGGATTCAAAGGAAATGTTGATTGAAAGAGCCAGGTAATTTAGAATGATAAAAAGACTAATAATAGGAGATTAAATAGAGATATGAACAAAGGATGGGATGCTAGACTGATTTTTGGAACATTTGGAGCCATAAGATAAATTAATTTTATATAGAAAACGATAAATTTTACCTACAAATCAAGGGATCTTATGGACAGATTCTGCCAGCTTCACTTACTTAAAGTATAGTTTCATTAGAGGAAGGTAAGAAGCAATTATTGAATGGGTAGTGAAAGATAATAATAAAGGTCAATTAAAGAAATCACATATTAAAAATCTTGCTACTTCTTGGTGGCCTATGCTTACAAGTTGCTTCCAGTTCTTGAAGATCAAAACTTGGTCATTTGACAAAAATATAAACCTTGAGTAAAAATATTTTGAATTTTGATTTTTTATTTATATTGATAATATTTCACATGGTACAAACTTCAGAGTAGTATTTTTACATTGGGGAACAGATTATAGTGGATTCAGTTTCACAGTGTGTGTATGTGTGTGTGACTATTTGTTTTCCTTATCTACACAAAAATGAATATCTAAGAATTAAAGTCAGTAAAATTTACTTTGATATTAACTCATTCAAAGGATATCTCAGGTTCTATAGGTTAAGGACTCATTTTTCCATCCAAGCTTGCTCTCAATTTTAGAGCCATTTGCAAGCCTAGGTTTTGTGGTTGTTTTTTTTGTTTTTTTTTTTGTTTTGTTTTGTTTTTTCTTTTTGACTGAGGGGAGGTATTTGGGACACAACTAACAGAGCTCTTGTCTGTGCTCAGAAGTCATTTATGATAGTGCTCAGGGGGCCAAAAGCAGTGGAGTCTGACCTGGTGACAGCTGCATACAAGAAAAGCACTTTTATGTTCTGTATTATCTCTCCAGACCCAAGTCCAGATTGGTAAGTGTGTTTCTGAGCCACTCATTGTGTAATCAGAGGTCTCACAACCACCTTCACCAATGTGACTACATTCCTAACGTGGCTCAAAGAATTCAGGAACCCCACTGACTTACTGTAAATCAATTAATTACAAAGAAAAGTTTTAGGTGGAAGGGGATGCATAAGGAATAAAATAGACTATTCATTTTCTCTCCAGCTTACCATCCTCACTGAGACTCATAATGGTCACTCTTCAGATGCTCTCCAAAACCCTGTCTCTATGATTTTTATGGGAGATTCATTAAATCTGCATATTTTTTGAATCATCACCTCTTACCATTGATATGCTACAGACCAGGACAACTGAGAAGAGATCAAAAGTTTCAAACCTGTATCCACAAGGGTCTTAAGGCAACCGGACCCCATTCTTCTGGGCTTCCAAAAGCACCTCATGAGTGTAACAGGAGATCCCTCTGTTTTCACGATACTTTGGAAATGCTTTGGTTTTGGGATACAATCAGACAGAAATTTTGAGTGAAGATAAAATATGTCTGGAATTATATTTTACTTATCTGAATTGCTATCTTATGTATGTGTATAAATAAATATATGTGTATATATATATGTATGTATGTATGTTTTGGAACTACACTCAGCAGTGATCAAAGTTACTCTTGGTTCTGAACTCCAGGATCATTTCTTTTTTTTTTTTTTTTTGGATTTTGGGCCACACCCGGCATTGCTCAGGGGTTACTCCTGGCTGTCTGCTCAGAAATAGCTCCTGGCAGGCACGGGGGACCATATGGGACACCGGGATTCGAACCAACCACCTTTGGTCCTTGATCGGCTGCTTGCAAGGCAAACACCGCTGTGCTATCTCTCCGGGCCCCAGGATCATTTCTGAGGGTACTTAGAGAATCAACCATGTGGGCTACCTGAGACATTACCTACAGTAAGCACATTTCTCTCTGTACTTTCTCTCCAGCTCCAAAGACATATTTCTTAAAAATTACATTGTGGGTTTTTCATATCATAATCTTCTTAATAATATATTCTAATATCATTTATATATCAAAATATATGCATTTTAAGAGCAGTTCTATTTTTGCTATCAGGAAGAAGATTGTCTAGGATATTTAGAATTCTATAGCACTTGTATATCTTATTTTTTCCACTTATCATTTAGACATTTTCTGTCACATAAATACTTAGGAAGAAAATAATGAATTGAAAGATAAAATCTTATTCATAATTCTGAATGAAAATCATCATGGTTACTAAATTTGTATGTGTCATGTTGCAATTGAATTTATTGCTTTTAATATTGCTTGAATAGTTATAGCTCACTGAAAATCTCACCTGTGGTAATAATCATTTTAAATGTTTGCATATTTAAACTTATTGAAATGTTGACAGAATGCCTTAAAATCAGTCCCTCACAGATATCAGTGTGGCTCAAATATGATAAAAAGGAAGTTAAAGAGAGGAAACTCAAATGATCTGCTTTCTGAGCTAAGGCAAAGAGCAAAAAGAAAATGAATCAGAAAGCATTTTCTCTTCTAAATGTTAGGGTATAAATTGTGCAAGTTTATGTTAATTTTGAAGGCCTATCCTTTGCCTCCTTGTGGAAACAAATAATAACCTCTAAGTATTCTTCATGTTATTTAGGTAAAAGGAGAGATAGCTTGGCGGTAAGGCATTTGCCTTGCATGCAGAAGGATGGTGGTTCAAATCCCATATGGTCTCTCAACCCTGCCAGGAGTGATTTTTGAACATAGAGCCAGGAGTGACCCCTTAGCACTGCTAGATGTAACCCAAAAACCAAAAACAACAACAGCAACAACAAAACCTGAAAAAAAAAAAAAGGTTTCTCACTGGCAGCATTTCTCAAGAGAAATAACTTTATAAACAAAATAGAACCCTCATCACCATACTTCTTCACTTTGAAATGACTCATAGATCCCCACAGTATTGGAAATAAATGTTTGATAAACACATATCCTATATACACAATTTTCTAAATTTTATAAAAAAAAAATTTCCAGTTATTTGTATACATTGAGCCACAGGGCTTTTTTTTAAAAGAAATTAATTTTTCTGCCTACCATGGCATCAAATCCTCACCACAGTTGAACATTTTTTTAAATTATCATTTATATTTTCTCCTTGAAGACTCAAGAGGCTGACATTTACATATCCTACCAATCCAAATGGTTCTTTAATGAATGAGTGATTTTAAAAAAAATCTTGCATAGGAAGAAATCAATACTGCTGTTGATCATTACTTGATGTTCAGTCATAAAACAGAAAGGAACACTTTTATCGTGTACTTCCCAAAATTTCAGTGATAAATTGCTTACCCTGCCCTTTCAGGGACTGTCCTCAGATCAGTTACTAAATAAATCTTGGTTCCTAGAAATAAAGTGTCAGTTTTCTAATTTGGGTCCATTGCTTTAGCATAATATAAAGGAAAGAGAGCCTTCTGCTAAGTGAGGGGGAAGTTTTTACAGCATCAGACAACCAAGCATTTGCGTATATGAAGCTCATATCTTTTCAGGCATACCTCCTGTGAGGAAGAGCCAAAATTATCACAGCACCCAGATACCTTAAACAGTGAACCTATATTCTAATTTTGAACACTCAGTCCAACTCATGACTTGCACCATGCTACGCGGTCTTTCTCAGAGGAAGGAGGGCAATGAGATGTCTTTCTGAGCCTCTGGCCCATGGTCTAAAAACAAAACACAATTACAGCTAGTTTGAACTAAATTTATAGTTAGGTACATTATATCTATCCCATATGATTATTTCTGGAGAGAGCATCAAAATCCAGCTGTATGAAGATTCTTTTCTCTTTCTACAACATTTAGTTTTCTTCAAAAGGAAGTCTTTGAAGAAAGTAACTATAAATACAAAACACAAACAAACAAAAATATGGCCCCCACCTAAATAAATAATCTTACAGCTGATGATAGGGATAAATGGAAAAAAAAGTTTTTACTGAACATGTGACTATTTAGATATATATAGGTACTCTTACAAAATCTGTATTCTAATTTACTTAATTTCTAAGAAACATAAACTTGAATTTGTTCTGTGTTTTTTATGATAAAATGTCAAAACAGTAAGCTGTGTTGTCTTAAACTATTTCATTCATGTAATAAATGTGATTGTGTGATAGCATGATTTGGGTTCTTCAGTTCTATATTATGGGAACTAGGTATTTCAACTTCCTTCCTTCCTTCTATCTCTTCCTTCCTTCCTTTCATCCTTCCTTCCTTCTATCTCGTCTTTATCTTCTTTCTTTCTTTCTTTCTTTCTTTCTTTCTTTCTTTCTTTCTTTCTTTCTTTCTTTCTTTCTTTCTTTCTTTCTTTCTTTCTTTCTTTCTTTCTTTCTTTCTTTCTTTCTTTCTTTCTTTCTTTCTTTCTTTCTTTCTTTCTTTCTTTCTTTCTTTCTTCCTTCCTTCCTTCCTTCCTTCCTTCCTTCCTTCCTTCCTTCCTTCCTTCCTTCCTTCCTTCCTTCCTTCCTTCCTTCCTTCCTTCCTTCCTTTCTTGCTTTCTTTCTTTGTTGCTTTCTTTCTTGCTTGCTTTCTTTCTTGCTTGCTTTCTTTCATTTCCTTTTGGGGACAAACCCAGCCATACATAGGGATTACTCCTGGCTCTGTACTCATAAATCACGTTTGCAGCCCATGGGATATTGAGAATTGAATTCTGGTCATCCATGTACAGTGCAATTGTTCTACCCACTGTACTATATTTCTGGCCCCAATATTTTTTGGTTTTGTTTCTGTTTTCAGGCTCTCCCAGTGTTATTAGGTTACTTTCTTTGTTGTTGTTTCTTTGTTGTGGTTACTTTCTTAAAGTTTCTACCCCAGAGAAACATTGCTAGAGAAACCCAAAGCCCAGATTATTCACTAAAACTTTTCTTACACACGCTTTCTTATAATTGAAGTTGACACAGTGTTGTTTAGGTGTTACTCCTGGCTTTCCTTTCAGGAAATACTCCTGGCAGGGTGGGATGCTTGGGATCATATCTGAGTCTTCCCTGTGCATGTCAAATGCCCTGCCCACTGTACTATCTCTCCAGCCTCTTTTTCTATATTAATAAATTGTGTCAAACAATACTAATTTAAAATAATCATTAGATTCACTCTTTTTAGGGAGGGGTACACTCGTTTGACATTCAGGAGTTACTCCTGGCTACGGGCTCAGAAATCACTCCTGGCTTGGGGGGGACCATATGGGACAACGGGGTATTGAACTGCAGGCCATCCTAGGCTAGCACTTGCAAGGCAGATGCCTTACCTCTAGCACCACCACTCCAGCCCCTGAATTTACTCTTCTTGTACCCATCAATCAGCACCCACGTTTATGATTCCTCTGTGTAATTTTCATTTGGGGCAGTTTCTAAGAGCTTCTCACTCATAGCTAGAGTTAGTTACAGCCTTTGCTTTAGGGTCTTGGGGTGCTTGTCTTTTATTTGCCTTTTTCACGATCTCTCTGTCATTCTGGAGAAGCTCCTTTCTTTAGGAGGCATGCAAGTGCTGTCCACATCATCACAATGCACTTGGCCAAGAATGGAATCCTATAGCAAAGAAATAAAACTCTATTTCTTGATTAGAGTTAATGAAAAAATACTGTGGTTACTTTCTTAAAGTATCGACCCCAGAGAAACATTGCTAGAGAAACCCAAAGCCCAGAAGCTTCACTTCAACTTTTCTTACACAGGCTTTCCTATAATTGAAGCTGACACATCTTTGGGTTAGTGTGGGAAGATGGGGGATTCTTTGGGCTGTATCTGTAAACACATTCCTGGGCGTCCGAAATCCATGTCAGATCAGGGCCTCAATGCCTGAATTAGAGCTTTAAGGTCCTGTACTACAGAGAAATCTCACCCCCCCCCACAGCAACAACACGTAATAACTGTCTTTTTAGTTATTTTGTTTGGTTTTGGAGCCCTCCTTGTAGTGCTGGGAGGGAGCGGGAGTTCTTGGGAACCAAGCAGTGCTGGTTTTCAGACTGGTGTTCCCACAAGCAAAGTATGTGCTTCAGTCCTATAAACTATCTCCCAGGCCTGGAAACAATGTAATTATGACATAGAGTGCCTTTGTCAGTGATATCAAACTGAATGCCAGAGAAGTCCCAGAGGCCTTCATTGCAAACCTTGGGAAATGACATCTTTCACTTTTGTTTACTGGTAATAACCCCAACCAACAGTTTAGTGCCCTCATATCATTGCCAATGACTACATCCAGTTACACAGATAAGGGTATTATTTGGGTCACTTCCTCAATGGTTGCCTCTTTCTAGGAAGGTGATTTAGAAAGACCACATCCTAGCTGGTGAAAGTTCTGTATTCTGAGACCACTCCATCTTTTATGCTTCTCTTGGCCAGACTGTGATGGGAATTACAAGAGAACAAGAAGTACGATCCCTGGAATCCTAATCTGTAAGTCTCTTTAGGTCTCTCAAAGATGCTTAAGCAGTGGCATGCTAATTAATTATGATCATCTTTAGTTTGAACTTTTTGTTATAGTTTTGGTAACTTGATGACAATAGGGTTAGCATTTATAGTTTAAATATTTAAATTTATTGTTTGAATATGCAAATTCCCTCATGCACCTTCACTACCACCAAAGTGTTGAAGACCAGGGAGTTAGCTGTTAGGTCACAACATGCTTTTACCCAAAACAAAGGCCTTCCCCCAACTTCCTCTTTTCTTTTCACCTATTCCTTTGATATGTAATTATCCTCCTAGACTGGACTAGTTTGATATAGATACCTTTGACATTCACTGATTGGCCATAACGAGGTTTGGGTTTGGCTTTGCACTAGGAAAGAAACCTATTCCATTATTCTCTCCATGAATGTCTTGATTTTTTTTTTTGCTTTTTTTTTTTAAAGTTCATTATTTATTTTTATTTTTAAGACCCTTCACAGTGCAACATTCTCATCACCAAATGTCCCAAATGTCCCTCCTCCCTACCCCACACTGGCCTATACTCTAGACAGGTTTTCTATTTCCCTCATATACTCACATTTTGTTTTTGTTTTTTGTTTATTTTGTTTTTTGGCGTCACACCCAGTGGTGCTCAGGGGTTACACCTGGCTCCACACTCAGAAATCGCTCCTGGCAGGCTCGGGGGACCATATGGGATGCCCGGATTTGAACCACTGACCATCCGCATGAAAGGTAAGCGCCTTACGCCATGCTATCTCTCCGGCCCCTACAGTGTAATTATTTCTGTGACTGCACCCATTACTCTTTGTGGTAAGCTTCATGTTGTGAGCTGGACATTCCAGTCATCCTCTATTTTGTCTCTGAGAATCATTACAAATGTCTTTTATTTTTCTCAAAACCTATAGATGAGTGAGACCATTCTATGTTTATCTCTCTCCCTCTGACTTATTTCACTCAGCATAGTAGATTCCATAAACATCCATGTATAGGAAAATTTTATGACTTCATTTTCATCAAGATGTCTTGATTTATTAACTCTTTGTGACTACCCTGCTTCAGACTTATTCACTGGGGTTGGAAATATGGCATAATGGGTTATTTCACAGTCAGCCTCTCCATTCCATTTGAATTCTATACCACTCCCTTCCCCTGAGATTATTATTTTTCTTTTTAGTTTTTTAACCAAACCTGTTCAAAGATAACTCCTGGTTAAGAATTTTCTATTGGTGATGCTCGGTATGGGGCAGGAGGACTATATGAGATTCTGTGATTGGACCCTGGTTGTCTGTAGGTAAGACAAGCACCTACTGCTCTCCTATCTTTTCAATCCCCGAAGTTTATTATATTTACATTGTGCATATATAGAATTCTTATATCTACCTCAAGTGATAATAGTTTTGTTGTGGTACTTGTAGCTTCTAGGTAAGGTTCTTGCTTCTTCCCAGAGTGATAATGGTTTGGTAGGTAACAAAATTGATTTAGATAGAAATCAGATTTTATGGCTGTCAAATGGGAGAGATCTGGAAAATCTGGATTAACACTAAAAGAGTAACTTCAGCCTTTTGTGTCTGCCCTCCCTTCCTTTGGGTGGTAGACTACTTGCACACATATTAAATCCTCCCTAGAAAGCTGAGTGACAACTATGTAGCTCAGAGTATCTGGAAGACATTGGATTTTGTTTTTACTTGTTTTGGTTTGGTTTGGGCAGCATATTTGTCAGTGTTCAGGATTTATTCCAGGCTCTGTTCTCAGGAGCTATACATGAGGATGCTCAGGGGACCACATAATATTCTAGGGATTTAATCCTGGTGAACTTTGTGCAAGGCAGAAACCCTATGCACTGTACTCTCCCTGGTGTTTGATTTTAAAGAATGTGAAAACCCAAGTAGTAACATGGAGACTTTAAGCCTTTGCTGCAGGAATCTCCAATTCTGATCCACTGTGAAGATACCCAGGGTTGGGCTATGAACAGCAATTGTTAGCTCTGAATTACCTCTGGTCCCAAATCACTAAACAATAAGTGCAATGACCATACTTTTCAGTTTTGAGTCTTATTTCTAGTTTTCATTATATTTTCTTTCAAAAATTTTAATGATATTTTTAATAAAAATGTTTTGTTACTGATTTATCTGTCGTATAGTAGTGCCATTATTATCTTATACATGAGTCTTTGCTTCCTATGGCCACCACTATGGTTGCCAGTATATTCTTCCTATTATTCAAAGGTCCCCAGCCTCATCCCATCCATTCACTATTTCATTGACATAACTCAACATTAATTAATATTGGAATGATCTAATCCCTTGTTTTCTAGATTTATTATCAGAAAGACATTGCATTTGTGATTTTATTTTTCAGATCTTTCTATGTGTGGATCTATCTTCCTTAAGGTGCTGGCCTTTCAGAGATTAACGTGGATTTTAGTATTGATATGGATCCTGATAATTGTTTTTAGACTCTAGTCCTTTTACTGTTTGCTAAGCTTGGATTGTGAAGCTGCCTTATTCCTGATTTTGATCGTTCTTGGGAATTCCAAGATATCAGGGACTAGACTGTGTTAAAGTAGAATGACTTTTGATTCAGATCGATTCCTGAATTACCCATTTTGATAATGTTCATTATAACCCAAATGTCATCAGGATTTTGCATCTCTCTATCCCTAATCTAAGATTTTATTAGTTTTTCCATCTCATCTCTCATTCAAAGGCACCTTTGGGGTCAAAGAGAGTCTGGAGCCAGTGTGTGGGTTTACTTCTCTGTACTTGCTATAATCTCTAATGCTGGGTGCTATTAAGAAGCTCCATGCACCATAGCCATAGATTTTTTTAGTGCCATACAGACAAATTGTTTGGAAGGAAAGTCTTATTTATAGAAATATTCAGCATATTAAAAGTGCAAAGGAATTCATTCTAAATAATCAGAGACAATGTTTTCTCCAAAGTAGGCAATAATCCTGTACAGAAGGTATTTTGTTGTTGTTATTTCAAGCCCTCTGCTAAAGCGTTGACAGTTAACCTGACCATTAAAAATTTTTAGGGTATTCTAGCTATTAATGAGCTTAAATTTTATTTCATTAATTTTGCATAATTGCCATTTCTGATTGCTTATGACCTAGAAGAGTGGTCCAAGGTATTTACAAATTGGATGGATCACTTGTACACCATTAAAATGATCAACGTTGTAGTGACTTCTTTACTTGTTCCCATGACTATCATATAAATTTCCCAAAGCAATAATTTAAATGGCTGCATAAAATTTTAGATGATTTCCTTTGGAAGGATAGGAGACCTTGAATTAATAGGACCATTTTTCTAGATATTTAGAAAAAAAATTAAATTATTCAATTTTCTCCTTGAAATGGTAACACTCAACACAATATTTGTGTCTTATAAATAGTTATTAAGCAATTGCAATACATCGTCTTGAGTAAATAATATTTTTTTCTTTCAGATTTATAACAAGGGGCAAAAATGCTGAATTCTCTAAATGTGGAGAGATCTATTGCAGATCTTACTGAGAAAAATTATAATTATGACCTTCTACCTGGTTTTACAGTTATAATATTTTAGATAAATTAGCCAGCCAAATGGCACTGCAAATTTTACTTTTCATTGTCTAGTTACTATTTCTTTAAAAAGCTTGTGTAAGCGGTTTAACATATCCATAGTTGACTCGAAAGTATAAAAATGAATTTGTAAATTGGAAGCTCTAATTATGTATTACATGTTATTTTTTATCATTTGTAATCTGGAATTAATTTCTGTTTTGAGCATTCCAATATTTGAATTACAATTTAGATCACTCTCAGGTAGGAAGCCAACCTGTGATGCAATAAATGTCAACATAGATTTATCACTTGAGTAATTTCCCATAAAATGTCTTTATTCAAAATTTATCTTCTTGGGACTAGAAAAAGAGTTCTGGAATAGAGCAAGATAGTATGGCACTATGTAACCTCAAGAGTACTCGAGAATATCTCTTGTGCCCCCCACGTTTGTTTTATTTATTCATTTATTTGTTATTTGTAGTGGTGCCGATCAAATATCACAGTCACATTTATGGCCCTGAATGTAATATATTTTTATGTGTCAGATATATTAAACTAAAAAGTAAAATAAAAAGCCTAAAATATAATACATAAAAGCATCATGTAGGTCTGGATCACTAGTACGGCATGTAAAGTGCTTGCCTTGTATGCTGTCAAACCAGGTTGGCTTTCCAGCAACTTGTGCAGTCCCAAAGCTTATAAAAATAAAATAAAATGATCATGTATCAGTATTATTATGAATATATACAGAAAAAATAAAATGATAACACTAAATATTTATAGTAGAATATCTTTAGTAATTAATTTTTAATTTTAATAATTTTAGAATATGCTATATATACATCAACATTTGGAAAAAGTTATTGAGATTTAATTTCCAATACTATAAACATCTAATCAATGAACAATGTCTGATTGATATGAAGTTTTATTATATATCACAGAGCAAGATATATATATATATACATATATATATATATATATATATATATATATATATATATAGTCATAATTGCTATATTTGGGAGAGACAACCAGCTGCAATTTCTTAGGCAACATACAATATTATTTCAGTTAGTTTCCTGAATTTTAGTAAATTTTGATATTAAACACATAGTTTTTCTTATGTTTAGGAATTTAGTCAAGGGATTAATTGTTTTACTTTGAAATAGGTATTTATTTCTTTGCGTTTACATCTAAACTATTGCCCTGATATTTATAATAAATAATACAGAGTGACTTTGTCTATATATTTATATAATCTTGTTATTTGCTGCTGAAATTAATGTAGCATATGACACATGACACACTTTCTCTGAAGAGAAAAATAGTATTTGTTTAATTTAAATAATTTACCAATATTGTTTCATGAGAAATAGTATTTTATTATTTTATACATATATTTAAAGCTTAATCCAAAGACTCACCATATTCTGAAAATGAAAACAATAAACTAATTATACTCATGTTTATTTTTAATAAACAGGGAATAAATTACAGGGACAAAAATTCTGGCATATAGCGTAAATTGTCTGCTTGCATTTAAAATATGTCATTTCTGATTGTAGGACTGAGAAATGCTAATTGTGGTCGGTTTATTCTGATATGAGAATGTCCACAAGGATAGTTTGAAAAGGAATTTAATTGATGAAACCATTTCAACTTCTACTCAGATACTTCTATGAGTTATTTATATATTTTAATTTCTGTTTTTGTAGCAAACAGTACTGTGCTCAACTTATACCTGGCTCTTTTCTCAGGGATCAATCCTGGTGATGCTTGGGTGTTCTTATAGGATACCAGGACTAGAACCTAGGTTAGCTCTGTGCAAGACAAATGCCTTACCTGCTGTGCTATATCCTCCAAGTTGTTTTTGATAATCAAGATAAAATTATTTTATTCAAGTGTTTTAGTAGTTGCCATTGAGACCAATTAATCTTACTTGAAGATGTCATCCACTCATTCAAATAAACTTGGAGCAGTGTGAAAAAGGATTCAATTATTGGGGTTTTATTCCTTTAGGACTCTTCAAAAACTGAAATACACTGCCATGAATTTTAAAAAATTGACAGACTATTACCCAACTTGAGGATGGTATAATTAATATATCTTCCCATATTTGAAGTTCAGCAAGTTCTAAAAACAAGACCTCAAATGCTCTGAAGGGCACTCTGAGTCTTTTTTTTTGTTTGTTTTGTTTTGTTTTGTTTCCCTTTTATATGCGTGCTTATTATTCTTCCACAAGACTTAAATTTGGAAGGAAAAAGAATGGTTGCTTCATAAAATCCTCAAGATATGAATTGCATAGGTTCAGAGTAGTAGAAACATTGGCTTCAAAGGGAGAGCATAATTCCAGCTTTCTGGCAAAGACCAACATGCATTAGGTTTTTACCCTTTCTTAATTATTGTATGGTTACATAAGAACCACCATGATAGTACAGCAATAAGGTGCTTGTATTGCACACAAATGACCTAAGTTTGATTCTCAGCTCCCAATAGGATTCCCCGACATTCTTCAGGAGAGGTCCTTGAATGCAGAGCCAAGAGTAAGCCCTGATCACTGGGAGGCATGGACCAAAAATCAAAACAAAACCAAAACAATGTGTGGTCCCCTGGTAGGTGTATAGGACACAGTTTCTGGGGAAGAAGACATCCAGTGACTAGACAGGTAGTCCAGAATATTTCTTCTCTAGCACTATAGGTATGAGTAGGAAAGTAGTGTTCCATATATTTTATATACTTGATAATTTTTGGAATCAGTAATATTTTAAAAAATATATTCCTTTTCATATTTCTCTCATTTCTTGCATTTTAAACACTGCTAAAGAAATGAGCCTTTGGTGCTAATTTTCAGGGCATCCATCATCAGGGACAATTACTTTAAAATGTTATTTTTCAAGATTAGGTAGGAAGAGTAATAAGGAAAGTGTAGTAGCAAGAATTCAAGTTTTGTAGTCTGAAGACTCTTTCTTATCTTGTATGTGCCACATAGATCTGTGGCCACGATAATGTAGTTTCTTGTATGAGTCAGGACACTTAAGCTGTGGAAAGGTAAAAACTAAAAATCTCAGTATTTATTGCCCCAATTGTTCTTCATACTGGCACTCCTCTGTGGGGGAACTTGACAATAATTGTAGCAAATGAAAAATATTTGGGGGATTATTTAGCAGCAATAGAATCTTGAATGCACGGTGTAGACATTATTAGATGGTCTCTTCCCTCCCTAGAACAACCCCAGAAAACACAACCCAATTGTACATTTAGAAGACAGAATTGGCAAGGTTTTCAGTAATTGAACAAATGCCTCCTGCTGATTTTCTGATTTGATTTTCAGTAACTTACTGAATTAAATTTGTATAATACAGGTAATTTTTTCTGGGAGTATAGTACAGCAGGTAGAACATTTGTTTTGTTCTAAGCAGACCCAGATAGAATCTCCACATTTCATGTGGTCCCTTGAGCACTACCAGAATATTCCCGAGTATAGAGCCAGGAATAAGCCCTGAGCACCGCGGGATGTGGTGCAGTAACCAAAAACAAAATGCAACAAAATAAACCTCAAATCACCATTAAAATGTAGGGGTTTAAACCATGATCTTGTACTTAAAACATTTTCCGGGATTAGTGCCTAGCTTATTTTCCTTTTAATAATAAAAAAAACTTTCATTTCTATTATCCAATATTATAATTAGGATACTTACACTAAAGGAAATATCCACAGGGTCAGTGACCAATAGCCCAAATCCAGTCTCTGCACCAATTTTCATGAATAAAGTTTTAATGGAACACAGCCATGTCCATTCACTGTGTTGTCAATGGTGATTTCCACATTAATGGCAGAATTGAGTAGTACTGACAAAGACTAGATGAATTACAAAGCCTTTACTTTGTGTCCCCTTAGTGAAATTGTTTATAGATCTCTTTTCTAAAGAAATGACAAATAGTTCACAACTCTGTCATGGTTTGTGTTCCTGTGAATGGGAAATTTGAGCATTTTCTAATAGAGATGATGCAGAATTGAGGCTGGACTGAAATTTAGTCTCGTAGGGCTATGATTGGACTCCCTTATCTTTGCTTGTGCAGTCTTGGCTCGATTCAACCAGAGTCCACAAAGAAGTAGGCAAAATGTCTACTTAAATTACCAAAACCCTCAATCACTGCCCACTAGAATACAGTATTTCAGTAGACAGTCCCTGTTACCCACTATCTAATACCCCCAGTAAATAGGAGGTGTGATGAGATTTATTAACTCAGACTTTTAGAATGTACTTGTTGCTGTGACTTAAGGCTAGAAGCTCAATTATCACTTTAGAGACCTCTCATTTCCATTTCTAGTGAGAGATTTATTTTACTACAGTTATGAAGTATAATGAAAGATCAGCATATAGAGAAGAGAGAAGAAATGATGTTTTTCTCATCTCTACTCTATTAGTCCTTCTTCCTTGTAATTGCAGTCTAAACAGGTAATAATGTTGCACTGGTGAAGGGGGTGTATTACTGTTCATCGATTGAACACCCAACTACAAACATGCTTGTAATCATGGTGCTTAAATATTTATATATAGGTATATGTATGTATATATAAAGAAATAATTGCTTTTAAGGAGGTAAGTTATTAAAAAGATCACTATTGCTTTATGTCCTCTTCTCTGTGATGGCTAATGTGTTACATTCAGATAATGACTATTATATACTCAGATCCTTTTAGGTTTGATATCTGTCCCATTGATAAAAAACATTTCCTGTTTATCTTTGTTGAGAATATAACTGTTGAAAATTGGAAAGGTTATTTATTACAGTGCAGATACCATCAGCCTTGGACTAAATTTTTATCACAAACAAAAGTCATAATTTCCAGGAACACATTTTTAAAACTAAAAATAAAACCATTGAAATCAGACTGAAGATAACTGTTAAGAAAAAATTAAAGCACAAAACCCTGAAGATCTCTTTCATAGATCAAATGGTAAATAAGAATTTTTTTTCTGTGAACATCATACAACATCAATGAATGAGATAAGAATAAAACCATGAGTCTCAAAAAGACTTTTGAACCATATTTGCTAAATAAGGTCCTATTAGCATTCAAAATTAAACCTTCTCTATTTTTTAAATACATAAATTATTTTATTTAAAGTAAAAATATGAAATGCTTCACGAATTTGCATGTCATCCTTGCTCAGGGGCCATGCTAATCTTCTCTGTACCATTCCAATTTTAGTATATGTGCTGCTGAAGCGAACACTCTATATTTTTTAAAGGAAGGGAGTGAGTGTGAGAAAAATCACATTCTCTTGCCCTTTTGGGTTTTAAGACCGAGTGTCTTGCAATATTTTGAGCTTTAGTTTCAGACTTTGGAATTTACATGCTAGGTAGCTGCAGAAGAATAAAAAGCTTTGTTTTAAAAAATAATTTTTAAGGTATATATTGCCTAGCGGTCTTCTTGAGAAAAGTACATAATGACCTAAAAGTTATTACTGTAAAGAGAGGATATATGTTTATATTGGCTTTCTGAAATGATTAACTCATGTTAGTCTTTTAAACATTATCAATATAACAAGAACACACTACTTAAGTGGAAAGAGATGCAATGAGTAACGTCAATAAGACCCAGTGTCCAGAAAACTGATAGTTCTTTCAAAGATCTGCGTCTACGTAAGCTGAAAACTATCAAGAGCTTCACATTTATATTTAATTTTGTTTTCCTTTTAGTGTTTGGGGTTCAAACCCAGACCTCTCATATACAAAGGCTATGTGCATCTTACTAATAAATCACATATGCCTAAGAGTTTCTCTTCTGCTCAATCTAGTATGTTGGCCACCTCAGCAGGCTCAGGGCCCATGTACTTTTATCAGTCTTTTGTATGAGGTAAGATCCCACACTTTGTGGTGTGCAGTGCTTTTGTCTAGATCTCTACTTAAGGGATTATTCTTTGCATTTCTTGGGGTAACCAGAGTGCCAGGGAATGAACTGTGATGGCTACATGAAAGGCAATTATATTACCCATTGTACTATCACTCTGGCCCCACTGTGGGCAGTTAAATGAATTTTTCTTTTCCAACATGCACACCTTCGTGTTTTATAACTGGGAGCCACTGTCCCCATCAACCACTTTCCCCATATGCACAATTGCATATATAATTTCCTGGCCCCTGCCAGTGTGTGTGATAACTGAAATAAATTTTAATAATATTTTAAAAAATTTTAACATTTAAATAGTATGACAATATGCTCTTAATTTTTCTTTGGACAATGTTTACAAAATAAATTTTGAATTAATTTATACCATTGTATATCTTTTCAATTAGTTATAATGAGCTTCCTGGGGAATTTTGAGAGCATCTTTATTCTATGTATGTATGTATGTATGCATGTATTTTCAAATAAATGAATGTATATATATGTGTTTGCATTTGAGCAGAGTTATGTGTGCATGAATGTTTATATATGTCTATAAATGTATCATCTTACTTCTTAGCATATTGGGAATTCTGTTTTAGCATCCTAATTGACATTACTTTCTTACTTACTGAATTTTGGGAAGGGCTTTCTAAATAGCTCTAATGAAAACCAGTTCATTCATGTCCAAATGAGAAACCAGTTCATTCATGTTCAAATAATTCAATGCAAGTTCCCAAAAATGCTGATGCTGCTTCAGTAATGTGATACTGAGGATGACTTGGGCAAACCCCAACTGTGCTCAAGGGCCTTTTGGGTTGTTCCTGATGATCCATAGAAAACTATGTAGTTGCTGGGGATAAAACAATTGATTGCATGCATGGCATTTGCCTTAATTCTTATACTAATTCTTTAGATTTCACTGATATTTAATATTCAAACAAATATTTCTAGTGGATAGGTTCAGCTCTTTAGGAATTTTTTGAAAGATATATTTTCCCATTTTCTACTTGAAAGAATTAGACTTTGTTAAAATTTTTGCTAAAGTTCTTGAGAAAATTTCTTATTTCAAGCCCCAAGATATGGGGATTTACTGTTAGATAGGGATTTTGTTCAGAGTAGATTACTATGAGAATTAAAGGAACTAATAATTTTGCTACTTCATGAGACTTCACGTGGACTTACTGATTTAAGTCAGGGATAAAATATAACATCTTGAGAGAGAGTCTTAACTTTACTTTATCTTATAACAGTTATAACAAAATTTCAATTGTGGCCAACAAAAACTTTGTTATATATGTGAATATTAATATAATTTCTATAATTTATTTCAAAGGTACCTAAATAAATGAATAATAATATATTGCTGATAAAATTTAACTTTGTTTGTATTTGTTTGCCTCTACATTAATACCAGTAAAAGTTTTTGAGTGTAATTTTTCCTACATTACAACTTTATTCTAAAAGGTTATAGCTGCTGACAGTTGGATTCCTTAAAGATTTTTAAATTATAATTTAGGTACTATATGGTTGCAATAGTGTGTTAGCTCATTCATGTACAAAGCTACTGCATCACCAGCATAGCCCACAATACTACACCACTCTCCTTAGATTGAAATATATTTCTATTATAATGTAATATCCTAATGTACAAAAAGTTGGCTTGTAAAGGGCATGACATATTCCACTTATGAATTGTCTAATCAAGCTGTTAGAAAAAAGTATTCAAGATTCAAATGCATATCCATTTTCTAAACTTTAAGATGTTCTCAGAATTCAACCTGTTTGTTTGTTTGGTTTGGTTTTTGGGTCACACCCGGCAGTGTTCAGGGTTTACTCCTGGCTCTAGGTTCAGAAATCGCTCCTGGCAGGCTCGGGGGACCATATGGGATTCTGGAATTTGAACCACCATCCTTCTGCATGCATGGCAAACACCTAATCTCCATGCTATCTCTCCGGCACCTCAACTTTGTTTTATATTTGATTCCTAGGATTCTGATCTAAGGCCACAGAGGGAACTTATCATTCTCCTGATATCCTTAAAGCTTGATTGTAAATCAGTAACTATATTTAAAGAAACATCCCTTTTTGAAAATCTCAGTAAACATCCTGAATCACCCTTATCATTAATGGCACAATTAGGAATTTTAGGAGATTTACTAAAATTTTGATGGATTTGTTTAAACTATTGTCAATAAAAGGTACTCTGGTTTTTTGTTTTTGGTTTTTTTTTTTTCGGGCCACACCCGTTCGATGCTCAGGGGTTACTCCTGGCTAAGCGCTCAGAAATTGCCCCTGGCTTGGGGGGACCCTATGGGACGCCAGGTGATCTAACCGCAGTCACGATCTTTCCTTGGCTAGTGCTTGCATGGCAGACACCTTACCTCTAGTGCCACCTCGATGGCCCCCGAAAGGTACTCTGGAAGAATAGAAGTGAAAACCTGTTTAGTCTTGAAAGGGTAATGTGGCTTCCATATGCCTGGTTAAGAATATTTTCTAAGGAACTAGACAGATAGTACAGGATTTAAGGCACTTGTATTGCTTGTGATAAATATATAGTCTTCTGTGCGAGGAACGGTCCCTGAGTAAGGAATTGAAGTAAGCCCTGAGTATAGCTGAGTGTGAGCAAGAACAGCAACAACAATAAAGAATGTTCTTCAAACTTTAAATATATAACCTTGCCTTCACTCTTATGAATGATGTAATGATTAGACAAATGGGGTAACATGTATTTTGGAAAAAATTTAAATGGACTACTTTAAATAGGTTATATTAGGCTATGTAGAACAAAAAAACAGTTTAATTTATCTCATAATATCTGGAATATCATTGTTATTTTTTTTTTAGGAGCTTTGGTGTGTTTCAGTTTGAACAAGTTTCTTTGGGTCTCTTTTGAGTCTAGTTAATATCTCAGTTTTTACTATCACTTGCTATCTCTGGGGTTTGACATAAGGTTTGTTCTATATTATTAATAGACATTATTAGATTTCTATATTATTAATGAGATTATAGAAATCTAGCATCTGAACATGCTGCTGGTTCCTTATAATTGCAAGGATATTTTTTAGGAAATATAAGCACCACTTATTATTTTAAAAGACTTTCACTGAATGGATGAGAGGAGCAAAGGATCACTTTGATTTAATGTGTTACTGGATAGACTAGAGGCTGATGCAGAATCCAGTTCCCACGATGCTCAGCTTCCTGTACACAATTTGCTCTTTATTTTCATTACTCATGGGCCCTAAGAAAATGTCCAGAAGACTCTTCATTTCATAAAAAAGTATCTCTAAAAAACATATTCTCATATCTTTCAGGTGAGGTACAACAATGAACATAGGGGATGAAAAGATGTATGAAAATTGTATCTATCTTTGGAGTCTCAGTGTAATGTAGATCACCATGTTCTGATTTAAACTTTTATATCTTTTGTTTAATAATATCTTTATTTAAACACCTTGATTACAAACATGACTGGGGACATGACTCAAAGGGAAGAGTCTGCATGGTGAAGGTTTCAGGTGTGGGTTCTGACACTACATATTCTCTGAGCAGCAGAGATGCAGAGATGTAGCACTGGAAGCTCTCAGCCCTGCAGAGCCCAGCAATCACCAGACTCATAGCCAGCCAGTGTCTTGGACAACTATGGCCATTGATGGCCCCACCAAGCTTCCTGCACACTGTGGAAGGTGAAAAAAGAAAAACAAGTGTATGTTCTTAGGCACCGTGATTGCTTCTAAGATTCAATCAAGGTAATAAAATGATTAACAAATTAATATCTCTATAGATCTCCTTAACCACTTACAACTTTTCTTGGCACAGTGTCAGGCCAAACAGATATTTTTAAAATCCAGTGCATTTATCCAAACTAATAAAAGCAGTAACATACAATTATATAATTATGTTGACATCACTTCTGATGACAAAGAAGACTAATAAAAAGTAAATATCACAATTATATTCTGGAACATCTTTGCACTTAAAAGATAATGCCATCAATATAATTTTGGTCCAAGTAGCTTTGAGCATGTTTTCAGATTAGTGATGAAATAATTTGTTTCATTTCAGAATGTAATTAAATGAAGAGCTTTATTCTGAACATTTGATTATGGTCACGTCACCTTTTAAATAATTTCTGGAGAAAAAAATGTGCTAAATGCAGCTCACATTAAACAAATAATAAAGTACAGACTGACTACAATTTATTTTTAGCGAAAGAACAAAATTTTTATGCATTCTAAGTAGTTAGAAAAATGATGGAAACAAATGATATTTAATGTGTCTTTTACGTTCTTTTTTTAACATCATATTTCTCTTCCATTTTCCTTTTGCATATTTTCTTTCATGGAAACCAGGCCCTATATGAAATAACTGGAGTGGTTTTTACTGTTTTCTCCCAAAAAGAACAAAGTTTAACCTTCAAGGGTGCTAATATTTATTTTGTGAATTATTTATTTGGTAACTGTTCTAGTCATTTTCCAAATGTTAGTTCATATTCTTTAAAGTTTCAATAAAATGAGCAAAATATCATAGAGGACATTTTCAGTATATTATGATCTGATTTCAAATGTCATGCAAACTCTTTTGGACAGAAAGTATTTTGGAAGCTAAAGAGGATAAGAAATATTAAAAGAGTAGATGAAAATTATTTACATAGAGAAGCTGATACATAAGACAAAAGTGCATGTTTTTTCTGTAGTATTCCCAGTATCTTTGCCTGCAGCCAACTATTGGTGCCAAAAGTAACCCTCTGCCTTAGCCAGCACCAATAGGTATAGTCTCAAATGCAAGTAAACAAGAATTTCATGAGAAAATAAAAATGTTTTTACATATTAATAAAATTGATGCCACCAACAAGTCAAATAATATTTCACATTTTGAAGCCATTTTAAGAAAGATGTTACTCAACTCTAATGAAAAAAAATGAGAATTAAGTTACTTACTAATTGAAACAGGGAGCAAAGAAACAAAGGCAAGAGACTATATTCCTTCTTTAAAAATCATATTTTCACTGAGGTTTAGCCTGAGAACATTAACCTGCAGGGAATAAATAAATAAAAATTAGTTCTCTAAAATATATTTAAGGAGAAAAATGAGAAAATATGGATTATCACAGACATACTGAAGTCTCTAATTCAGTGACTCCATGACAAAGACAAAGAGAGCTTTGGTGACGATTCATTTTTTATTTCAAGTTATAGGCTATGTGTTTTTAGTGCAGCAAAATCCTTTGTTAGAAAAATTCAATAAATAAATAATAAAAATATGGTTGTTACTATGAGTCAGCATAAACATGAAGGCTTAAGTGAGTTTAATAGAACTTAACAGAACTTGAAAATTATATGATTGTTCATATAACTCTCAACCAGACCATAATCATTTCAGCAGCAACTCTTTGAGATATATGAAAGAATTCCAGTTCTTATTATGGGAACAAGGTAAAATTTCACTTTAATTCTTCTTTCAAAGTTGGTTTAAAAAAGGAACTTACTTTGGCCTAAGAAATGTGAGTAAAATCTCAAATCTTTACAAGAAAAATATTGAAAACCTCATTCAAGTTCAGAATCCACACCTCCCAAGATTACCTTGAGTGATAAGGACTTCTCCTATAGAACCACCCTGTGCTTTAAAGCAACCTATATCTTAACTCACAGAGTCTGTAGAATTGGTGTAACAATGTTATTAAAAAAAAAAAAAGATTTGTTGTAAGACACAAGGGAAATATTTTTTACTCTTGAAATTTATAGTCAATAAATTAATCAATTAAGTGATAATTTTTGTTGCATTTAAAACATGGCAAAATGCTTACTAATCTTTCTAAAAGATATCTACTTTTTTCCATTTAATTTTACAAATTGGATGAGTTTATTTACCATATTAATTTGGGGAGTTTGTCACTTTATTATGTGTGGCTTTATTATGTTTGTTTAATTGGTCCCCCCAAAATATTTGCATTCAAAAAGTCCTGGGTTTCTGAACATAGCTTCAACTGATATCACCTTATTAACCATATTAGGCAGGAAACTAGGTAAGGCTTAGATATATGCCTATGCAATTCATCATGGCTGACTGGCAAAAAGGGCAGAGAAGAGAGTTATGTAGTGGGTTAGTCTCTGGCTGTCCAAAGGGTTTATGGTGTTCTAGGAAACTAGAAGAGAGCAGTCAAGAATTATGGTTCCAATAGAACAAAAAGAGCAAAGGAATTATTTGCTGAGATCTTGTAATTCAAGTCCACTTATATTTCAGATCATTAAAAAATATGATGAAGTAGATAAAGGTTATCACTCTAGAAGAGTGTTCACTGTGAATTTTATAATTGATAAGAAAGCTAACAGTTCCTGGAAGAAGAAGCTCTTATATCATATTAGCTATAATGTAAGCCAGGAAGGACCAGCTCCTTTCCTTTAGTAAATAAGTTCAGTCTATGCATAGACAAGTGTTAATGACTAGCTGGAAAATGGTAATGATCTTGCTTCAAATAAAGTCTTCCAACCTGGTTTTTACTGTTGTTGCCCTTGAAGTTTTTCAGTATACAAAAGAACCACTTAAATCAATTTATTGGGTTTTAGTTTATTAACGCAGGCCATATGACTCACAAAATTAAAATGATTAAACTATGCAATCACTTTAAAATGGGTCTTCCTGTAAAATACAGGTTGCCAGAAGTTATTTTCAAAGACAACCCTGTCTTAATATTAAGAACAGCTTGGACATTAAAAATCTGATCCACAGGAATATTTTCTAGCCCCTTCCAGTAGAATTTATCTGCAAAAGATTGATGATGCCATTATTTAATTTTATTATGTATATAAATAATGATCAGATAAGAAAATAGGATTCTCTTCACTTTGGGACCTAACCCAAATCCTCAAGTGCTTTAACTCTGCCATGTTTGTGTTTATAAAATACTAAAATCTTCCTAATTAAATCATCTACTATAATTCTGTAGATGACAAAAGTTTTAGACTCATGCAGTTGTCAGGCAACCCAAATATTAAAGAAAGAAAACACTTACTATTGTAGCAGCACTTTATACATCTGTGATTAAATAGCCTCTTGGAGTGCTAAAGACTCCATGGCATATAGTTTAGTAGGTTAGGGCCAATTTACTATTTACAGGGACTAAATAAAAACATTAGCAGTTAGGAACCTTCGTTTAGCTTCTAATTCAAGTGACAGTTGATTAAATGTGAAAAATAACTGGTGTTATTTGACAATGCTTTGAAGATTTTAAAGGGCATTTATAGGCAATTTAACTTAATTTTAATTTTGGTGGAAGAGTGGGGTCACATCTGACATTGTTTAGGGCTTATTTACTCCTTGCTCTATATGACAGATCACTTCTGGCAGTGCTTTGGGGACAATTTACTTGAGGTGCTGGCGATTGATTCTGGTCAGTTGCATCAGGTAAAGCACCCTAAATGCTGTAGTTGCTCCACAGCCCCAATATATACTATTTAAAACTATGGCATCAATTTTTTCTCAACTTACATAAAAGGAAAACTAAAGTTTCATGAAATGAAGTGACTCATTAATGTTCCCCAGGTATCATCTTATGAGGCACAACTAGAGTATACTAAGAACATTCAATATTTTCCATGCTATAAAAATTATAGACATGAGCAGTTTGTTCAAGAGAAATAGAATATTACTATAGATTAAATTATTTTCCCATAGTTCATTGCAATGTGTAAAAGAGACACATGTAATTAACTTCACTAATATGGTTTTGAAATACAAAATATTAAAAACTGTTATTTCAACATGTGATTCATTAATAAATTAGCAATGGCATAATATATTCCTTTAAAACATTTTTATTTGTGGCATCATAATTTTTAATACCAATTTGTAAGCATATTTAATATATACAACATTTCAATATCATCTTCTGTACATTTGTCCACTATTAATGTATGTTTTTCTTTTTTTTTTTTTTTTTTTTTTTTTTTTTTTTTTTTTTTTTTTTTTTTTTTTTTTTTTGGTTTTTGGGCCACACCCAGTGACGCTCAGGGGTTACTCCTGGCTATGCGCTCAGAAGTCGCTCCTGGCTTGGGGGACCATATGGGACGCCGGGGGATCGAACCGCGGTCCGTCTCCTAGGCTAGCGCAGGTAAGGCAGGCACCTTACCTCGAGCGCCACCGCCCGGCCCCTATGTTTTTCTTATACAATGTTTTACATGATCAATTCTCTCTGTAAAAATTTAACTTGTACTTGAATTTTATACAATTTAATTTTAAAGGTAGATCAGATGCTTTTAATTCTGAATTATTTTTCTTTTCTTCAATGGCTAAATTTGATACTAATTTTAAAATTAAAATTTCAATTAAAGTTTAGAATATAGGGTTCTTTCCCCTATCTGGTAACCAAAACTCATCATTTGTGCCTTAATGATTGCTCAAGGTAAATTTTGTCTTTTTTATTTTGCTTGGCTTGCTATATTATGAAAAGGAAAGGAATTATTTAATATCTGTCTTGTAATCGATTTCACTAAACATGATTTTTGTTTTATCCATGTTTTCACAAAAGACAATCTTTCATTCTTTTCTTGTAGCTGAATAGTATTTCACGGTGTAAAAAAACATGTTTTTCTGATCTGTTCATATATCATTTGGCACATGAATTATTTCACAGTTGTGGAGAATCATATCTACTTCTGGATAAGTATTAAATGGATAAGTTGATGATGCAA
This sequence comes from Suncus etruscus, assembly GCF_024139225.1. Classification (NCBI taxonomy): domain Eukaryota; kingdom Metazoa; phylum Chordata; class Mammalia; order Eulipotyphla; family Soricidae; genus Suncus; species Suncus etruscus. Next base: position 108,525,243 of record NC_064855.1, on the reverse strand, counting down.
ACTAAGTTGTTTCTGGAAACCCAATGACCCAAAAAATAAAAGGCTCCATTGTAGATAAGCTACACAGTTTTTATTAAAACACAACCAAAATATTTCATGTCTCAATCAAAATCTTGACTTTTGGTACTCAATTGAAGAATTGAAAGCAAAAATAGTTTCCCTTCCATTTGTGCTACAAGATGCATCTTTTGCAGGTGTTCCTTCAGGTAAGTTAAGAGTTTAAAAGGATCTTTTAAGAAATGATGGAATGTAAAGGATAGTAGGTAGGTGATATTTTCAGATAGGTGATATTGATCTTGTAAGCTTGAATTATCTTTGCCTTCTGTCTGTACAATTTCTTCACTATATAAAATCCTAAGTTTCTCTGAGGACCCTAATCATGATTTTAGGATTTTTTAAATTAAAAATTATGTTTTATACATGTATATATGGTAATTACTTTATTTAAGCAACATGGTTACAAAATTGATTATGATTGATTTTTGTCATAGAAAGTACACATTTCATCAGTGCACATTTCCTGCTATTAATGTTCCCAGTTTCCATCCCATCTACCCACCTAGCCCCACCTGTCTCTGAAGCAGACATTTTGCTTCTCTCCTCTCTCTCTCTCTCCTCTCTCTCTCTCTCTCTCTCTCTCTCTCTCTCTCTCTCTCTCTCTCTCTCTCTCTCTCTCCCCCCCCCTCTCTCTCTGACAGTGTGACTTGATACTGAAGGGGTACTATGCATGTCACTTTATCCCCTAAGAGCACCCAATTCTTGTCCAGAGTGATCAGTTCCAAAGATCATTATCATAGTAGACCTCTCTCTGCCCTAATTTCACTCAACATCCTTTGTGGCAAGCTTTCTACAATGGACTGACCCTCCTGGCCATCATATTTATTGTCTCTGGATATTATTGTAACTATCTTTCACTTTTTTTTATATTCCACAAATAAGTGAGAATATTCTGTGTCTATCCCTCTCCCTCCAATTCATTTCACTCAGCATAAGCTCCATATTCATCCATGTATAAGCAAATTTCATAACTTCATTTCTCTAACAGCTACAGAATATCCCATGGTGTATATGTAAAACAGTTTCATTACAGTTTCTTTGCAATGTCACTCCTCAGTTCTCAGACACTTGGTCATTTCCAGATTCTGGCTATTGTAAATAGTGCTACAAAAAACAGGAATGCAGAGAGCTTTTCTGCGTGGTGTTTTGGGAGTTTCTAGGGTATATTGCTTCCATAATCATATGGAAGCTAAATTTATTTTTTGAGGAGTATCTGCATTGTTTTCTAAAAGGCTGAACCAGTCAACATTCCCACCAATAGTGTGAGAGTTCCTTTCTGCCATCATCCTTGCCAACAGTGGTTGATCTTGTGTTTTTTTGTTTTTTGTTTTGTTTTGTTTTGTTTTGTTTGTTTGTTTGGTCTGTTAGAGAGAGTGAGGGAGAGAAGAGAGATATGTGCCATAAATTTGGAAATTTTCTTTCTCATTTGATTCACCACCAACTTATTAATCTTAGAAAAGACATAAAATTCTCCACTGGGAGGTAGGGTTGCCTATTTCACTAGAGTTATTAAACACTAAAGGAGAATTTCCAGTAGGAACTCCCCAAAAGATAAAATTGTGATTATAGGACAAGTGTGGAAATATATTAAAATGACTTTATCTGTCAAGGACTTTCTCTGCAGGCGCTGGACTGAATCTCAGGCCACCTTCTGAAACATGGGGCTCAATTCAGAAAAGATTGCACCTTAATTTCATCTGAGTTATATACACAATACAATTGAGAACAGTAAGTTATACTCAACATTAGTTAGCAAATATTGCATCTCCATCACCCTGTGCTATAAGATAGATTTGGGCTTTGGGGTACTCTGTTCAAATGTAATTCAGGTAGATGGTGCTGTACTCCATGGAAGATAAATAGCTTTTACACAATAAGTCATAACTAATTATTGAGCATTCCAAGATACAGAAGAAGGACTTCCTCTTGATTCACAACTACAGTCTCCTGACCATAATGTGTTAAAAATCTTAAAAAAAGAAGCTGGGATTACCAGAAATTGCTCTGATCCAACTAATATGAAATATGTTCAGGCTTTAGATATTAGGTAAAACTTTTCTGGGAAATTATTAGCAACTCTAATATCTATTTAAAGTCTGTTCTTTTTTGGGAAAATTATGCTTATTGGCTATTTGAATAGTTATAAAGTATCAGTTATAAAATAGATTTCAGGTAAAGAACAGTGATATATTTGATGAAGCTTAGAAACAAAGGTTTACTTTTATTTTTCCAGTTTCTATGTGCCTCTGAGTAATAAATATGTGAATTGAATTGAGCATTGATTAGTACTTGAAACCTTGTTTTTCTTTAGCGCTTTAAATTATATACTTATTTTCTTATGTAGTACAGAGCCTAATTTTCTCAGTTTAAAATCTGACATAAAGAAAATTATTCTATATATTTTTAATTTTGGCTTCTATTTAATATCATATTAATGACTGATACTAAATAAACAGTTGCAAGTTTTCATCCTTTGCAATTTTTGAGAGGGTATTATGTTTTTAATTCTTGTACAAATACCTTCTTATTCATAAATACATGTCCTTTATATATACATATATACATATACTTCTTTTGTTGTTGTTATTGTTGTTGTTTGGGTCACACCTAGCAATGCTCAGGTTTTACTTCTGGCTCTGAACTGAGGAACTGCTCAGGGGACCACACGAAATTCTGGGGATTGAACCTAGGTCAACTGCATGCAAGGCAAGCGTCCTACACTCTGTGCCATCACTCTAGCCCCCATACTTCCATGTTCATTTATTTTTTTTAATTCACAACTTTACAATATTTTCATTCTTAATGTGGAATCACCTTATTTTGCAGAAAGTAGAATTGTATTGTACAGTGTGGAATTTGAAGTTAATGATTAGTATTTTTCTTCCTATAGATATGATATCATGGTATTTTCTTTGCTGCTGCTGTTTATATGCTAGATGTCAGTATAATTATTTTTATCTCTGGAAAACTTGAATTTTTGTTTTAAAGATTTTAAAGATTGTATAATTTTAAAAGTATTTTAAAGATTCCCTGTCTCTGGTATTTTAAATTTACCATACTGTGATTAGATAAGCTTGCTTCCAGCATTAGTTTTTCTGAATTTATATTAATTTTAAAATGTATCAATTTTTCATCTTTACTCTTAAAAAGATTTCTTTAATATTCTCTTATTTCTTTAGAGAATATCTAGGTTGTATATTATCATCAGATTGGAGAACGTCAAGTAAATTTTTACATCAAGCCTTCTTTGTTTTTTGTTTTTCGTTTTTGGGCCACACCTGGCGGTGCTCAGAAGTTACTCCTGGCTGTCTGCTCAGAAATAGCTCCTGGCAGGCACGGGGGACCATATGGGACACCAGGATTTGAACCAACCACCTTTGGTCCTGGATCGGCTGCTTGCAAGGCAAATGCCGCTGTGCTATCACTCTGGGCCCACATCAAGGAATTTTTAAATCAATATTCATTATGCTATCTAGATTGCTGTTTTTATGTTTGTACATTGGAATTTTCTATTTTGATCTTCAACTCTTTTAATAATTTAGAAAATCATAAAATAATTTTTAAATTACAAATTTATGTATTTAAGCACAGCCATTCTTAGCTAGCCCTGCATCGTTAAGATCCTTTCAGCCATCTTCCCTTTGACCTCCCTGCTGGCCAAAGACCAAAAGAGCAAAAGGGCCTAATCCCTTGGGTCAAAGGCCTTATATAACCTTTCAAGACCACTCCCCGGAATGGGAGGGTCTCAGGTAGGTACACCTAAATCCATGGTGGAGTTACATCTCCCCCTTCTCTGAAATATAAAAGAACCTTTTGTAATCCTGACTCCACCTTTAGCCAAAGGTGGGTTAATATTTTCATGCAACAATGTAAGAGTGAAAGTTAACAAACCAGCCCTTTTCAAAAACATAACATTTCTGCAAAATATAATATACACCTGTAACTTAAAATTCTCTTAATGCTTTTCTACCAAGCACTGTTCCGGAACTTTCATGTTCCTATACTTTTAAACTATATTGGGGGAACTTTCTATTCCTATTAACCTTCCCTACATAACATACATTTTAAAAACAGGCTAAGTACATTAAAATACACACAGTAAAACATTTTGCAATAGAAAATATTAGCTATGGAAAACAAAACACATTTAAATTATAAAGAAAATGACTTAATCAAGACAAAGATGCAGGCAGTTAGAAATCAGATCTTTAAATGGGCTAAACTGTTATTACTCCCTTTTTTAAAATTTTTTTTAAACCACTAACTAAAACTTATCCCATCACCAACTATGAGTAAAATATATGACTACCCACTTAGTCCCTACACCTAAAACCTTAAGTCCAGATGCTGGTTTGTCCCATGCTGATTTCACCACGTGGCTTCTTTAAACTTTCTGTAGGCCGGTTCGCTTGCGCCATTTCACCTTTGTGATCTGGAGGGTGGATTCCAGGCTTGCCGCTTTTCCATAGCAGAGCAGAGCCAAGCCACAGGTTTTGCCGCTTCTGAGCTGATTAGGAGTTTTTCGCTGCTTCTTTGCTGCAGGATGGGCACTGTTGGCTGATCACCGCTGCCTTTTCTCCCCTCCGGGCGGCAGGTTCTGCTGCTGCAAAGCAACTTGTTTGCAGCTTTTTTTTTTCTTCGCAGGCCATGTCTGGATGTTGAGTTCAAACTAAAACTCCAGTCCAAAATTTTCAAAGTCGAAATCCAAATTCAAGCCGAAGGTCATTCTCAGAAAATCAGTCTGCTTGTAGAAGCTTTTTCTTTCTGAACCTTTTCCAATTAAGGCCCTCCATCAGTATCTGAGGAGGCCGAGGTTTTTGGAAAAAGGATTTTCGGCAACAAAGTTTCAGTCCTGAGTCTTGGATGGGAGTGATACAAGTTTTCAACTCCCCTGTTTTACTGATATTTTTGCCCCTCGAAGGGGTTGCAACCATCTTTGAACATGGCTTCACGTGGCCAAACACTTTGGGCTGACTCCACCTAAAAAGAGCCAAAATCAAACAGAAGATCAGAAATCTCACCATATTCGCTGTTTTCTTGGGTCCAGGTTTCAGGTCCCTGTTCGGGCGCCATTTGTAAGTTATCTGGGCTGTTAAATACTTTGTTGGGTATTTGTGAATCCAAGAACAGTCCCCAGAATGGAAAATTACTTCCCATCCCCTTGTCCCCTTTCAGGGGTAGACCTTGGTAATATTTATCTGCAGCAAATAAAAGTTCTTAAAGATAAGACAGTTCCCCTAACATCTCTTTTTTTTTTTGGCTTTTGGTTTTGGGGGTTATAGTTGGTGGTGCACAGGGGTTACTCTGGCTCTGTGCTCAGAAATTGCTCCTGGCAGGCTTGGGGTACCATATGGGATGCTGGAAATAGAACTAGGGTCCATCCTGGGTTGGCCGTGAGCAAGGCAGATGCCCTACTGTTGTGGTATCTCACCAGCCCCTCTCTCACAGCTCTTAACCTTTATACTTGACCATAGATAATAGATATTTTAATAGACAATTAAAAACAAACAAAATAAAAAAACAGTTTTCGAGCCAATATTTGTCCCATTACTTTTTCAATTTCTGCTTGAAAAGGGTAAGATTTGGACCTTTTTATAGGTCAATAACAGTTTGAGATGTATTTCAATTTTTCAATATTTTTTTGGTTTAAAAATTTTAATCACCTTGAGTTACAGAGTTAAAGTCTTGGAAACTTGCAACCAGCAGACATAAAATTAAAAATATGTGATATCAGGGCTCAAACCCAGGACTCCCACATGAAATGTGCTTGAGGTGCTCTCTTCTGTCTTTTGTTTTGTTTTGTTTTGTTTTTGGGTCACACCCAGCAATCCCCAAGGGTTACTCCTAGCTCTGTGTTCAGAAGTTGCTCCTGGCAGGCTCAGAGGACCATATGGGATGACGCAATTTGAACCAGGGTTTGCCCTGTGTTGGCCGCATGCAAAGCAAACACATTACTACTGTGCTATTTTTCTGGCCCCCTATTTTTAAGTTTCAGGCATACAATGATCCAATACCAACTTCTGTACCATTGTCCACTTCCCTCCACCATTGTCCCCAATTTCTCTCACTGAAGGCAATTTCCCTCTCCATTTTTCTTGTATTATTTTCCCCCTATTTACCCCACCCCAATCCTGTGACCGACTTTCTACTGAAGAACAGTTCTCCTGATCTTTATTTCTATTGTTGTTTGGTCTTTGTTTATTTCCTTACAAAGTTTCTTTATATCTCATATATGAGAGAAAGTACTTTGTGCCTGTCCCTCTTTATTTCACTAACTTCACTCAAGATGATACTCTCCAAATCTATCCATGTAGCAGAAAATTGCATGACTTATCCTTTTCATTGAATAAATGCACCATAATGTCTTTTTTGTAGACATTGTGGTGATTTTATTGTAATATATTCACATATGAAATCAGCAGGTTATATAATTAAGATTAATACAATATCTATCATCTTTTTCACTTTTTTAATTTAAACACTATAGTTACAAAGTTGTTCATAATACAGTTTTCCCCCACAGATACAGTTGTTCACAATTGAGATCCAGTCATAAAATGCATAACAACCTTCACCAATATTAATTTCCCGCCATCAATGTCAACAGTTTCCCTCTCACCCTCCCTGATGCCCTCTTTCCTCCCACTCACCCTCTCCCACCTGCTCTGGGGTAGGCATTTTACTTCACTCTCTCTCTGTCTCTCTTTCTCTCTCTTCTTCTCTCCCCGTTTTCTTTTGTAACATTGTGCTTCATAATACTGCAAATGAAGTGGTGCCATGAATTTCCTTTCCATCTTAGATCTTTTCTACTTTAACTGCACTCTCCAATCTTGTGTCAAGCTACCAACCATGGAATGGCCCTCCTGACTTTTATCTCTATTGACTATGGATATTAACCCACACCATCTTTTATTTTTCTTATATTCCAGTGATGAGCGAGATTATTTTGTCTATCCCTCTCTCTCTAGGAATCATTTCACTGCATAATACTCTCCATGTCCATCATGTATAAACAAAATTAATAACTTTATGTTTCTTTAGGCTAGTCAAGTGAAGCAATGGGAGAGGAGAAGGAACAAAGAAATCTGTAACTGGCTGTGATCAATTAATTGTAAACTCCACTGCACTCGGACCAGCTGACTTTATGTTTTTTTACCATCTGCATAGTATTTTATTGTGTAGATATACCACCATTTTTTTGTCTTCTGGGTTGTCCTTTCCATCTTTTCTCTAAGTGTGTTGAACATTTGTAACACTTTTTCTCTAAAGTCCTGATCAGTAATGTTATGTAGGTGGCATGTATTGGTCACAAAGTGTGGTTCTGCCATGTTTTCCCATTGTGAACTTTTATTAAGTGTTGTAGTACAGTTCCTTGACTGGAAGAAATGGGCATCCACAAGGCTAATTGGAGTGGTTGCTCTCTTGCTGGTCTCACTCTGTTGAGCTCAAGCTGATTATTATCCTATTTTAAGTCTGGCAATGCTGTCCTCGGCACTGCCAAACAGACTCCTCTTTCTGCCTCAGTCCTTGGTGGTGGGGTTCACTTATCTCACAACACTGTCCTCGGCACCATCAAACATACTCACCCTTCTCCCAAATTTTTTTTAAAGAAGTGTTATTTACAAAGTTTTGATGAATGATCTCCTTGGAGAAGCTCACTCTGGTCCCAGAGTCTTCAATGTCTCTAAATTGTAGACCCATATTCTTCTTGGTCCAGTAATCACAGCTCTAGAGTCACAATTGAGTAGCTTAGAGAGTAATTGGAAATCCAACCTTTTTCTTTCAAGGGCTTTTGGTCACTCTCCTTAATAATGCTCCTTAACTAATTATTGGATTAATCAAAATTTTTTGAGAAAATGTTGAAATATAAGTTGCAGAGCAACTTATATATAAAATACAGGAGGGGGCCGGAGAGATAGCACAGTGGTAGAGCCGATTCAGGATGGATGCTGGTTTGAATGCTGGCATCCCATATGGGCCCCTGTGCCAGCCAGGCCAGGACTGATTTCTGAGCACACTTCCAGGAGTAGCCCCTGAGCATTGCCGTGTATGACCCAAAAACAAACAAACAAACAAACAAAAAATATAGGAGACAGCACCTCAAGCAAGTCCTGGGTTTGAGCACTGCTATCACATGTTTTTAATTTTATGTCTGCTGGTTGCAACATTTCAAGTTCTCTAATGAATGGATAGTCTTTTCCCTTAGTGTTTTACTTCCTACTGTTTGTGATATTTTGACATTGTTTTAATTAATTAATAAATAAATCTATTAATATATTACTTTATTAATGAATAAATAATTTAATAACATTCTCACCTCTTGAAATGAATTTGTGTTATCTATTGAATAATGTATTCATATTTTCTCTACAGTATTGATCTATATTTTTTCTGTCAAGTTTCATAGCCTGTTCTAACCTATAAAATTTTTCTTGTCTGTTCCTTAAATAGATTTTTTTTTGCACTATCCTGATCGTATGGAGAAAATACATATATATTTACAATTTCCCAGAAGAAAGCACTTCAGATTCAATGATATGCTCTCACTTCAATTATTTTACTAATGTCTTTTGTAGCAGATATTTGGGGTTTTGGATGATTTCTGATGTAACTCTACACTAGTTCTGAAATTTTGATTTTCTCACAAACCTTGATGTTTTCTAGTTCTTTCTGTTCTCTATTTCTTTGGGTTTTCCTTGACTTATAAAAATAGCCAAAATGAGTATTCTTCGCTAGTTAATTCTCTCCAATATGTAAATTTTTATATTTCATTTATACTTTTTAAAAGATTAGAAAATATTTCATACAGAATTTTTTTTGTTTATAATGACAGAATGAGTTAGATTATCTAATCCACCATTCTCCTGAAAACACAGTTTCAATTTGATGGGATTTTGGCAGAGCTATGTGTCTTTCAGTTATTAAATATTTATGCTATTGGCATGATTAATATTTAATTTGTTTTGCACAATATTATGAAAGCATATTCAGATTTTCTGTTACTGAGACAGACACATTTCTTTCTGATATCCAGGTTTATTTTTTTTTTTTATCATTGCTATGGGCAATGGATCGTCCTGAAATGTGATTTCACAAGGCAATTCTCTGTATTTGTCTTCTGTGATTTTCTAACAGCTTGTTTGATTTTCATAACAGAAAATAATTCTTTCCATATGCCAAAAGACAACTCATTTAAATAAGCTTGGTTCATGGTTTATCAACTTGATTACATCAGTTCTTTGAAAATATAGGAGTTTATATTATGGTTTTAGAATAAATTACTTTCTTTAGTGTCATTTATATTTTACTAGTAAACAAACATGCAATTTGTAATGCCATGCCATCATAGTAATACAACACGGAGAAATTTATCCCTCTATTTCATCAAAAAGTCAAATGCATAACAAATCAATGTCAATGATGAAAGTATTTGTGCAGAGTTAGGATCAAAGTAAGCTAAGTGGCTTCATCAAGACAAGGCCACTGTCATAGATAATAAGACAAAATCAAGGTTATGTTGTAGAGTGGTAAATCCTTGAGTATTTGCACACACATTATCTATATGAATAAGTTACTTTCACCATATAGCTACTAACAGTGAAGTTGAATGTTGTTCCAAGTTAAAAAAAAAGATATATGCTGGTATGAGCTTATGTTTGTTTTTGTTTTTGTTTTGTTTTGCTTTGTTTTGGGACTATATATTGTGGCATTCAGGGCTTATTCCTGGTAAAATAGGGCAGATCAAACAGTGTGTTGGATCAAACCAGGTTAGCCCTATTCAAAGAAAATGCCCTTCCCAATGAACTATACTGCTATGCTTTTCAAATACAGTTGTGTAGTCTTCTTAATAGTGTGGCACATTCCATGATAGCTAAATAAGCTATCTTAATTATTTTTTCAACAGAAGATAAGAACAAGTATATAAATATCAAACATATGGAACTGTTTAGTGACAGATGCATGCTATTAAATCTTATATCTTGGAGTCAACCTAACTAAAGATGTGAAGGATCTATACAAAGAAAACTATAAAACACTGCTCCAAGAAATAAGAAAGAACACGCGGAAATGGAAACACATACCCTGCTCATGGATTGGTAGGATCAACATCATTAAAATGGCAATACTTCCAAAAGCATTGTACAGATTTAACGCAATTCCTCTAAAGATAGCCATGACATTCTTCAAAGAAGTGGATCAAACACTTCTGAAATTTATTTGGAACAATAAACACCCTCGAATAGCTAAAGCACTCCTTGGGAAAAGGAATATGGGAGGCATCACTTTCCCCAACTTTAGCTGTATTACAAAGCACTAGTTATAAAAACAGCATGGTATTGGAATGAAGACAGACCCTCAGATCAGTGGAATAGGCTTGAGTACTCAGAGAATGTTCCTCAGACATATAACCACCTAGTTTTTGATAAAGGGGCAAGAAATCCTAAATGGAGCAAAAAAAAAATTAAAAATAAAAAAACTTATTCAACAAGTGGTGTTGGCACAACTGGTTAGCCACTTGCAAAAAAGCGAACTCAGACCCCCAGCTAACATCATGTATGAAGGTAAAATCCAAATGGATTAAAGACTTTGATATCAGATCTAAAACTATAAGGTATATAGAACAAAATGTAGGTAAAACACTCTATAACATTGAGACTAAAGGCATCTTTAAGGAGGAAACAGCACTCTCCAAACAAGTGGAAGAAGAGATAAACATATGGGACTATATTAAGCTGAGAAGCTTCTGCATCTCAAAGGAGATAGTGCCTAGAATACAAAAGCCACCCACTGAGTGGGAGAAATTATTCACCCAATACTCATCAGATAAAAGATTAATATCCAAAATATACAAGGTACTGACAGAAGTATACTAGAAAAAAACATCTAATATCATCAAAAAATGAACAGACACTTTGTAAAAGAAGAAATGCAAATGGCCAAAAGGCACATGAAAAGATGCTCAACATCACTAATCGTCAGGGAGATGCAAATCAAAACTACTGAGGTACCACCTCACACCACTGAAATTTGCACACATCACAAAGAAGGAAAACAAGCAGTGCTGGTGGGGATGTGGAGAGAAAGGAAATCTTATCCACTGCTGGTGGGAATGCCATCTAGTCCAACCTTCATGGAAAGCAATATGGAGATTCCTCCAAAAACTGGAAATTGAGCTCTCATACGATCCAGCTATACCACTCCTAGAAATATACCCAAGGAACACAAAAATACAATACAAAAATCCCTTCCTCACACCTATATTCATTGCAGCACTATTTACAATAGCCAGACTCTGGAAACAACCAAGAAGCTCTTCAACAGATAAGTGGCTAAAGAAACTGTGGTACATATATACAATGGAATACTATGCAACCATCAGGAGAGATGAAATAATGAAATTTTCCTAAACATGGATGTACATGGAATCTATTATGCTGAGTGAAATAAGTCAGAGGGAGAGAGAAAAACACAGAATGGTTTCACTCATCTATGGGTTTTAAGAAAAATGAAAGACATTTTTAACAGTATCTCAGAGACAAGAGAGATGAGGACTGGTAGGTGCAGCTCATGACATGAAACTCACCACATAGAGTTAGAGAAATAACTACACTGAAAACTATCATAACAATGTGAATGAATGAGGGAAGTAGAAAGCCTGTCTTGAGTACAGGTGTGGGGGGATGGGGAGGAGGGAGATCTGGGAAATTGGTGGTGGGAATGTTGCACTGGTGAAGTGGGGTGTTCTTTTCATGACTGTAATCATACAACTATAATCATATTTTAATCAGGTGTTTAAATAAAGATTATTTAAAAAAGATTTTTGACATTTTCATTTTCAATATACATATTTCAAACATTGTCTCATTACCTATGTACTTATACACCTATTCAGGACATGTTCATTTATTAATATGTTCTCTGGCTTTGTACTTTCCTGCCAAAACACCAAATTTCTCTTAATTCTAAGAATTCAAGCAGCTGTAAATATTATTATGGACTGTTAATCTATAATATAAATTTACCATGCAAATTTATTTCTCTTGATAGGACTAAAATTTCTCTTAGCCAGATCTACTAAATGCTGACAACCTCACCAATGCTTACAGATGTGAAGTAAATAATGATGGCAGATAGGAAGGTAGAGATACACTCAATTGAGATAAAAAAAAATTACAGTTGAAATTTTACAGAAATATCAGACTACATGCGAACCCATGTCTAGGACCTGCCCTGTGATGTTGGAAGGGACATGAAAGCTAAATTGCTTAAAATTTGCCTTTCACTTTAGGTTTTTATTTTCTAGAAAATACCAAGAATGTTTCAAATATAAGCAATAAGAACTGCAAAACTTTGGAAGAGAAAATTTAAGTGGTTCATAAATCTGTTTATTTTGAAAAATTATTATGGTTTAGGAAATGTGATTATGGTACTGTTTAAATTTATAATGTTGATGATTTATTGATTTATTTATTTAATGTATTTGACATACATTTGCTGCACCCCCAAATTAAAAAATTAATTTGATATGTTCAGAAGTATCTACTTCAAATTTAAATGGATTATTATCTAAGATATCTAAAAAATAAAATTCCACTCCTTATGCTGGGCAGAAAGTAACCATTCCCTGAGTATTCCCAGGTATAGGGTCCAAGCAGCATTGACTCCTCAGGCCCTTGTATAGAATTTCTGGTCAGGTTAGAAAAGAAATTTTCATTTGGTTCCCCCAGAGGATCTGAGCAATACTTTGGATTTCTCACACCCTGCAATAAAAAAATTCTTGCAGAGAAATAACATTCTGTGAATATTCTTGTGTCAAACCCAATATTAGAAAGTAATTCATGTCAAATAATTTAAATAATACATTTAGAAGATTAAAATGTTTTCATAGAGGTTCAAATTCAATAATAATTTTACATGATCATAGAAAATCATAAAATAGATAGTGTTTGTTTTTACTAGGGTATCATCTCACCTCCCACCCCACCTACAACACTGATTCAATGCTATAAAGCTAAATTTTACCAACATTCTTGAAATCATTTTTTTGCAGACAAAGAAAATATATGAAGAAAATACAATAGATGCATGTGCATTCCTGAATGTCCCTGTGGTTCATGGGTTGAACTAGTATTTCCTTTCACTCTTAACCCTGGCAGCACTACATTCTCAGTCTTTCACTTTGACCTGCCAGTCTGGTTGGCCAAAAAACCTAGGAGTCTCCAGGCCTCTAGTGCACTGGTTGGTAATCATTCCCACAAATAGAAAAAAATAATTATAATAAAAATCTATGCATGACTGTATAAACATAAATACATGATTTCATTTTATTTGGAATGATGAGAAGCAATATTTTTCTTAATATATAAAATTATGGATAAATTGAAACATGTGAAAAATTTTATCATTGGCTTTATAATTATGAGAATTAGTATTAAAATTAACATGCCTAAGTTTTTCTTCTAAATTCTCATAAACCTGTTAACATATATACTTATCTTTATAAATATATAATAAAAACATATGTGTGATTATATATATATTGCCTATATGTATACAAAACATGCACACACCACACATATATACAGATATATTTTCTTTGGTTTTTGGCATTAGACAAATTATTACCCAACTAGGAGGGAAAACAATATAATATGTACATATGTATACATACTTTTTATTTTTCTTAATATGCTTGTGTTTGCCTTTTGGTCAGTGATAATTGGCTGGGGCCATACATATCAGAGTCCAAAGATTTTATATCTCTTTCATCATCTCTGAAAGTTTAACAGAATGATTTATATTAAAAAATGCATATTGCTACTTTCAAAAATGTTACAAGAAGAGTCAGAATGAATGCTATTCCTATTCTCATTTTAGTTCAGATATATGATTTTTCCTCTGACAAAAATACTTCTTAGTAGGCACCATATGTAAACATTCAAAAGATTAAAAATGTAAAAATATAAGGTATGTGATAAAGTTTGCTTATTAAAAATACAGGCCTGAGAATTATGCAAGAGAAGCTTGCCATCTTCTATGTCATATAGAAAATTACTGTACTATGGTCTAGGGCAGGGGTCTCAAACTCAATTTACCTGGGGGCCGCAGGAGGCAAAGTCGGGGTAAGGCAGGGGTACATAAGGGATTTTACAAAAAAAAGTCCTCAAACGTCATTATTAACAGTTTTAATTATTTCTTCTGAACAGGAATAGAACATTGAGTGATGATCATGAACAACTCTTCTGAACATGGCATCTTTGCCTATTTCTTGCTGCCAGAGACTTGACAGCGCTTCTTTTCACAAATCAAAACCACATTTGGCTTTAGAGAGGAAGCAGTTGAGACCCTCAGTATGGCTTGAAGATGATCATCATTAAGTCTAGACCTGTACTTTGACGTATTGAAGTTCAATGTGGAGAATAACTTTTCACACAAATATGTGCTCCCAAAAAGGTACATGGTGTGCTTGAACTGTTGGGAAAGCTCAGAGAAGCTGGGGGGCAATTCTATCAAAAATTGCCCATGCATGTCTGCTTTTCCACTAATCTCCCTGAACTTAGCTTTGATATCAGAGTTGCATTGCAGGTCAATGAGCTGCATTTGAAGCACAGAAGGGGCATCTTGCACATCAAAGGAAAGGGGTCCAAAAAATTTGGAAAGTGGCTCTGTGCATTTTGAAGTCTGCAAATCTGTGATCAAATTTCTTCTCTAGCTTAAAAATAGCATCAACACATTTCTCACCACTAAATGGTATGCTTGCATTCACAAGTTTCTTGCATGTGGGGAAATGGCAACGGTTTGTCTGAGAGAGCTGGGATTTCCATAGCACAAGTTTTTTTTTTTTTCAAATTCTCACATCTGTATTCAACTCTTCTGTTTTTTTTTCCCCACCCACTTTCCAAATCTTCTGGTTTTGTTGTTGTTTCTGTTGTTGTTGGTTTTTTGTTTTGTTTTGTTTTGTTTTATGTTTTTGTTGTTTTGGGGGGAGTTGACATCCAGTGGTGCTCAGGGGTTACTCCTGGCTCTCTGCTCAGAAATCTCTCCTGGCAGGCATGGGGCAGGGGAACCATATGGGATGTTGAGATTCGAACCACCATTGGTGTTGGGTCAGCCGCTTGCAAGGCAAACACCCTACTGCTGTGCTATCTCTCCGGCTCCAACTCTTCTGTTTTTTTGTGTTTTTTTTTTTATTTAAACACCTTGATTACATACATGATTGTGTTTGGGTTTCAGTCATAAAAGGAACACCACCCATCACCAGTGCAACATTCCCATCACCCAAGTCCCAAATCTCCCTCCTCCCCACCCAACCCCCGCCTGTACCCTAAACAGGCTCTACATTTCCCTCATACATTCTCAATATTAGGACAGTTCAAAATGTAGTTATTTCTCTAACTAAACTCATCACTCTTTGTGGTGAGCTTCCTGAGGTGAGCTGGAACTTCCAGCTCTTTTCTCTTTTGTGTCTGAAATTTATTATTGCAAGAATGTCTTTCATTTTTCTTAAAACCCATAGATGAGTGAGACCATTCTGCGTTTTTCTCTCTCTCTCTGACTTATTTCACTCAGCATAATAGATTCTGTGTACATCCATGTATAGGAAAATTTCATGACTTCATCCCTCCTGACAGCTGCATAATATTCCATTGTGTATATGTACCACAGTTTCTTTAGCCATTCGTCTGTTGAAGGGCATCTTGGTTGTTTCCAGAGTCTTGCTATGGTAAATAGTGCTGCAATGAATATAGGTGTAAGGAAGGGATTTTTGTATTGTATTTTTGTGTTCTTAGGGTATATTCCTAGGAGTGGTATAGCTGGATCGTATGGGAGCTCGATTTCCAGTTTTTGGAGGAATCTCCATATTGCTTTCCATAAAGGTTGAACTAGACGGCATTCCCACCAGCAGTGGATAAGGGTTCCTTTCTCTCCACATCCCCGCCAGCATTGTTTGTTCTCATTCTTTGTGATGTGTGCCATTCTCTGTGGTGTGAGGTGGTATCTCATTGTTGTTTTGATTTGCATCTCTCTGATGATTAGTGATGTGGAGCATTTCTTCATGTGTCTTTTGGCCATTTGTATTCTTCTCTTTTGTCAAAGTGTCTGTTCATTTCTTCTCCCCATTTTTTGATGGGATTAGATGTTTTTTTCTTGTAAATTTCTGTCAGTGACTTGTATATTTTGGAGATTAGCCCTTTGTCTGATGGGTATTGGGTGAATAGATTTTCCCACTCAGTGGGTGGCTCTTGTATCCTGGGCACTATTTCCTTTGAGGTGCAGAAGCTTCTCAACTTAATATATTCCCATCTGTTAATCTCTGTTTTCACTTGCTTGGAGAGTGCAGTTTCCTCCTTGAAGATGCCTGAAGTCTCAATGTCCTGGAGAGTTTTGCCTATGTGTTGTTCTATATATCTTATGGTTTGGGGTCGGATATCGAGGTCTTTAATCCATTTGGATTTTACCTTCGTACATGATGTTAGCTGGGGGTCTAAGTTCAATTTTTTGCAAGTGGCTAGCCAGTTGTGCCAACACCACTTGTTGAAGAGGCTTTCTTTGCTCCATTTAGGATTTCCTGCTCCTTTATCAAAAATTAGGTGATTGTATGTCTGGGGAACATTTTCTGAGTATTCAAGCCTATTCCACTGATCTGAGGGTCTGTCCTTATTCCAATACCATGCTGTTTTGATAACTATTGCTTTGTAGTAAAGTTTAAAGTTGGGGAAAGTAATTCCTCCCATATTCTTTTTCCCAATGATTGCTTTAGCTATTCTAGGGTGTTTATTGTTCCAAACAAATTTCAAAAGTGCCTGTTCTACCTCTTTGAAGAATGTCATAGGTATCTTTAGAGGGATAGCGTTGAATCTGTATAACGCCTTGGGGAGTATTGCCATTTTGATGATGTTAATCCTGCCAATCCATGAGCAGGGTATGTGTTTCCATTTCCGCGTGTCCTCTCTTATTTCTTGGAGCAGAGTTTTATAGTTTTCTTTGTATAGGTCTTTCACATTTTTAGTCAAGTTGATTCCAAGATATTTGAGTTTGTGTGGCACTATTGTGAATGGGGTTGTTTTCTTAATGTCTATTTCTTCCTTATTACTATTGGTGTATAGAAAGGCCATTGATTTTTGTGTGTTAATTTTGTAGCCTGCCACCTTGCTATATGAGTCTATTGTTTCTAGAAGCTTTTTGGTAGAGTCTTTAGGGTTTTCTAAGTAGAGCATCATGTCATCTGCAAACAGTGAGAGCTTGACTTCTTCCTTTCCTATCTGGATTCCCTTGATATCTTTTTCTTGCCTAATCGCTATAGCAAGTACTTCCAGTGCTATGTTGAATAGGAGTGGTGAGAGAGGACAGCCTTGTCTTGTGCCAGAATTTAGAGGGAAGGCTTTTAGTTTTTCTCCATTGAGGATAATATTTGCCACTGGCTTGTGGTAGATGGCCTTAACTATATTGAGAAAGGTTCCTTCCATTCCCATCTTGCTGAGAGTTTTGATCAAGAATGGGTGTTGGACCTTGTCAAATGCTTTCTCTGCATCTATTGATATAATCATGTGGTTTTTATTTTTCTTGTTGTTGATGTTGTGTATTATGTTGTAGACTTACGGATGTTAAACCATCCTTGCATTCCTGGGATGAAACCTACTTGATCGTAGTGGATGATCTTCTTAATGAGGTATTGAATCCTATTTGCCAGGATTTTGTTGAGGATCTTTGCATCTGCATTCATCAGCGATATTGGTCTGTAATTTTCTTTTTTCGTAGCATCTCTGTCTGGTTTAGGTATCAAGGTGATGTTGGCTTCATAAAAGCTATTTGGGAGTGTTTCCACTTGTTCAATTTCATGAAAGAGTCTTGCCAGGATTGGTAGTAGTTCCTCTTGGAAAGTTTGATAGAATTCATTAGTGAATCCATCTGGGCCTGGGCTTTTGTTTTTGGGCAGACTTTTGATTACCATTTTTTATTTCATCAATGGTGATGGGGGTGTTTAGATATGCTACATCCTCTTCTTTCAACCGTGGAAGATTATAAGAGTCCAGAATTTATCCATTTCTTCCAGGTTCTCATTTTTAGTGGCATAGAGTTTTTCAAAGTAGTTTCTGATTACCCTTTGAATCTCTGTCATATCAGTAGTGATCTCTCCTTTTTCATTCCTAATACGAGTTATCAAGTTTCTCTCTCTCTCTTTCTTTGTTAGGTTTGCCAGTGGTCTATCAATCTTGTTTATTTTTTCAAAGAACCAACTTCTGCTTTCGTTGATCTTTCGGATTGTTTTTTGGGTTTCCACTTTGTTGATTTCTGCTCTCAGCTTTGATATTTCTTTCTGTCTTCCTATTTTTGAGTCCTTTTGTTGAGTACTTTCTAGTTCTATTAGCTGTGTCATTAAGCTACTCAGGTAAGCTCCTTCTTCCTTCCTGATGTGTGCTTGCAGAGCTATAAATTTTCCTCTCAGTACTGCTTTTGCTGTGTCCCATAAGTTCTGATAGTTTGTGTCTTTATTGTCATTTGTTTCCAGGAACCTTTTGATTTCCTTCTTGATTTCATCTCGGACCCACTGGTTATTGAGTATGAGGCTGTTTAACTTCCAGGTGTTAAAGTTTTTCTTCTGAGTCCCTTTGGAATTTACAAATAATTTCAGAGTCTTGTGGTCAGCGAAGGTAGTCTGCAAAATTTCTATCCTCTTGATCTTATGGAGGTATGTTTTATGTGCCAGCATGTAGTCTATCCTGGAGAATGTCCCATGTACATTGGAGAAGAATGTGTATCCAGGTTTCTGGGGATGGAGTGTCCTATATATATCCACTAGGCCTCTTTCTTCCATTTCTCTCCTCAGGTCTAGTATATTCTTGTTGGGTTTCAGTCTGGTTGACCTATCCAGTGTTGACAAAGCAGTGTTGAGGTCCCCCACAATTATTGTGTTGTTATTGATATTGTTTTTCAGATTTGTCAACAGTTGTTTTAAATATTTTGCTGGCCCCTCATTTGGTGCATATATGTTTAGGAGAGTTATTTCTTCCTGCTCTACATACCCCTTGATTAATATAAAATATCCATCTTTGTCCCTTACAACCTTCCTGAGTATAAAGTTTGCATTATCTGATATTAGTATGGCCACTCTAGATTTTTTATGCATGTTGTTTGCTTGAATAACTTTTCTCCAGCCTTTTCTTTTGAGTCTTTGTTTGTTCTGACTATTCAGGTGTGTTTCTTGTAGGCAGCAGAAGGTTGGATTGAGTTTTTTGATCCATTTAGCCACTCTGTGTCTCTTAACTGGTGCATTTAGTCCATTGACGTTGAGAGAAAGAATTGTCCTGGGATTTAATGCCATCTTTATATCGAAATTTGGTGTGTCTTTTGGTCAGTCTTGTCTTAGATTAGGTCTTTCAGTTTTTCTCTTAAGACTGGTTTTGAGTCTGTAAAGTTTCTGAGCTGTTTTTTGTCTGTGAAACCATGTATTCTTCCGTCAAACTGGAAAGTGAGTTTTGCTGGGTACAGTATTCTAGGTGAAGCATTCATTTCATTCAGTCTTGTCACAATATCCCACCACTGCTTTCTGGCATTTAGTGTTTCTGGTGACAGGTCTGCTGTAAATCTCAAGGATGCTTGCTTGAATGTAACTTCCCCTTTTGATCTTGCTGTTTTCAGAATTCTGTCTCTATCTGTGGGATTTGTCATTGTGACTAGGATGTGTCTTGGGGTGGTTTTTCTTGGGTCTCTTTTGGTTGGTACTCTTCGAGCATGCAGGATTTGATCACATATATTCTTTAGCTCTGGGAGTTTCTCTTTAATGATGTTCTTGACCGTTGATTCTTCCTGAAATTTTCTTCCTGGGTCTCTGGGACTCCCATGATTCTTAAGTTGTTTCTGTTGATCTTATCATAGACCTCTATTTTCATCTGTTCCCATTCTTTGACTAATTTTTCCATTGTCTGTTCATTTGTTTTAAGTTTTTTTTCCAATCTCTCCTGTTGTATGGAATTGTTATGTATCTTATCTTCCACAGCACCAAGTCTATTTTCAGCTTCATACCACTGTCCCAGAGCTTATCCATTTTGTCATTCACTTCGTTTACTGATTTTTTCAGGCCTGTTATTTGACATGTTATTTCAGTTTGGAGTTTTGGATTTTGTCTTCATATTTCTTGATTTTTATTAGTGTTCTGTTCTATTCAATCATGGTTTCTTTGAGTTCTTTGAGTATATTCCATATTGCTACTCTAAAGTCCTTATCTAGAGATTGATTAGTTTGTGGTCGTTAACTGGTCATCAGAATTGTCATCTTCATTCTCTATGCCTGATGCTGGCCTGCGTTGTTTCCCCATTTCACTTGTATTGTGGGTTTTTCTATGTGTTGTGGTGTTATTCATTGGTTATATGATGCAGGCAACACTCTTCTCTGGCTCTGCCCTTTCTGGATGGGCCGACTTGCCTCCAAGGTAGGGGAGTCCTCCGTGATGAACCTCACCCAGGATCAAATCTTAGGCCCAAGCACGCACAGCAGAAGACAGTCTGGAGAGAAATTCTTGCTTCTGTGATCCAGTACAGTTCTTAGTGTGGTTTTTTTCTTCTTGTGATGGTGTTCTTTTTTTAGAAAGAGCGCACGGCTGCGTAGCGAAGTGGAGCTAAGTGCCTTCTGGAGCCTCTTTTCAGCCCACTCTCAGGAGGTTTACGCAACAGGATAGCAGAGAGACACACACACAGGCAGCACTCACAGTTTTTCACAGTCGGGCCCCACTGGTTAGGCGTAGTTTTCAATCGCTCGCTGGGCGGCTTCAGAATGCTGTATTTTTGGGGTTCACTTCCCAGGACTCTGAGGAGAGTCACTGGCTCACTGGGTAGCTTCCGAATGTAGTTTCTTTGGGGTTCGCTTCCCAGGGCTCTGAGGAAAGCTTCCAGAGTTCAGGAAAGACAGAGAAGGGTAGGACAGGGCTCCCTTCCGGTGCTCAGTTTCTGGTTCGCTGGGTAGCTTCCAAATGTAGTTTCTTTGGGGTTCGCTTCCCAGGGCTCTGAGGAGAGCTTCCAGAGTTCAGGAAAGACAGAGAAGGGTAGGACAGGGCTCCCTTCTGGTGCTCAGTTCCTCAGAAGAAGCACAGCCCGGTGGAGACTCTGCAGGTAGAGCAATCAGCACTCTGCCTGGAAACCCCCACCTGCAGCCATTTCTCACTCACTCACTGGCTCGCTGGGTAGCTCCCGAATGTAGTTTCTTTGGAGTTAACTTCCCAGGGCTCTGAGGAGAGCTTCCAGATTTCAGGAAAGACAGAGAAGAGTAGGACAGGGCTCCCTTCCGGTGCTCAGTTTCCTCAGAAGAAGCACAGCCCGGTGTAGAGTCTGCAGGTAGAGCAATCAGCACTCTGCCTGGAAACCCCCACATGCAGCCAATCTTCACTCACTCACTGGCTCGCTGGGTAGCTTCCGAATGTAGTTTCTTTGGGGTTCACTTCCCAGGGCTCTGAGGAGAGCTTCCTGAGTTCAGGAAAGACAGAGAAGGGTAGGACAGGGCTCCCTTCCGGTGCTCAGTTCCTCAGAAGAAGCACAGCCCGGTGGAGATTCTGCAGGTAGAGCAGTCAGCACTCTGCCTGGAAACCCCCATCTGCAGCCATTTCTCACTCACACTGGCTCGCTGGGTAGCTCCCGAATGTAGTTTCTTTGGGGTTCGCTTCCCAGGGCTCTGAGGAGAGCTTCCAGAGTTCAGGAAAGACAGAGAAGGGTAGGACAGGGCTCCCTTCCGGTGCTCTGTTCCTCAGAAGAAGCACAGCCCGGTGGAGATTCTGCAGGTAGAGCAGTCAGCACTCTGCCTAGAAACCCCCACCTGCAGCCATTTCTCACTCACTCACTGGCTCGCTGGGTAGCTTCCGAATGTAGTTTCTTTGGGGTTTGCTTCCCAGGGCTCTGAGGAGAGCTTCCAGAGTTCAGGAAAGACAGAGAATGGTAGGACAGGGCTCCCTTCCGGTGTTCAGTTCCTCAGAAGAAGCACAGCCCAGTGGAGATTCTGCAGGTAGAGCAGTCAGCACTCTGCCTGGAAACCCCCACCTGCAGCCATTTCTCACTCACTCCATAGCACAAGTTTTGTGGAGAATGCTCTCAAGTTGTCATAGGCAGCACTGATAAGCTACCCTGGGCCTTGTAACATATTTTTAGTACATTCAGCTTATGTGTGATGTCAACAAGAAAAGCTAAGTCCATGAGCCATTTGTGATCACTCAACTCAGAAACAGCATTCCCATCCTTCTCCATGAAGGCTTTCACTTCTTATCTCAACTCAAAAAATCTTTTCAGGACATTTCCCCTGCTGAGCCAAAGTACCTACGTGAAATTGAGCTTATCTCCATATTCTGACTCCATTTCCTCTAAAAAAGCACGAACCCTCCTGTGCTTTAAGCCCCTGGATCTGATTTGGTTGATGCATTTCACAACAACAGACATCACATTGTTACACGGTAGGCATTTACTGCAAAGGGCCTGCTAATGGATAATGCAGTGAAGAGCAATGGCTTTCTCTACACCCTCCTCTTCAAGTTTTTTTTTTTTTTAATAAGTGCCACCAGTCCATTTTTCCTCCCTGTCATCGATGGTGCTCCATCGGTTATTATTCCAACAAACTTCTTCCATGGCAAACCTGCATTCTCAATGGCATCACATAGATGCCGAAATATGTCATTAGCAGTGGTCTGGCCATGCATTGGAATTATTGCAAGCAGCTCCTCTGTCAATTCAAAATTGCAATCAATACCACGGACATAAATTGTGAGCTGTGCAGTGTCTGTTAAAACTGTGCCCTGTCAAGAGCATGCATCAAAACATTTGGCTTTCTCACACAGTTGATGATAAATGTCATTTGAGATGTCAGAAATGTGCTCTGCCACAGTGTTTGCAGAAAGGCTGATTTTGTTAAACTGACCTTTCTTTTCCAGACAGATAATCCTTGCAGCCTGTAATATGCATTTTTTAGCAAACTCTCCTTCTGTGAATGGTTTCCCTGCCTTAGCAATCATCTGACTAACCATGTAACTAGCTTCAACTGATGCAACATTCTCTTTGGTTGCTTTCTTGAAGAAATCTTGTTGCCTCATTAGACATGCTTTAAGACTGGCAACCTGCGTGGCTCTCTCATTTCCTTGATATTTTGCACATTCCTCAGCATGTTTAGTTGAATAATGGCATTTCAAGTTTTAATCCTTGTGCATTGCAATTCTCTGAGCAAATAAGACATGTGGGCATGCCCCTGTGCTCAACAAAGAAACAATGCATCTCCCACTTTTCCTGAAATTGTCTGTGCTCGTCATCAATCTTTCTCTTCACTGCAGGCTTTGATGAAGTTATAATGAAGGTATGATAAAATCTAATTCTGCAATAAACTTCTCTCCCTTAGGCTTCCAATAATGCAAGGGACAGCGGGCAGGAGCAGTGGAAATGCGCCTGTACTAGGCACAAAGTATTCATGATTATTTGCTTACTAAATAATCGCAATAAAAATCGCATTAGTAAGAAAAAAATCGCATTAAATATTTGCATACCCCAAACGGAACTTTTCGGGGTGTGTGAATGTTTAATGCGATTTTTTTTCTTACTAATGCCTATTTTTACTGCGATTATTCGGTAAGCGAATAATCGAGAACACTGAGATATTTGAAGGCCGGCTGCGGGCCACAAAATGTTGTATGGAGGGCCGCAAACGGCCGGCGGGCCACGAGTTTGAGACCCCTGGTCTAGGGGGTCTCTTAGGTTCTGGACGCCATGGTTTAAGCTAAAATGAATCCAGTCACATGTAGGAAATGACTTAATTTGTGTCAATGAGATTATCTCCTACAAAAATTTTGATTTGGGATGCAGAGAAACTAAATATGGCATTTAGCATTTAGTGGAAGAAAACCATATAACAATAGCATAAATGGCATGTGTTCTATATTCAAAGACAAACACACATTTAGCCTGCTTCAGCATAAAAATTCAGCACTGGGAGAGAGGAATAAAATCTTTCAAATAGAACAGGAGTGTCACTTACCCAGGTAAAAAGTCAGAAAAAAATTTTAAATTTGTTGGTGCCTGTGTCAACCATATGTAACATACATGACCTCTTCAGAGTCTTTATATATTTTTTATTATGTATGGCCACAGAACTATGTCAGTCTAGGTTTTATTGAATAAATATTTTCTTAAAAACCTATAGATAACATGTATTTCAAATTTTGGAAAAGATCTCTGTGCATTTTTTTACGTTTCTCTATGAGTACTCATTTGGAAATTCACAACTTTATGTTAACATCTCTTTGAATAGTTTTATGTTCAGGCACATGTGCGAAAGATCTTACTAGTTTTATATTTTCTTGACAATGCTCAGCTCTAGTCACATTCATTGTTTTTGGTATGCAAATGGCCTGCCAGATTTATAGGAATATATATATGTTGAAGTGTTTGTAGCATCTATGGCATTAAATTATTCAGTTTTTACTTAAATGTTTTTGATATTTCTATTATTTGCTTCAATATTTGTTTCCTCTCCTCAGGCAGCCATGATGTTAATCACTGATTATTTGTTTTTGACAATAATCTCTCAATAAAAAGACTTTTTCCATAAGTGAAGTTCTAAGTCAGGTGCATTATGTGTAGAATGTTTTAAGAAATCATCACCATGTCCAATAACAGCAATTATTTATGAATGGGACTTAGAAAAAATTACAACCATTTTTCCATATAGATTCCAGACTGCTGATTTTCACTGGAGTATAGATCATTGGTTTTCAGTTGTAGCTAAATGGTTAAGAGTGGGACTCATGTAAAGTGCCACTAAGATCTTCATAATAGAGACGATGTTATTTTCTTGAATGCATAGTTCCTTATTGCTGTGAGACCATAATTTTTATGATTAATATTGATGACTTGGGAGTAGAATAGTGAAGAGGACACAATGTACAATGCACAGGGTTACTACAGATATTGTGCACAAAATCACTCTTGGTTATGCTTGAGGGAAAGGAATAGATATGGCAAGCATAAAACTGAATCAACCACATATAAGAGAAATTCTGGTAAAATTTTATAGTATTATTTTATGGAAATCATAACTTCTTTTTCTGTTTGTTTGTTTTGGGGCCACACCCGGCCATACTCAGATGTTATTCCTGGTTCTGAGCTCAGAGGTCACTCCTGGCAGTCTCTGGGGACCACCTGTAGTGCTGGGAATAGATCTCTGGTCCATCCCGGGTCATTCACGTGTAAGGCAAATGCCCTACCGCTGTGATATTGCTCCAGCCAGGGAAAGCATAACTTTTGATAGTTGCATCAATATTTCTTTTCTAATGTTTCTATTATATAATAATTTACAGTTGAAATTCACATTTATTTATAGTACATTAACAAGTCTTAGTTTTTAATATACATGCCTATCTTAATTTACAAATATTTTACAATTAATCTGAGAAACAGAAATTATACCATTAGAACAACAAACATTACTTTCATTTGGGATATATAAACAAGCATTTTTGATAGATTTTTGGATAGATAAACATTTTTGGATACATAACAACATAATTTTTACTTTAGATAGATAAAGTTGACATTAATTCTTAAAGTATGGTAATAACAAGCTTCAGTTCATTATTTAAAACACCCTGAAAGTGGACTATTATATTAAATATAATCCTTGAACTTTTCCTTCCCTACTTCTCACAGCTATGCAATTCTAATTTCTAATAACATACAAAACTGGTCATGTCTACTTAAAGAACTTGAAGTTGGTCAGTCTGAACTTTAGAATGAGTTTTCTCAAATCCATGCACCACGTTTATGTAAAACAGTAGCTTTTGAGAAAAAGGTCTTGAAAGGTGTCTGGCTCAAGATTGTATAAAATTGAACTATTGGTTCCCTTTGGAAAGAATTGCATATTACACTTGATCTTAGCCAAAAGGCAACGATGAGATACCACCTCACACCCCAGAGAATGGCACACATCACAAAGAATGAGAATAAACAGTGTTGGCGGGGATGTGGAGAGAAAGGAACTCTTATCCACTGCTGGTGGGAATGCTGTCTAGTTCAACCTTTATGGAAAGCGATATGGAGATTCCTCCAAAAACTGGAAATCGAGCTCCCATACGATCCAGCTATACCACTCCTAGGAATATACCCTAGGAACACCAAAATACAATACAAAAACCCCTTCCTTACACCTATATTCATTGCAGCTCTATTTACCATAGCAAGACTCTGGAAACAACCAAGATGCCCTTCAACAGACGAATGGCTAAAGAAACTGTGGTACATATACACAATGGAATATTATGCAGCTGTCAGGAGAGATGAAGTCATGAAATTTTCCTATACATGGATGTACATGGAATCTATTATGCTGAGTGAAATAAGTCAGAGAGAGAGAGAAAAACGCAGAATGGTCTCACTCATCTATGGGTTTTAAGAAAAATGAAAGTCACCCTTGTAATAATAATTTTCAGACACAAAAGAAAAAAGAGCTGGAAGTTCCAGCTCACCTCAGGAAGCTCACCACAAAGAGTGATGAGTTTAGTTAGAGAAATAACTACATTTTGAACTGTCCTAATATTGAGAATGTATGAGGGAAATATAGAGCCTGTTTAGGGTACAGGCGGGGGTTTGGTGGGGAGGAGGGAGATTTGGGACTTGGGTGATGGGAATGTTGCACTGGTGATGGGTGGTGTTCCTTTTATGACTGAAACCCAAACACAATCATGTATGTAATCAAGGTGTTTAAATAAAAAAAATTATGCATTAAAAAAAAAAGAAAAAAAAAGAATTGCATATTGACCTCCTTCTATTTTTCTTCCACACTTACCTTAAGTAATTGCAAATGATCTCTTCTCAATGTTACTTATATGATACTATATGAAGAGAATACCCAAATGGTTCTTTAGACTTCACAATGAGTCCTATGTACGTAGCAAAAGATTGTGACATGCAAGTAACACATATTTGAAGAAATAATTTTCTTTAAACTGTTGTTGAAGAATGCAATGGGCACTTAGATGATATCTAAATTAGTCTTTAATATATTTCTGTCCTTAACTCATTTCTCTAGAAGTGATTTAAGTGAAAAAATGATATGATTTAGTGTATTCATGTGGCTGCCATATGTTCAGAAGGTGAATATTTGAAGTTGTTTCACAACCTTTGCTCCAGCATTCTAGATGAACACATTTAGGGTTAGATTTCTCAGTACAAAGGAATACTTATGAACCAAAGCTGCCTGGGCTTTAAATCCCTGAATGTACCCACTTCTTATGATGCTTTTTTCTTTGGACAAGGAGACTCAGCTTTCTGAATAACGATAAGCAGTGTGTTAACTGCGGACTAGCTAAGTGACTGTCATTATTGTATGTGCCTTCGACAAGCCTAGGGAGATGAGCCTGACAATTTATAGTGGAATAATCTTGTGTCTGGTCCCTGTGCAGAAATTACCTCTATGGCTTTTTAGGGAATATTTCAGGAGGTTGTCAAGCTTAAACATTTAGAGAAATGATAATCAGATAAAGGACTCTAAGAAATGTTAAATAATGATTTAAAGAGAAGAAAAGCTTAGTGAGGAAATCATTGATCCACCATGAATACTAATATTTGAAGGAGAAAATAGATCTCTAAGGTGGAGATTATATTGCATATGACATATAAAATTATCACTAAATATATTTTAAAATTCTAGCCAGGGAAGGTGGGTGGCACAATTAATATTAGAGAAACACAGAGCCTTCAGAAGTTTTATTTTATGATTGCATCTGTCTTACTGTATAAGTCATTTTCCATTTGTAGAAACCCCCTAAAATAAGAAGTTGTGCTATTACAGGTGGGCAAAAGACCATTATTATTCTCAGTAGAATACAACAGTAGAAAGAAAATGAAGAGACACCAAAAAATGTGTTTTTGCCTACATGAGAATCCAGTGTTCTCATATGGATGATATCAGCATTTATTTATACACAGAGAACACATTATATTCAATATTTGACAAAAGATTACTTAAGTAGAGATGCAATGCAATGATGTAGATATCTAAAAACTGTGCATGAAAAATGAGCCTGTGACTACATAGTTATTTGGCATAATTATATTGCTTTGTTGAAAATAATTGTGAAATATAATCAAATTTGAATCCTAAATCATCATTATGATATTAAAGACTACATTGCATTTAATTAAATGATTTTTATTCTTTTAGAAAAATGTTTTATTATAATGTAAATCATTCTATTCTCATGACATACTGTTAAAATATATTTCTTATCACATAATAAAATCTAATGTATGGTTATATCATGTATCAAGTTACTTATTTGTAATTATATATTATTTACTTATGTGTGAATTTTATATGCTTCACCAAATGAATGTTATCATCTTTACCCAATAATCTTTTCTATTGTTGCCTTGATTTTGAAAAAAAATTCAAATCCTGTTTTGTTCATTTCCATTTTATTTTTTATACTACAACTATTTCTGCTGAAGACTAATTATGATTTATTGCTTCTGTATCCCTCATGGTTTCTTTAGAAAATAACTACTTTACATATTACTTTGGTCATTAAGTGTTTCTTTTATAATAGCTAAGCTATAAGAATAGAAATATATTTGCTATTCAGTTTGATTCTCTTCTATGAAGAAATTAATGATATGGTACTAAATTGTGACATCAGTGTAGCATTTCCTATCCCCTTCACTTCTTTATAGTCTTGTTTTATATATATATATATATATAAAGTAATTCAATTATTACAAATCAAATATTTTGTTCTTCTTTAAAAGTTTTTATGTTCTTCCAAAGTTGTTCATGATTTACTTTCCATCATATAATCTTTCATTCATATTTTTTTCAGGGAGGGGTGCATCCGGTGGTGCTCAGGGGTTATTTATGACTCTGAGCTCAGGAATCACTCCTGGCAAGCTTGAGGGGAGGAAACATATGGGATACCGGGGATTGAACCTGGGTCAGCTGTGTGCAAGGCAAATGCCCTACCTGCTGTGTTATAGCTCCGGCCCCTACTCTTTCATTCTTTATGCCAGTTAATTCATGATTATTAGGGCCTGGAATAAATACTTAGATTTCAAACTATGCTTCAATTCAGTTCTGATTCTCACTGTTAAATATATAACCTTGGACAGGATCCTTAATCTCCCCATTAATTTTTGCAGATACTAGAAATATTGTTTATATATTGAAGAGAAAATATAAACATATAAATGATGGTTGTCCTAGATAGATTTTTATAATAAATATAAAAATTATAGGCAAAGAAAAAAAAGAAAATTATAGGCAAAGTGTTACTTAAATCAAGGAAGAAATTTTCCTTACAAATGCTTTTTTTCTAACTCACATATATTTGAGTTTTGTAATAATGGAAAGTTATGTAGTACTTTATCCTTTCATAATTCAAAAACTAACCTTTAGCAAATGTATAGTTCTAAGGAAATATCTAACTGATAAAGAATAAACCTCAAATGGGTTATGCTCTGGGTTCTTATCTCAGAATGATTAGAAAAAAATAAAAGTGAATTGAAATGCATGCTAATTCATTGAAGTGTAGCTTTATAAATGGTTGTGAAGAAATAGATGAAAGATTATATAGAAATAGTTGTTATTGAACAATTAAAATTATTTAAGAAGGAAAATAAACATCTATCCTCAAAAGATAACTTTGTATCAAGAAGAAAATATCTGACTATTTTAGAGGCATGACAAATTGTATAGTTTTGAGTTATTTGGGCATTTGTTTCTCCCACCATACCTTTGAGCATATTTCACAGTAAATATCAAAGTTACAGAAAGTTTAAACTTTAAATTTATAATTTCTTGTTATCTAGATCCTTAAGCTAAATACTTTTAAGTATAATATTAGTATTTTTGATGTTTTCAAAAATGCAGCTTTAACCAAATATCTATTTGAGATATCTCTGAACAATTTTATCATTTGAATTTTGCATATTTGTTTATTTTGGGGGCCATAGCTGATGGTGCTCAGGGCTTACTCCTCATTATATGCTCAGGGTTAATTAACTCCTGGTTGGGTTTATGGACTATATTGGTGTGAGAAATGGAAACCAAATTGGTCCATTCAAGGCAAGGAAATTACCTGCTGTATTATGGCACTGGCCCAATTTAATCAATCTTATTCATTGTAAGTCAATGTAAATATGATCTGAGGAAACTTATGTTTATTCATTAATTTTATAAAGTCAAAAGATGTATATTTGTTCTTTAATCACTATTGTAGCTACCACTTCAGAGATTAGTTCAAACACTTAGATTTAAGCATAATTTTTATGTGATTTTGAGTGAATGGTAGCAAGCCAGACGTCTTAATTTCCTTTTGATATTACATGTTATATTTTTCTGATTTAAAATGCAGTATACAGTAATATGCATATTTACTTTTCTCAGCTCATTTTCTTAAGGCCATTTGTATTGCTGAAGAACTTAGAACAAAAGTAATGCTATTAAAATGTAGGTCAAATTTGAAGGTAATTTGGTTTAGATGTCTTCTTGAGGAGGACACAATAAAGTAATTAATGTCTTTATAAAAGAGTATTAGATATAAAATCTTTTTCCTTTAAGAATATGAGGAGGGGACCGGAGAGATAGCACAGCAGTAGGGCTTTTGCCTTGTATGCAGCCGATCCAGGATGGCATGTGGCTCAAATCCTGTTAGTCCATATAGTCTCTCACAGAGCCAGGAGTAACCGCTGAGTACTGCCAGGTGTGACCCCCTCCTCCTAAAAAAAGGAATATGAGGTAACTGCAAGAAAGTTTCAGTTTGTAAGCTTAGAGAACTATAATTAAACAACAAATCACTGATATTTGATATATACATACTTCAAGCACTTATATTTTTGAAAAGACATCTAGAACTATATAAAAAACATCCAGAACCTAGAACTGCACCTAGATCTTGAATATAAATATATCAAGTCACCTAGATCCAGAATTTACTAGCTTTAAGAAATATGAAAAATAAAGATGAGTCATATAAGCCATTCAATTTGTGGTATGCTATAAGATAACTTGTAAGACGACTGTCATATAATTTGAGTTTTGTACTTGGAATGAGGATTTATAATTTATTTAAAGTCTTCATAATATGAGATATGCAGTGTGACTTTCGTAGTCTTGGATTCTATATCTCAACAAATTTATCATACTATATTTTCTCCACATATAGAAGAAGCAAGTTGGCTTTGTCTAGGTAATATTTAAAGAAGAGAACAAATAAATTAAATTTTAAAGTATAAGACAACAAAAAAATTGAAATAATATTGGAAAATATCATTGAGGATAATCCAACATGACACTTCTAACTTTTAGTGGTTCTGGGCTATTTCAGAGTTTATGCGTATTAAATGTTATTTTGTGCATTAAATTATAAGAGCTCAACAAAGAATTATCATCAAGACCAGGAGATATGTCTAGGGAATTATTTAAAACAAATACTTGTACAGACTTCTTGACTATCTTATTTCTATAAAAATAGAGAAGGAAGCATAGATTGGTGATTTGTCTAAGGTTATACTCAGAAAGTATAGAGGTGAGGAGTGAAGCCTATATTCCTTGTAATACTGTATTTCATACTTTGTGACTCCTTTGACTCAACTGTTCTTTAATTTGTCATCAATTCTGTATCTACCAGCTACACCTTGCAAATAGAGACAGAAAAAGGTTCTTGGTATAATATAAATACCAAGTAATTCTACTGTTCACAACAATAATTGAATTCATTTCTGTGTGATGCAGGAAGCTCATGGTGCATATGTAGCCTATAGGTCTCTCTATTTTCTTTGCATTTTTTATTTTTATTATTATACTTTTAACTGTACCAAAGTAATATTATATGGTGGTGCTGTGTGCTGAAGGTTTAAGTGGTTAGTTAGCATGCTGGCTTTCAAATCTTAAGTTTTCTGCTTTTTTCTGTCTCTATTTTCACACACACACACACACACACACACACACACACACACACACACAAATTCAGCAAACAAAAATAGCTATTCAAAAAAGAAAAGAATACTCCTTGTAAGCATAACTACCACATACTGTGCTTCTACAGTGATATTGGGTTTTAGCACAAAGGGAACTAAATGTTAACCTGTCTCAACATACATATCACGTAACTTCACTCCAAGATTTTGAAAAATATTGGTATTATTTTTACCACTTCCCTTCAACTCCTTAAGTTAATATAGTAAGGCTTTGGATTATATTGTAGAGGTTGGTAAACATTTCTCTTTTATCTTCTTTTCCCTTTGTTAAAAGCTGGAAGTTTATTTCAAATAGACCCCTTCCACACTAAGTAGGGGGAGTGTTGGATTACAAAGCAGATGGTTAAATTCTAAGTGGTGTCTAACGCTTTGTGCTTCGTGATCCTACCAGGTTTGAATCTAGGACTTGTAGTTCCTGTGGTTTTTAAAGAGGATCCGGATGTTTAATGCATAAGTTTTTTTTAGAAAGAACAAAGAAACAAGGGTCAACTTAGAAGGATGGAATCACTAATTTAGATATTCATGGTAATTCTTTATAAGCCAAGTAAATTAATTTTTTCTAATAATTATTTTGTGGCACATTTAGAACTTTGGAAAGACAGTGAATGTAAGAAGAGAGTTCTGCTGATGGGATGCAGAGATGCCCAGATTCATGGATATGAAGGAATATTTCATTCAGAACCTTCCAATATTATTAATATTGGAGATCTAAGACAGGTGAGAACTCAAATTCTTCCAGAACCACCATCACCACCACACATCACAGCAACACATACCTATGAGTTAGTGAAGCTTAGATATGTCTTCAAAACTACTAAAAGCAATTAACATTCCTGCTCCTACTTCATTGGTTCACTCAAAGTTTATGTCAATATGGGGACATTGAGTCCAGTATGTAATTTTTAGGGTATGAAAATGAATGATAATGAAGGGAAGAAAACCCACTGCTTTGTCAGAAAGTCATATTCTAAGTTAGAAACAAAGAAAAAGATGAGATACAGAGTTCATCTATAAAGCCAGGATAAAAACTGACATTCCAGATAAAGAAAAAAATCATATTGTTTTTTGTTTGTTTGGTTGTTTTAGAGTCACACCCAGCAGTGCTCAGGGGGTTACTCCTAGCTCTATGGCAGGCTTGGGGGTTCATAGGGGAGGCCGAAATTTGAACCACCATCTTTCTGCATGCAAGGCAAATGCCCTACCTCCATGCTATCCAGCTCGATCATATTGTTTTCTAAGCAATAAAAAAGGATTCGAATTTTTAGGCATAAAGAAAGAGTATAAATATAAGCTATTTGTTACAGATTTTAAAGTGTCTATTCCATAGTTGGATATACTATGGTTTGTAGAGGGGTCAGATGTGGGTCAGAGGAATGAATAGTTTTCTTCTGTACTTTTTGCAAAGGGCACTGGTGACTTGAAATGGAGTCAGAAAATGAGGGGGGGGAGGGGGGTGAAATTTAAAGGCTAGCGAATGGAATATGTTGAAGGATTAAATTTCTCTATATATATTTTTCTGAAACAAGAACTTTTAATTGAAATTTATTTAGAAAAAAATATGAGAGGAGAGAAAGGTAGAAACATCTGTTTGAGAGAGAATACAGACTTCTCCAAATTGAAATTAAGTGAACAAGAAAACAGTGGAAAGCAAGTGATCTACGTGTTCAACTGAGAACATGAGGTTGAAGAACCAGCCAGACTAAGTAAAGGTTTTATGAGAAGGAGAAAAATCAAGTTCCCAATGTGATGGGTATAGTAATTTTGAGAAGTGATTTGGTTAGGGCTATGATAGGACTGCTAAAATCATTTCAAAGACACCAGGTGCTTAAAATTTGTCACCTGTTTAATATTGGTTGTCAGTAGTTCAGAAGAGGGGAATGATGGAGACCTAGACTTTATTAGTTTGTTCTACTTTTTCATCAGCAGGTCATATTCTTCTGTATTTTTGATAACTGCTTAGAATTTTTATCACTTTCTAAAGAGTGAGAGAGAAGAAAGAAGTAGGGTCCATTTTTCCCTAATAGCATAACTTATGTTTTGAATTCTGAGAGTTGCATTTAGCCCTTGGATCTTCATCTTTTTTTGTCTGAAAACGAGATTATGGTTCCGTGTACTGACAAATGGGGCACAGTGAGAAATGTCTCTTTAGCTGGGTGGCTGCGTGGCTGAGAACAACCAACACTTATATCGAAATGGCAGAATTGTTGGGACACATGGAACATCGAGTGAATCTGGGCTAAACTAAACTTACGTTTGTAATAACCCATTGAAGACAAGGTTACTATCAAATAACAATAAACTATCCACATTTTAGTTCATATTATTATTATTATTATTATTGTCATCATCATTTGGGTTTGGGGGCCACACCCAGTATACTTAGAGGTTACTCCTGGAAATGCATTCAGAAACAGCTCCTGGCTTGGGAGACCATGTGGGTTGCCAGGGAATGGAACCATGGTCTGTCCTAGGTTAGCACATGCAAGGCAAATGCCCTACCGCCTATATCACTATTCTGGAGCCTCATAATATTATTTTTAAATGACTTTGTATAACAGTTGTCAAAAACATGGTTTTTGTGTAAAGGTTTACGTTTTAAATATTTCTTTCAAGACCCTTATTTTTCATGTTTGTAATCATGATGCTTATAAAAGATATTTAAAAATGACCCTTGTTTTATTCAATTTATCAGGTCAGAAAGCCTCTGGCTTGATCTTTTCCACTACCAATCTTCCTTATTCCTTTAAAAAAGCCAACCTGAAACCAATTGATGCCAGATTCTAAGCCATAACTATAATCGCACTTCTAAATTGCCTCCTACTAAGAACTTACAAAAGCAGTCTTTCATGTCCCTTAATGAGGAGAATCTAAATAACCTCAGTACTTTTCTTTATAAAGGCATCTTACATTAGATGAGATTTCAATTCTTTTAAGATTTACCAGGATCCAGCTGAGAGGTCTCATCCAACCCAACCCAAGATTCACAGTCTTTCTTGTTTAGACAAGAAGTAGGTCTTGGATTTGAACTCCTATGATTACTTCAGAATTACCAAAAATCTGTTTTTTTAACCTCTGTGAAATGATATTTTGCTTAAGAATCTTTGGATAAGTAATTGGATTTATGAATTCTTTTTTATTAAATTTATTTTATTTTATTTTATTTTAATTTATAGAAAGCTTGCTTTGTTATTTATTTTTTTTAATTTGGGCCATTCCCGTTGACACTCAGGGGTTACTCCTGGCTACGTGCTCAGAAATTGCTGCTGGCTTTGGGGGATCATAAGGGATGCTGAGGACTGAACCCAGGTCCATCCTGGGTTAGCTGCATGTAAGGCAAATGCCCTATCTCTGCACCATCACTCCAGCCCCAGAAAACTTGCTTTGTGACTAAAAATTTTGTTTTATTTGTCCTTGTTGTTTTTGTCTCTGTATATTTTTAACTAGGAATGTGTCCAGATGTTTAGAATAGGTATAGACTTGATATTATAATATTTTGAAAGTTCCTTTATTTTAAATTCGAATTGTATTTCTATTCATTTCAGAAAAATATTTTGCTTAATTTAACATAACAAAATGTATGCTTATTGTCAACACAAAAGAGGCTTTTATTTTTATGTTTTTCTATTTCATAGTCTGAGTAACACATAGTTGTTTTACCCCAGCCACTTCAAGCAGTAGAAAATTAGTCAAAGAACTGAAATTTTCAAAGAAAACTCTATGGTTTTTAGAGTTACATCCTATATACTCTCAGTGCTACAAAGAATAGCCTTTGCTAAATGGCTCAAGGACCTTGGCAACATTATTCTCAAGGTCTATGAAATTGGTGGCCATCACCTCTGCTCTCATTTCTATAATTTCCTAAAACTATAAACCACCAGCTCCCCCTTCACACAAATGCTTTTGATTTCAGTCAGATCCTAAATATTCTAGAAAAAGAAAATTATACCTAAGCCTCTAATTCACACTTATAAATGCTATTAACACCTCCCCTTATCTGTGATTGGATTTAATAAAACAGATTTAGAAAAATTTCTAGTTTTAGAAAATATTTATTTTCATGTCTGCATGACTTCTTTCTTTAGTTCATAATTTCATTGAATAAAGAGCTTTTTTAGTAAATAATTGTGGTATCACTTATGTGTGTGAAACTTGTTGCTATGTCAACAAAATTTTGATATAATGTAAATTCCTTTAAAGCAAATGAAATTCAATGAATAGTGTGTGTGTGTGTGTGTGTGTGTGTGTGTGTGTGTGACACTAGAGGGCTACATTTTTTCCTAAAAGAACCCTCTGGATAGAACAGATATAATGGGAGATGTAAGGAATTATAGTTCCTTTAAGTAATCTTCCTTTTGTATTGGCCACATGTCATAATCTATTTTGTAAAATGCCATGAATATGGGGAACCAAGCTTGTAGTTCTTTTATAATTCTCTTTTTTATTAAGTCATTTTTTAAAATAAAACCCCAAAATTGAACAACCTACTCCTCCAATCCTCTCATTGATTTTCAGATATTGCCACTTTAAGTATGTCCATGACATTACAAATGTATAGCAACATGTTTCTTTATCTATTAGACATAAGATAGGCTACCATGCTACTTTATACCTAAATGCATCCATTAATATTATTTCCAGTAGTTATGCTCTATAATGTTGTCACTGATACAAATGAACAGATATTGAACTGCTGCTCCCCAGGGAAATGCAGATTTATGTTTCTGTGAGACTTTCAATATATTTTCATCAACTGGTCAATATAAAGCATTGTTTTTAATATCCATTTTTATAGATACTTCACTGACCATATATTGTGACTTGTTTACTTATAATTCATAAAATTATAATTTATAATTTTAAAATAATAACCTAAAATTTATTGTTATAAATCATGCCTTAATAAAGTTGAACTAGAAGATATTATGTCCTTTCTTCTCCCCTTTTCTCCTTCTCCTCCCCTCTCCTCCCCTCCTCTTCTCTCCTCTCCCTCTCCTCCTTTCCACTCTTCTCTTCTCTCTCTTCTCTTCTCGTCTCTTCTCTTCTCTTCTCTTCTCTCTCTTCTCTTCTCTTCTCTTCTCTTCTCTTCTCTTCTCTTCTCTTCTCTTCTCTTCTCTTCTCTTCTCTTCTCTTCTCTTCTCTTCTCTCCTCTTGTTTCCTCTTCCCTCCTCTCCTCCTTTCCTCTCCTCTCCTCCCCTCCCCTCCTCTCTCCTCCCCTCCTGCCTCCTCTCATCCCCCTCCCCTCCCTTCAAGTGCCTTCTCCTCACCTCTTCTCTTCTCTCTTCTTCTCACATTCCCTCATCTCCCCTTTGGTTTCATCCTCTCCTCTCACTATCCCTCCTTTATGTCTCAAAATTTTTGTTGTTTCAAATAATTCCAGGAGAAATATTTGTACAGATGTCTTTTTTGCAGATAAGTTGTGTCGTCATAGCCTAGATTTCCAGAAACTGCATTGCCAGATCAAAGTTTATGTGAAATTTTCTTTTTGACATTTCCATTTTTATACCATAAATCCACTGTACAAAATGCAAAGCTCTTCAAATTGTGGAAGAAAAGATGTCATAGTTTAATAATAGTAGCATAACATTCCTTTAAGAAGAAGTATACCTTTTAGATCAATATCTTGCAATTTAATTGCGCTCCATCCTATAAGGGATAAAAACCCTAAACTTATTATAAATTGAAATTTATGCTGACGATAAAGGCAGATTAAAAAATGCTTTGAGTTTCACCCCATTTCATTTGTGTTGCCTGGACTTGGGAAATGTCCAGTGTGTTTTAAGCAAAACTTGGTGATTAATAAGTGATGACAAAGTTCAAAGGCAGTCACACACCCAGGCTCCTACAAGGCAGCTCCCCTCCCACCCTGCTGCTTTTGGCAGCCGAATTATTGGTACTGGAGAATAGTAACATGAATTCCAAGATTGTCCATGGAAGGAGATATGCTACATATTATTTCTGTCAAATAAAAATGTGGAAGGAGATATAGGATGACCTTGTACACTGCACAGCTGTCCGACAGAGGATTGTCAGCTTCTAACTGTGAGAAAAGAAGGCAATTTTGGCAAGACTTTTTGGCTGACACACTCTCACTTCTGGTATCAACTTAAACCCAGGCAAGATTTGCAATTGGCATTTGACCTAAACGTTGAAATTTCCTTCCTTTGACCTATGTGACTGAAGGAGTGGGAATTTTTTGGCTCCCCAGATGGAAGGCAAGGGTCTTATAAGACAACTCCTTACATGAGAATTCAAGGAACATATGAGGTTGGAAATTCAAGAAATGTTCTGTGAGTAAGAAGCCTGAGGCAAAATGTGAAATGCAGATTTGGGTGCAAGATAAATGCAAGAGTTATTTATGCTTCGAAAATAATCAGATCAAAACCACTTTGCTGGAATCACACGAACCAACCGGAAAGTGGATGGAATATCAGAATTTGGCAATAAATCAGTATAGATCTGACATGGAGGGCCAGGCACTCATTCAATTTGAAAATGAGTTTGACAC
Organism: Suncus etruscus; assembly: GCF_024139225.1. Lineage (NCBI taxonomy): Eukaryota > Metazoa > Chordata > Mammalia > Eulipotyphla > Soricidae > Suncus > Suncus etruscus. The sequence continues at coordinate 108,486,693 of NC_064855.1, read as the reverse complement.
ATAGGGACTATCCCTTATAGATCCAAGAGAAATTGAAAACAGTGGTTCAGAAACAAAGGCAAATTCTGTAGATTGTATATTTTACAAGGAGGGTCTCACATTGATTTGTCAATTATCTCATTCTTGATATGTTTAAATTCCCATTAAAGTCAAAAGTAATTTACACTTGGGTATTCTGAATTCTAAAGCTGAATTTAATTAGGATTTTAGGTTCAATTTCACAAGGTATTAAAGAACATCCAATATTTCAGACACCAAACATGTCGAGTGTCTTCGAAAGTTTCTATGTTCCGTTAACCTAAAATATGCTTTGAAAAATCCCTCATAATTTACTATCTGCAAAATATTTATAAATTAGAATTTGTTATGGAGGAACTTAGTTTGAATCACAGTTCTTGGTTCAATTCTCAGCATTACTCTCTTGTCTTTAGCTACTTTTTGACATTAAAACTTCTTGAATAAGGAATGGAGCAATGGCACAGCGGTAGCACGTTTGCCTTGCGTGCGGCTGATCCAGGCATCCCAGATGGTCCCCCAAGCCAGGAGCGATTTCTGAGTGCATAGCCAGGAGTGACCCCTGAGTGTCATAGGGTGTGGCTCAAAAACCAAAAAAGAAAACTTCTTGAATATGTTTTCTTCTCTATTGCCTGAGATATTGTACATTGCTTGTTTACTGTTTACATGTTATACTTCCTTTTGTCCAGTGTATGACTTCTAGTCATGAAAACTTCAACTGAAAACTTTCCTAATTAGCTCCGAGAGATAAATGTCATTCCTTTTAGTTCCCATAGCATCTTTTACAAATTATTTATTCTATTATTTTTTGGTTTGTGTGTGTTTTTGGTTCTCTAGGCTTACTCCTGGCTCTGCTCTCGGGGATCACTCCTATGGTTAAGGGGATCCTGTGGAGTGCTGGGCATCAAATCCTGGCATTCTAAGTATATGATCTTCCTGCTGTACTATAGTTGTGACACTTTTAGGCTTATATTTTTTTAGATGATGCTATTAACTGACCAGAGTATAATATATGTCATATTATAGACATGAATACTGAAGCACAAGATAGAAAAAGTCACTAACTCTGAGCATCCAAAATAATCCTAAATTGTGATAATTTATTGAAATTATAAAGATTTTAATTTTGTATAAATGGCATGTTTGATACACAACCCATAATTATCTGAATGAGATAAAGTACAAAATTGTTTCACTGGTTAAATTAATTTTTAAATGAAAAGTCAGTATCTTTGACCTAAAATCCAGTAGATATTTCCTGCATAAAAATTTATTTTTGTTCTTATTTTTCAAATAATCTGGTAGTTTTACCACAAAGCAACTAGCACAGTTTACCAACTGATTTAAAATATTCTGAATTTTTTTTTTCTTAAAACAAGTGACTAGGAGAGTCACATAACATTTACTACAGTTGAGAAAGTATATTTGACCAAAAGACTTAGGTAACAGCATGATGTTTCTTAAACATAGTGTTGTTTATTCTTTGTACACTGCTGTCTTTATTGTGTTCTTAGGTTAACTATTGAACCATTTACTTTTATTAATCATGTAAAATCTCAGCTCAATTCCATAAATGGGTGTCTGATTTTATAGTAAAAATGAGCACTTGAGTTTCAGTATAAAAGTTTAGTCAAACAAGAAACAAAGTCTTTTACTATAAATCAGTAAATTTTCGCAGTAAAATTCACTAATCTATTAGAGGGCTGGGAATTAGTTTTAGAGGTGCATTAGCTACACTCCTTTCTCAAGGTTTTCAATGTTTCTAAGAGTATCTAAGTTGTACATCTCCACAAGATGCCCCAACACCATAAATATTTCTTATATCATAGACCAAATGGAACTGTGATATCTCTGATTACCTGTGGTTTTGTTTAAGTGATCTATAAGAACTTTTATCTCTGGTATTTTGGTTGCACCAAAAGTCAAAACCCATCTCCTGCCTATCTCCCTCTTTCCCTCTCCCTTTCCTCACTCTTTACTCTGTTCCTCCCTCCCTCTCCTTCCTTTTTTCTCCATTCCTTCCTTCTTTTCTTTTTTCCTTCCTTTTCCCTTCTTTGCTTTCCCTCTCTACCTTCCTCTCCCCCTTCCTTCCTTCCTTCCTTCCTTCCTCTCCTCCCTCCTTTTCCTTCTTCTTCCTTCCTTCCTTCCTTCCTTCCTTCCTTCCTTCCTTCCTTCCTTCCTTCTTCCTCCCAACCTCCCTCCTTCCTTCCTTCCTTTCTTCCATCCTCCCTCTTTCCCTTCCTTATATTCTTCCCTCCCTCCCTCCCTTTCTCCATTCCCTCCTCCCTCCTCTCCCTTTGCTTCCTTCCCTCCCTTTTCTTCCTTCCCTCCTTTCCTCCCTCCTTTTCCTCTCCCTTTCTTCTTCCTTCCCTCCCTCCTTCTCTCCTCCCTTCCTTCTCCCTCCCTCCCTCCCTTCTTTCTCCCCTCCTTCTGCCTTTCTCCCTCCATTCTTCTCTCCTTTCTTCCTTCTTTCCTTCATTTCTTCTCTCCTCCCTTCCTCCCTCCCTCCCTTCCCTCCCTTTCTTCCTTCCTTTCCTTCCTTCCTCCCTTCTTCTCTCCTTTCCTTCCTGCTTTCCTTCCTTCCTTCTCTCCTTCCTCCTCCGTCCCACCCTCCCTTCCTTCCCTCCCTCCCTCCCTTCCTTCCTTCCCTCCTCCTCCCTCCTCCCTTCCTTCCTTCCTTCCCTCCCTCCTCCTCCCTCCTTCCTTCCTTCCTTCCCTTCCTCTTTCCCTTCCTTCCCTCCCTCCCTCCCTCCCTCCCTTCCTTTCTTCCTTCCTTACTTTTTTTTATTTGTATGTAACTATCATTTAGTGAGATGTTAAATAATGGTTTTGAAAATAATTCTAATTGACACTAAAAGTCTAAAAACTATATTACTCCTCAATATTTTTCACCCTCCAATGAACCACTTTTCCATAGGATAGTACAGGTATATACAATAAGGATATATTAAAACACTATTTTAAATGTAATTCAAAATTAGATTATTAACTCTTAAAATATTGCTAGTATATCTGACTTTAACACTCAGATAGCTTGATTTTCTAACTAAACTGGGCTTTGGGTGTAACTAAAATAGTTTAAATAATTTTCAATCCTTTAAATGACTCCTTGGTTTCAAAGCTTTGAAAAAAAATGAGCAATTTATTTAGGAAAGTTTTTTGAGCATCAGACTCAATGTCTTGTTGAACTCTTCATCCTTTTAGCTTTGTTACGAACATTTGTGCCTTGTATTGTTTTTGAGTGGAAATAAGATTTTCATGGCAGTGTCTCAGAATTTGGATGGGATAAATGCCCTCGGCTTTGGATACTAACAATTTCCTCTTGAAGCTAGAGCAATAGTACAGCAGGTAGGGCACCCCAGATGGTCCACCAGGTGTGGCCTCAAAAGAAAAGAAAACAAAACAAAATAATCACATCTTCCCAGGGTGGGGCAGTCTGTTCTGTCTTTGTTGAGTTTGGCTTTCCACTAAGAATCCCACTCAGCTTCTGCTGCCCTTCCCTCTGAAGTCAATTTGCCTTCTGGACTTGGCTTTGACTTGCTTTTGACAGGGAGAGGCTCTCCATAGAGAATATTTTGCAATTGACTATTAGTGATTCAGTGAAATGTCTAATTTGGTTAGCCTTGGATCTGTTGTTACCATTCAGCAACCTGTGAAACAGAATTCACTTATCAATAACACCAATTATTTTCTATCTTATCTCAAAGTTGGAAGGACTCATTTCTTAAGAAGTCAACAGTGTGGTTTGGAAAAATAAGTTATGTTATGAACGTCTTCTAGAAATGCTAATAATAGCTTTTAATATGACCTTCAGTTTCTATCTAAAATTAAGAACTGTGCTTGAGCTATAACAACAACTGGATGAAAATTTTAAACCAAAAGTGAAGTTAAAAATGTTTCTTAATATTTTTAGAAAAAATTTTAAGAAATTCACAATTCCTAATTTGCTGCTAAATTTGCTTGGCTGCATTGCTTTTATAAATTAATAGGATATATCAATTGTAGTCAACAAAATTCTTTTTGTCATAATTTTGCTGTCTCTGAACATTGTTCGTGATTAATAAAAAGTTATAATTAAGGGGGCTGAAGAGATAGCATAGCAGGTAGGGCATTTGCCTGAAATGTGGCTGATTAGGTACAACCAGAGTTTGATCCCCCTCCTCCCAAATGGACCCCTAAGCCTGCCAAGAGCAATTTCTGAGCTCAGAGCCAGAAGTAGTCCCTGAGAGTTGCTGGGTGTGGCCCTGAAACCTTCCAAAAATTATAATTAAAAGCTCACTTATTTTACAAATATACTTGAATTAAACTCAACATGTATACTGTTTTCCTTAAACCTAGTTGCTGTGTTTTTTCTTCCAATTCTTTCATTAAAAATATTTCTTACAATAATACTAAAAAGTATAGCATTTGCTCTTTTTGTATTTTCAGAAATACTAAAAGAATAGGAAAACATTGACTCATCCATTTATATTTTATGCATGTTAGTGCAGAACCACCCAGAACTAAATTAATATACTCATCCCAGGTGTTAGTTTCCCATGATCTCAACAGGAATTTTCAGGACAAAACCTCAATATTATTTAATTATTGGGTAAGCTATTAGAAAATGATTGGTTTGAATGAAAAGAAGAATAAACATCTTATTTTATTGCCTTATATCTAACAAATGTAGAGAAAAAAATAAGTCAACTTATCTATAAAATAAATTTGTCTTCTTAATAATAATATTGACCTGAAAAGAACTGTAAATTTGGACAAGGCTTATGTTTATTTCTGGATCAGTGCTCAGTAGTGGTTCCTGTCAATGTTCAAGGGACCATGTATGTATGGTCCTTGAGATCAATGTTCAATCATTGGCATGTAAATCAAGCAGATTTCTCATTATACTATCTATCTAGTCTCAACTCAAAATGTTTATACATTATTTGTTAAATTAAATACAATTCTAATTCAAGTTTTACTCACACTTAACATAGATTCTTGATGGATTTTTTACATGACAGTTTGCTTAGACTATATGTCTGGGGAAAATAGTACAATATGGGTTTGTAGTTTTTGCATGTTATTCACACATTTTCATTTACTAACTTTTTACTAAGGTAACATTCAGATGGGTTGTTCAATTATTTTTCAAAATTACAAAATTCTAATTCTTCAAGAAGCTCTTTCCTTTTCTATATCATATATACTATATGTATAGGTTGGTTGTCAACATAATTCTAGCTTTTATCTTCTATTATTCACAACTAATATTCAGTAATAACTATAATAGTTTTAAAATGGAAAAGGAGATATCTCTGATATATTCTTTAAAATGTGTGATTGGCTGTTTTTTTGGCAACACCTGATGAGGCTCAGTGGTTACTACTGGCTATGTGTTCAGAAATTGTTTCTGGTTTGGGGGACCATATGGGACACTAGGGGTTTGAACCATGGTCAGTCCTAGGTCAGCTGTGTGCAAAGCAAATGGCCTACCACTGAGCCACCACTCTGGTCCCTGTATCCAATATCTTTGATTAATTTTCTCCTTCTAAAACTCATCGCCTAGGTCTGTAACAGTACATTGGGTGGAGTTCTTGCCTTGTATGCATCCAATTCAGGTTCTATCCAAAATACCAAGTATGGCCCTCCGAGTACATTAGGAGTAATTCTTGAGTGCAGAGTAAGGAGTAACCCTAAGAATCACCAGGTGTGTCCCCAAACCAAAACAAATAACATTAAACTCTCACATGCCATTTCCCTACCCAGTACTGAGATTATATATTTCCTTTTAATTTTTTTGTAGGATGAGATGTAGGGATTATTTGGTGATGCTCAGATGCTATTTTCTACTCAGAGATAGAAATTGTTCCTGGAAGTGTGTTTACATACACAACAATCTGCCTTCCTTGGATGTGGTAGCCGTTAGTTTCTCAGGCTCCCTCTCAGGAATCAAACCCTGATTCCCCGTCACCCGTGGTCACCATGGTAGGCACGGCGACTACCATCGGAAGTTGATAGGGCAGACATTCGAATGGGTCGTCGCCGCCATGGAGGGCGTGCGATCGGCCTGAGGTTATCTAGAGTCACCAGGTCAGGCCCGGTTAGTACTTGGATGGGAGACCGCCTGGGAATACCGAGTGCTCCAACTCGGAGCAGGCATCTGCCACCCCTGTTCAGCCAGTGGTTCTGAGGTGAAGCAGCGGGTAAACAGCTCGCAGACAGTCAGGCTTGTGGAAATATTAACTTTATTCAGTGGACAAGACTGAAGTCCAAAGCATCAGCATCAATTCCAGCCAAAAATCCCCTCGCCTTCCACAGACCCTTGTATTTATCCCCCAGAATCAGGTACCACCCAATGGTGGGATCAAATACCACCCAATGGTGGAAGCAGAATCAGGTACCACCCTAGGGTGGGGGCAGAATGCCAGGTCACACCCTAGGGTAGGGCACAATCACCGATCAGGGTAGGGTCAGTAACATAATAATCCCATAAAATGTTTACATACACAACAGAAGTGCTCAGAGGACCACTCAACACTGAGGAAAAAAACCCAATCCCCTGTGTTTAAAACATGTGCTCAACCAACTGAGCTAACTCAATAGCGCTCATTTTCTTACTTGTCAGTATAATTCTAGCTTTTATCCTACTATATTCATAAATAATATTCAATAATATCTCTAATAATTTTAACATGGAAAAAGAGATATTTCTGCTATATTCTTTAAAAGGTGTGATTAATTCTAATAACAAAATTTTATTTTTTTCTTTCCCATTTGTATTGAGGTATCAAGATTTATAATGCAGTTTATCATAGTTAAATGCATAAGTAGTGCGATTTTAACACATTATAGTAGACTAACAGAGGACCTATTTATGGTTATTTAGAAAAAAAGCAAATGTATAGTTAAGATATTTAAAGTAATTTATAAGTTTCATTTACAATGTATCTGGATACATATATGGAACATAGTTCTTTTTAAACTTAATTCATTTTTATTGTAGAGAAATATATTTAAGTTTAGAATATTGTACATAGTTACAGCATACCACTGACACCAAGGTATTCATTACCTCCTCATTGTTGTCCTTTTAGTTCTGCTCTATTCTTCTTTTTTCATCCCTACCCATCCCTCTTTCCCAACAAAAGTCACATTAAATAAGCATAACTGAATATATTTATGAATTATTACCTGGTTCGAAAAATATAACAAAAATATATAGTCTTGTTATAATATAACTGAGATCTTAATTTCTTAAAATGTTTCATTTTGTACTGATTAGATTTATGATACTGATACGTTGGTAAAAACATATATGTTACATCGAAGAGTTAAATATTAATCTGCACAGAGGTTGTGCTTATTCTTTTTGTTTGCTTGTTTGTTTTGGGGGGGCCACATCTGGTGATGCTCAGGGTTACTCCTGGCTCTGCTTCTAGCTTGGGGGAAATTGCTCCTCGCTTGGAGGACCATATGGGACACCGAGGAATCTAACAGTGGTCAGTTTAGGTTAGTGGTGCAAGGCAGACTCCCTACCACTTATGCCACAGCTCCAGCTCTAAAGTGTACTTATTCTTAAAATTTAAGTTTGGAGGTGTAAAAATTTGGCAGGGTAACCCCTTTCCCCAGCATAACTCTTGGAAATTAATGCAGCATAACATTTCATTTCATGCACATGTTGAAATGTATCTGTACAGAGCTTGACCAAAAGACACACCTAATAAAACCCATATCTGCACCGTGTGTTTACGTTTTGACTCAGCCAAAGTTATGATGGTGTCTTTCATGTTGTTTAAGGACACTTTTGATCTGCAGAGTTAAAATGAAAGTGCATTTGCAAAGCTGCTACGTGATGGAAAACATCGCCAAGGAAATGGAATATTTGGTCTTAGGAAAGTACCATTGGGAGAATAAGCACATCCTAAAATGCCAGTCTGAATTAAAACACAATTAGAGCTAGAAAAGACTCAGGAAAGGGTGCTGATTTTGAGTGGATACTGTTGACTTTTCGACCTTTTTGGAGATTTGCACAATTCAGTGACTTTTCATTAATTAAGTTGTCAAGTGCTGTAGACCCTGGTAACCTGAAGAAATCCATTTACTCCTTAGGGGGAAAATATAAAGAAAAGATCTATAAAGTATATTTCAATAAAGTACTTGTTCAGAAATATTTATGACTTACCCATGTCAGTGTACAAGTAAGAGAACTCAAGAAAAAAAAAAAATAAGGATACTTTCCCCACAGACTAGACAGCCAAGTGCTTATAAGGCAGAAAATTCGAAAGGATTTGAATTGTTGATGTGTGACTTCTCTTCCATCCAAATCCTGGAATCACTTAACTTTTGGAAAATTGGAAAGATGGTACTGTACCATGTAGACTTCCATGAATCATAGAAAGTTAAAATTCATTTTTGCTGTTTTACCTTTATAAAGTCATTCAAAGCTAACATTTCTATAGTTTGTCATAAAATACATGATTATATTTTTCAGTTCATATTTTTAAGTGAATCAGGATTAAAACTTAAAACTAATTTAGATAAATAAAGTAAAAATGCATACGGCTTGACACAATTTAACATTTTAGAACATGTAGAGTAATCAAATAATCTGTCTGAATGTTCTGTTTTATGGTATTAGTATGAATTAATATAACTATTAGCTTGCCATAAAAGCATGTCTATAATATATAAGGTGCATAGTGCATATAACATGAAATGCAAAGTTCATATGAGCATCTAATACATTATAAAAATAGCACACATTAAGGACAATATACCCTTTTATATGTATTTATATTATTAAGATTAATTATGAACTAACATTTACAAGGTAAAAAGAGCTATATCTTTCTGATTCTATAAAATATACAAAGTTATAAAAATACAATGTTATAAATCAAAATATTTTCTCATGAAATCAAAATCTAAATATTTTGACACTTATATTTAACCCCATATTATGTAATTAAAATGACTTATTAAAAATAAAATTTTGTTAATATCTTTTATTTCAAAACTGTTGGACTATTAGACTTTTATATATTTTAGTGATGGGACTCTTCCTTTTATTCTACTTGTCTAAGAATTTCTTCTACCATTGGAGTTACAAAACAAGATTTTTAACTTATGCATTTAAACCCATTGTTTTTATTTTAGAGAAGCTATATTCAATCATAGAATTGCTTTCCATGAGTTTTCTAAATTTTATTCTTACATAAAAAATTTAGCCTTACATGTTAATATTTCTACTTTTTTTAAATAGTGCTGTATTATTTTGTTTATTTGTTTCAATGTTAGCACCTTTTCCCATTTTATTTCCTCTTTCAATATTTTTTCTGATTTTTCTTATAAAGTTTCTCCTCTCAATTTATAATGATTTATCTTTATTTTTTCTGACACATCCAACAGCACTCAGAAATCACTCTTGCTCTATGCTCAGAAATTGCCCCTGACAGGCTTGGGGGAGCGTATGGGACACTGGATTCGAACCACTGTTCTGTGTTTTAAGGCAAATGCCCTATCTCAGGCTCTTATTTATAATGACTTATATTTTACTCTGTGTTAAATTTAAATTTTAAGAATTCAACCACATTATAATCCATTGAATATCTTTTCTCAGTTGGTAGTTATTTTTCAGTCAATAACTCTTTTATTTTCTTACCTCATTCCAAACTTTTCTTTTAATATTCACATTTTCTTTGTGTATTGTATAACACGTATTAATTTATATCAAACTTTCTACTTTTCTTTTTACTTTTTTTTGTTTTCTTCTTTGGTTTGTTTTTGTTTTTGGGTCACATATGGTAGCACTCAGGGGTTACTCCTGACTGCTCTAAGAAGTCGCTCCTGGCAGGTTCTGGCAGACCATATGGGATGCCGGGATTTGAGCCACCATCAAAATTTCTACTTTTCTGAGATAATGAACTAAATCTGTTTCTTCAGACCTTTTTTTTTTCAGAGTCTTCATTGTATAAATATAGACCACTTTTATTGCACTCTGGAATTAATATATTTTTTAAATTTATTTTAGTTAGCAAAAAATAAGAAATTGTCTATTTTAAAATGAATGTATTTTACCCTCCTGTTACATAAACCCTATTCTTAATAACTTTTAAATAGAGTAGATACTGACAATTTATTTCATTTGATCAGTTATTAATATTTCATGCTGGAACTATACTTTTAGTATTGAATGATTATCTGGGGAGAACTATCTCTATGCTCCTTTGTAAAAATCTCCCTTAAGAACCATTACTGTTAGTTCCAACTTTTTTTTTTTTTTTTTTAATCTTTTTTTTTTTTTTTACACCACCCATCACCAGTGCAACATTCCCATCACCAATGTCCCAAGTCTCCCTCCTCCCCACCCGACCCCCGCCTGTACTCTAAACAGGTTCTCAATTTCCCTCATACATTCTCATTATTAGGAAAGTTCAAAATGTAGTTATTTATCCAACTAAACTCATCACTCTTTGTGATGAGCTTCCTGAGGTGAGCTGGAACTTCCAGCTCTTTTCTCTTTTGTGTCTGAAAGTTATTATTGCAAGAATGTCTTTCATTTTTCTTAAAACCCATAAATGTGTGAGACCATTCTGCGTTTTTCTCTCTCTCTCTGACTTATTTCACTCAGCATAATAGATTCCGTGTACATCCATGTATAGGAAAATTTCATGACTTCATCTCTCCTGACAGCTGCATAATATTCCATTGTGTATATGTACCACAGTTTCTTTAGCCATTCGTCTGTTGAAGGGCATCTTGGTTGTTTCCAGAGTCTTGCTATGGTAAATAGTGCTGCAATGAATATAGGTGTAAGGAAGGGATTTTTGTATTGTATTTTTGTGTTCCTAGGGTATATTCCTAGGAGTGGTATAGCTGGATCGTATGGGAGCTCGATTTCCAGTTTTTGGAGGAATCTCCATATCGCTTTCCATAAAGGTTGAACTAGACGGCATTCCCACCAGCAGTGGATAAGAGTTCCTTTCTCCCCACATCCCCGCCAACACTGTTTATTCTCATTCTTTGTGATGTGTGCCATTCTCTGTGGTGTGAAGTGGTATCTCATCGTTGTTTTGATTTGCATCTCCCTGATGATTAGTGATGTGGAGCACTTTTTCATGTGTCTTTTGGCCATCTGTATTTCTTCTTTGTCAAAGTGTCTGTTCATTTCTTCTCCCCATTTTTGGTGGGATTAGATGTTTTTTTCTTGTAAAGTTCTGTCAGTGCCTTGTATATTTTGGAGATTAGCCCCTTATCTGATGGGTATTGGGTGAATAGTTTCTCCCACTCAGTGGGTGGCTCTTGTATCTTGGGCACTATTTCCTTTGAGGTGCAGAAGCTTCTCAGCTTAATATATTCCCATCTGTTAATTTCTGCTTTCACTTGCTTGGAGACTGCAGTTTCTTCCTTGAAGATGCCTTTAGCCTCAATGTCCTGGAGTGTTTTACCTACGTATTGTTCTATATATCTTATGGTTTTGGGGCTGATATCGAGGTCTTTAATCCATTTGGATTTTACCTTCGTACATGATGTTAGCTGGGGGTCTAAGTTCAATTTTTTGCAAGTGGCTACCCAGTTTTGCCAACACCACTTGTTGAAGAGGCTTTCTTTGTTCCATTTAGGATTTTTTGCTCCTTTATCAAAAATTAGATGATTGTATGTCTGGGGAACATTCTCTGAGTATTCAAGCTTATTCCACTGATCTGAGGGCCTGTCTTTATTCCAATACCATGCTGTTTTGATAACTATTGCTTTGTAGTAAAGTTTAAAGTTGGGGAAAGTAATTCCTCCCATATTCTTTTTCCCAATGATTGCTTTAGCTATTCGAGGGTGTTTATTGTTCCAAATAAATTTCAAAAGTGCCTGGTCCACTTCTTTGAAGAATGTCATGGGTATCTTTAGGGGGATCGCATTAAATCTGTACAGTGCTTTGGGGAGTATTGCCATTTTAATGATGTTAATCCTGCCAATCCATGAGCAGGGTATATGCTTCCATTTCCGCGTGTCCTCTCTTATTTCTTGGAGCAGAGTTTTATAGTTTTCCTTGTATAGGTCCTTCACATTTTTAGTCAAGTTGATTCCAGCATTTAGCCAATGAATACAATGAATACAATGAATACAATCACAACACGTAGAAAAACACGCAGTACTAGTGTGACAATGGGGAAACAACATGGGCCAGTGCCAGACATAGAGAATGAAGATGGCAACTCTGATGACTTGAACATGATCAACCACCTAGTCAGTCTCTCAGATAAGGAGTTTAGAGTTGCAATATGGAACATGTTCAAAGAACTCAAACAAAGTATAGAAGAGAAAACTAAAAAGAATCAGGAGAATATGAAGATAGAAATGAGAAAACTCCAAACGGAAATTTCAGATCAAATAACAGGTCTGAGAAACTCAGTAGATGAATTGAAGAAAAACATGTTTGAGATTTCCCACAGGTTAACAGCAGCTGAGGATAGAATCAGTACACTGGAAGATGAGATACATAACAATTACATACAGCAGAAGAAATTGGAAAAAAGCCTCAAAGCAAATGATCAAACAATGGAAAAATTACTCAAAGAATGGGAACAGATGAAAATAGAAGTCTATGATAAGCTCAACAGAAACAACTTAAGAATCCTTGGAGTCCCAGAGACTCAGGAAGAAAATCTCCGGGAAGAATCAACAGTCAAGAACATCATTAAAGAGAAACTACCAGAGATAATGAATACATGTGATCAAATCCTGCATGCCCGAAGAGTGCCAACTAAAAGAGACCCCAGAAAAAACACCCCAAGACACATTCTAGTCACAATGACGAATCCCATAGATAGAGACAGAATTCTGAAAGCAGCAAGATCGAAAAGAGAAATTACATTTAAGGGAACATCCTTGAGATTTACTGCAGACCTGTCACCAGAAACACTCAAGGCCAGAAGGCAGTGGTGGGACATAGTGACAAAACTCAATGAAATAAATGCTTCGCCTAGAATACTGTATCCAGCAAAACTCACTTTTAGGTTTGAAGGAACAATACATAGTTTCACAGACAAACAACAGCTCAAAAACTTCACAGACTCAAAACCATTCTTAAAAGAAAAACTGAACGGCATACTTTAAGACAAGGCTTACCAACAAACACACCAAACTTTAATATAAAGATGGCACTAACTCCCAGGACAATTCTTTCTCTCAATGTCAATGGACTAAATGCACCAGTTAAGAGACACAGAGTGGCTAAATGGATCAAAAAACTCAATCCAACCTTCTGCTGCCTACAAGAAACGCACCTGAATAGTCAGAACAAACATAGACTCAAAATAAAAGGCTGGAGGAAAATCATCCAAGCAAACAACACCCAAAAAAAAGCAGGAGTGGCCATATTAATATCAGATGATGCAAACTTTATACTTAGGAAAGTAGTAAGGGACAAAGATGGACATTTTGTATTAATCAAGGGATATGTACAGCAGGAAGAAATCACCCTCCTAAACATATATGCACCGAATGAGGGGCCAGCAAAATATTTAATACAACTGTTGACAGATCTGAAAAATAATATCAATAACAACACAATAATTGTGGGAGACCTCAACACGGCATTGTCAACACTAGACAGGTCAACCAGACTGAAACCCAACAAGAATATACTAGACCTGAGGAGAGAAATGGAAGTAAGAGGCCTAGTAGATATATACAGGACACTCCACCCCCAGAAGCCTGGATACACATTTTTCTCTAATGTACATGGGACATTCTCTAGGATAGACTACATGTTAGCACACAAAACATATCTCCATAATATCAAGAGGATAGAAATTTTGCAGGCTGCCTTTGCTGACCACAAAGCCCTGAAATTATATATAAACTACAAAGGGACACAGAAGAAAAATTTTAACACCTGGAAGTTAAATAGCCTCATACTGAATAATCAGTGGGTCCGAGATGAAATCAAAGAGGAAATCAAAACCTTCCTGAAAACAAATGACAATGGAGACACAAATTATCAGAACCTATGGGACACAGCAAAAGCAGTACTGAGAGGAAAATTTATAGCTTTGCAAGCACACATCAGGAAAGAAGAAGGGGCATACCTGAATAGCTTAATGACGCAGCTCATAGAATTAGAAAGTGCTCAACAAAAGGATCCAAAAATAGGGAGGCAGAAGGAAATAACAAAGCTGAGAGCAGAAATCAATGAAGTGGAAACCAGAAAAACCATCCAAAAGATCAACGAAAGCAGAAGTTGGTTCTTTGAAAAATAAACAAGATTGATAGACCACTGGCAAAACTAACAAAGAAAGAAAGAGAGAGAAACTTGATAACTCGTGTTAGGAATGAAAAAGGAGAGATCACTACTGATATGGTAGAGATTCAAAGGGTAATCAGAAACTACTTTGAGAAACTCTATGCCACTAAAAATGAAAACCTGGAAGAAATGGATAAATTTTTGGAATCTTATAATCTTCCACGATTGAATGAAGAGGATGTAGCATATCTAAACACACCCATTACTATTGAGGAAATTAAGAAAGTAATCAAATGTCTGCCCAAAAACAAAAGCCCAGGCCCAGATGGATTTACTAATGAATTCTTTCAAACCTTTCAAGAGGAACTACTACCAATCCTGGCAAGACTCTTTCATGAAATTGAAAAAACAGGAAAACTTCCAAATAGCTTTTATGAAGCCAACATTACCTTGATACCTAAACCAGACAGAGATGCTACGAAAAAAGAAAATTACAGACCAATATCGCTGATGAATGCAGATGCAAAGATCTTCAACAAAATCCTGGCAAATAGGATTCAATGCCTCATTAAGAAGATCATCCACTACGATCAAGTAGGTTTCATTCCAGGAATGCAAGGCTGGTTTAACATCCGTAAATCTATCAACATAATACACAACATCAACAGCAAGAAAAATAAAAATCACATGATCATATCAATCGACGCAGAGAAAGCATTTGACAAGGTCCAACACCCATTCTTGATCAAAACTCTCAGCAAGATGGGAATGGAGGGAACCTTTCTCAATATAGTTAAGGCCATCTACCACAAGCCAGAGGCAAATATTGTCCTCAATGGAGAAAAACTGAAAGCCTTTCCTCTAAATTCTGGCACAAGACAAGGCTGTCCTCTCTCACCACTTCTATTCAACATAGCACTTGAAGTACTTGCTATAGCGATTAGGCAAGAAAAGGATATCAAGGGAATCCAGATAGGAAAGGAAGAAGTCAAGCTCTCACTGTTTGCAGATGACATGATACTCTACTTAGAAAACCCCAAAGACTCTATCAAAAAGCTTCTAGAAACAATAGACTCATATAGCAAGGTGGCAGGCTACAAAATTAACACACAAAAATCAATGGCCTTCCTATACACCAATACTAATAAGGAAGAAATGGACATTAAGAAAACAACTCCATTCACTATAGTGTCACACAAACTCAAATATCTTAGTTCCAACTTTTGATTTTGATTTTGATTATTTATTTTTTTGTTTTGGGCCACACTTGATCAGAAGTTACTCAAGTATCTGCATTCTGAAATTACTACTGGCAGGTTCAAGGGACCAAAAGGGGTGCCAGGGTTGGAACCCAGGTTGGCCACATGCAAGGCAAGCATGAGTCTGCTGTGATATTGCTCTGACCTATCCAAGTTTGATTCATTGAAAACTCTCAAAGTTTTCTATAAAAACTAATCAATCACATTGATAAATATATTACTTGATTATGTCACTTCTGCAAGATATATCATACTTAATTGACTTTTATTGGGGAAGAATTTCAGCAAGTGCTGTTTAATTTTTGGTGTTGATAAACAACAATTTTTTCATTTCAAAATTTGTTTCCTGTGTACAATACTTTATCTCTGCTCTGGTAAATAATAATTTTGACAATTGTTTGGTTTATGGATTTCACTTGTAATCAGAGAAAACTAAATATCTGAAACTTTAAAGTAATTTAATATAAATGGGTCATCTTTGAAGATACTTCAGAAAGGGTAGCTAAAAGGGCCCTTCTCGCAAGAACCTTGACTCTGTCTGTGGAGCCATTTGGAGATCTTAGAGCAAGAAGGAGGATCTAAGAATATCCTGGTTGAAATTTGTGGAAGGTAGATTTTTAAAATGAAGGATTCATACAAAAAATGACCCCATAAATGTGTCTCAGATCCTTATTGATTCTCTTCTTAATACAAAGTTGATCATAAGTAGTATACATTTTTATACTCTTGGACAAAGTAGAAAGAGATTGCTGTGATCAGTATGGCTTCTAGACATTTTACAACAGTAGAGGAAGGTATTTTAGTAAACTTATTAGCCAGAGTTGATGTTCTGACTCCTCACACAAGGTATTTACAAAACACACACACACACACGATACTTTTACCCCTAAATATGTTATAAAAAACATTTTCTAAAGAGAAAATTACTATATTAGTACTCTAACAAAGTTAGAATTATAAGGATCATGTTATGATTAAATGTTCTAACTGATATTAGAATGATCAACATCCTTAATGTAAGGGATGAAAGAACAGCCAGTTAGTAATAAAATTACTATGTCTGACTTTTAATTTATAAAGTTTGGGTAACTCATTAGCAATACATATTTTAAAAGATATTGAAGTCATGATTAAGGAAGGAATATGTAAGATTAAGCTTGTAATCTTAGTGAACATTTATGGATGGGTGGTTCAATTTAGGTCCAAAAATATGTGACTTCTTGTGCCCAGAGGAAAGCAACATATTTTAATGAACCATAAAAAGATTGGTAAATAGAACTACCATCCAAGAAAAAAACTAAATAATAAATTTCAAATGCTACTAAAACTATAAAGTAAATTGTGGGCTAATGAAATGGAAGATATTTTTTAAAAGATATAAAATTTGTCATTGCTGGTATTAGCAATAAGAATGTGTTATCAGAAAACAATAACTTAAGACCTAACACTGAAACCAAATTCCAGCATAGAGAGAATATACCTGAAAATAAAGTAATATGCCTTGATGAATTGTGTGACATATATAACACTTGAGCACACATGAAATAAGGACCCACAAAGGGAGAATGAAGGAAAAGTAGAAATATCACTTCAAATATGATGAAAAGTGAACACACTGAATAAATTAAAATCTCTCCAAGAAGGACCCTCATTCCATGCTACAGTTCTTGAATTTTCAGCATACACTTCCTAATGTTTTGCCATCCCTAGATTCTTTTTTTTAATTAGCAGAAATAAAAGTGTCTTTGTATTTATCATTAAAAGTAGATGTAACACATTGATCGTCAACTGTAAAGATCTTAAATGTATAATTCGATTTCTTTTTTTAAATTTGATTTCTTTTTTTTTCCAAATCATGACATATGTTTTTTAATTTTAACAATAATATATTAAACACATAAGGGGCAAAGAACCACATTCATTTTGGCCGGGAGCCGCATGTGGCTCGAAAGCCGTGTGTTCGCCACCCCTGTTCTAGGCTATTATTTCTTTTTCTTTTTTTTTTTTTAAATTTTTTTTCTTTATTTGAATATCTTGATTACATAAATGATTGTGATAAGGTTTCAGTCATATAAAGAACACCCCTCTTCACCAGTGCAACATTCCCGCCACCAATGTCCCAAATCTCCCTCCATCCCACCCCACCCCCACCTGTACTCCAGACAGGCTTTCCAGTTCCCTCATCCATTCACTTGATTATGGTAGTTCTCAGTGTAGTTATTTCTATATCTGTGCTCACCATTCTTTGTGGTGAGCTTCATGGAGTGAGCTGGTGTTCCAGCCCTCCTCTCATTGTCTCTGAGGATTGTTACAAAAATGACTTTTATTTTTCTTAAAACCCATAGATGAGTGAGACTAATCTGCGTCTCTCTCTCTCTCCTTCTGACTTATTTCACTGAGCATGATAGATTCCATGTACATCCATGTATAGGAAAATTTCATGACTTCATCTCTCCTGACAGCTGCATAATATTCCATTGTGTATATGTACCACAGTTTCTTTAGCCATTCGTCTGTTGAAGGGCATCTTGGTTGTTTCCAGAGCCTGGCTATTGTGAATAGTGCTGCAACAAATATAGGAAGGGGTTTTTGTATTGTATTCTTGTGTTCCTAGGGTATATCCCTAGGAGTGGAATTTTCACTCCTTATTTTCTGTATTCACTGAGACTATAGGTCAAGGGCTACTTTGGAAGCTAAATGCAGATACTCCAAGTGCCTTCCCTATGTAGGGATAATTCTATTCCAATGGGGATAGGAAAAACATCTTCATAGACTGTGATGATGAAAATTGTTGGTTTAAATCTATTTCTTTGGTAGCACCCAGAATGGTATTCAAGGATTAATTAGTCAAGAACTTGATCTTATCTCTGAACAAATTCCCCAGAGGAAGGAAGAAAAACTATAGATGAGGAATTACAGGATAAAGGCAGTGATGCATAGGTTATTTAATACCAAAAACTAATCCTTTATTCAGATCTGTGCAGAAAAGAGTGCTAGAAACAGAAGTCCATATTTGTTTCTACAGTTAACAAACATAGAAGTACTTGGAATGAGTGAAAATATATGTCATTGTTTTTGGTTTTGGGTTTTTGAATAATGCTCATTGGTGCTCAGGACATAGTCTTGACTGTACTCACTTCTGGCGGTAATCAGGGTGATTAGTCTCCCATCTGTATGATGCATGGTAAGTGTTCCACCCACTTGTAATATTGCTCCAGCTGAAGAAGTACATAATTGGATCTACTCATGATTCAATAACTTCATGAAGATACATTGTTTATATAAATAAATTTAATAATTTGTATCCAAGTTTTTTACTTGGCTTATTACAATACATTTAAAAGATCTTTATGTTAATATTGTGTAAATGTAGTCAAGTTAGGTGATTACATGCATTATATTATACAGAGGTAGTGTTCAGCTAATGAAGTTTCTTAAGTTCTATAGGCAAAAATAACTTATAGGATCAGTGTTTTGGAGTCAGATATATATGTATTCATATATCTATGTCTATATCTATGTATATGTTGAATTTTGATGGTAAAGGAACAAGCAAACTTTTCACTGATATTAATTTTATATTCCAAATTAGTAAGAGTCCTACTGTGTTCATTGTATTAAATATTTTTAATCTGAAGCATCTGTGAAAAGAATTTCAAAGTTATTTATTATTAAGTTTCAGTTATCAATGTTTCAACACCAGTCCCTTCACCAATGACACATCTCGTTGGCAGACTATTTTATCCTTCATTGTTCTCCTAGTGTTCCCTTTTGTAACATATCCCCCACCTCTACCTTAGGGCAGTCTGAGTAGTGGAAACTAGTTCTCATATTCTTC
Organism: Suncus etruscus; assembly: GCF_024139225.1. NCBI lineage: Eukaryota > Metazoa > Chordata > Mammalia > Eulipotyphla > Soricidae > Suncus > Suncus etruscus. The sequence continues at coordinate 108,467,360 of NC_064855.1, read as the reverse complement.
ATTTTTATTGCCTTTGGAAAATTGTTAATCTCCTTAAAATTTTTTTATATTTTACATAGGAGAGAGATCACTTAATATTTGTCTCTCTCTGGCTAGCTCCATTAAATATATATCTTTTTACTCATGTAGTAGCAAAAATACATGACTTAGACTTTGTTTACTGATGAGTAGTGTTCCATTGTATATGTGTGCCATAGCCCTTTATCCAGTCATATCTTCTTTGCACTTGGTTTTTACTCCAGATATTTTGTATTGTGAGTCATGCTACAATGAACATAGGAGTACAGAAGTACAAGAGTAGAAAACATAGAAATGCAATGTTTTTTCTGCATTGTATATTTTGGCCCATGGGTTATATTCACAAGTGTGAATTTGCTGTATCTTATAGAAACTTATTTCCTAATTTTTTGAGGAATGTCCATATAGTCTTCCACAAAGGCAAGATGAGTCAACATTCCCAATAATAGTGAACATGAATTCTTAGGTTCTTGAATTTCATGTTAGCACAGGTTATTCTTGCTCTTTTGAAAAGTGTCAATCTCTGTGGTATGAGATTATATATCATAGTGTATTTAATTTACATTTTCTTGGATGATCTATATATATATATATATATATATATATATAGAGAGAGAGATGAGAGAGAGAGACAGAGAGAGAGAGAGAACATTTTTAGAAACCTTTGGGCCAGTTCTTTGAGAAAGTTTCTGTTTGCCTCTTCTCCCTCTTTTATGATGCAATTGGATTTTTTTCTTAAAAAGTTGTACCATTAATATCTTGAATATTACTATGTGTCCTGAGCAAGAATTACAGTCAATAGAAAAAAACAAGAACCTTCCTTCAAAAGCCAGGTATAAGTTAAGGTTACCTATTCACCACTTCTATTCAATCTAGCACTAGAAATACTTGACTGTGCAATTAGGCAAGTAAAGAATATTATGGGTATACAGATTGGCAAAAACGAAGTCAAGCTTTCACTCTTTGTGGATGACATATGCTTAACTTAGAAAATCCTAAATATTCCAACAATCCACACTGTGTGCTAAGAAAGACTGAAATATTGCACAGTGGCAACATGGTGCTTCTTATATTTGAGGAGGATGTTTCACTGAACACCTGGTTCTTGGGATTTTTCACCTCAGAATTTAGCAGCGTTGAAATGGGGCCTTAGCTTTGTCAAGGAAAGGCACTTACTCTTGGCACTTCTTAACTGGTTTTAGGGATTTATGAGGGTTTCTGCAGCTCCAGGAAGTTTTACCTGGCTTTTGGTCCCTGGGGGCACTCACCTGAGAATTTAGCAGTGTTGATGTGGTGATTTAGCCTTGAGAATGACAGGTACTCACATCTAACACTTTTCAGGGATGGGAGGTACATTGCTGTATTCTTAACTTTTATTTAAAAAAATGAACATGCAAAATACACACACACAAACACACCATGCCAAAACCAAAATCTTCAAACAGTATAAAAAAAACTAAGAAAAACATTTTCTTTTGGGTACATTATCCTGAAATTAATGAAAAGTAAGTGATAAATAGGATTTTATAATAGCTTCTAGGGAAAAAAAACATATTAATTGTGGTGAAAACAGAGGCACAAGTATAATAATAAAGTATAATAAAAAAAGAAACTAAACTTTTTTATTAGAAACTGAGTAAAATATAAAAAGGATAATTTATGTACCATACAGGATTAAAAGTAACCACTTGCAAATTCTACTATTTTTTTTTTGTGTGTGTGACTTTTGGCTTTTGGCTACACCCAGTGGTGTTCAGGGAGTAATCCTGGATCTGTGCTCAGAAATTTACTCCTGGCGGCAAGGGGAACCATATGGGATGCAGAGGATCAAACCTGATTCAGCTGCATGCAAGGCAAAATGCTCTACATACTGGGGCTATTGCTCTGGCCCAAATCCTACTATTCTTTCTCATAACATAAGAAGAGAAAAAAGTAAAATTAGGGAATAAAATAAGATATTTTATTTAAATAATAAATAAATTGACTAAGTACTAAATAAAAAGATATATTTTCATTTATACTTAATTAGGTTTAGCAATTCTGTGTGTGGGATTAACAAAATAGATTGAACATGCATACTCAAATACTAAGAGAATTGAATGGCAAAACAGCTAAATCCACAATTATATTTGATTTGTATAACATTGTTTTGTCAGTAATCAATTCAACAGTTGGACATAAAATCAGTGAATATGTTGAAGACTAGAATAACTTTGTCATTCAACATGATCTGAATAGCAATATAGGGCATTCTCCCTAGAAAAAGCTATGTGCATATTACATTCAATTGTGTGAATACCTAAAATTAGACCAGAATAAGTCAATGAATCTAAAGAACTAACAATATGTGAAGCAAATTTTTTATTTGTATGTAATTGAGTCAGGAGAAAAACAATAATATGTAAAGTAAGGAAAATAAGGAATCTAAAAGTCTTTAAACATCTCATGAGTCTAAGAATAAATGTAATAAAAATTAAAAATAATTGAACTCAACATACAAGTAGTTCAGATAAAATTTAGAGTCAAAGGACTAAAAACATGCTTTACATGGGTTTGATACTTGACATTATATGGTTCCCTAATTATTGCTAGGAGTAACCCTGAGTACCAAGATAAGAGTAATCTCTGAACTCTACTAGGTAGCACTTCCCCATCTCCAACAATAAATTAATAGCCACGCCCAACAAAATTGACCATTTCAGTTGTTATAGTAGAACAAAACGTCAGATACGAAATCAGAGTTTTGTATATGATCTACATTTCCATCTTATAAAGACAAAGAAATATTAAAACCTAATTAAAACAAAGAAAGAACACAGTAATGAATAAGAAAATTAAAAGACATAATGATATAAAATTTTATTCTTTGATGAGAAAAATACAACTGAGACATTTCTTTTTTATAGAAAATAATTTTATTTTAACATAGTGGCTTACATATCATTGACAATATTTTAGGTACTTATTAACATAAAATAGGGGGAATTCCCATCACCGTATTGTCCTCCCTCCATCTCCTTTCCCATCCTACCTCCCATATCTTCCTCCCTCACCCCCAGGGCTGCCAGAATAAGTGGTCCTCTCTGTGCCTAGCTTACTACTTAGTGGTCCTACCCCTGTTTGGTCTTGGTACCTGCCTTATTTCCTGCTCTAATTGGGAGGCAGGACTAGATAGTTCAAGTTATGTGGTTTTGTTTGAAGAAGAGAAAAGTAATAGACTGGGGAAAGAAATCAAATATGCCAAATATGGGTGGAGTCCTTCCAGAGGCTCTCATCTTAGGTTTGAGAGACAAAGGGGAAAAAGGTGAGACACCCCAACAGTACAAAAAGAAGTGTCAAATAAAATATCCAGTGAGCACTCCAACAATAAAGATAAGCACCACATAAAAGCCATGATCTTGAGATAAAAAAAAAACATGGCAGAGCACATAAAGGAAGAAAAGAAAAATAAATAAATAAATAAATAAATATAAATGGAGACAACAACTTCAGTATCCACACCAAAACAAAGAAATCGAGAAAGACTAGATAAATAAGAAAAATTGTTTTGTGTTTTTTTGCCTTTTTTTTTTTTCATTTTTTTCTTTCCTCCTACACAGGCACAGTAAATATTGGGGTCATTCGAAAAAGAATTCCCTTGGCCTAAGAGATACAGGGTTTCTCCACCCTTGAAGTATATTGTCATGCCGGTGGGCCACTCCCTACACTCCCTCTGGCCTATACCGGGAACTCACGGCTCCCTTGAAAGGCGCCCTCCACGTGCTCCGGTGGCGACCTCCACCTACAACTGAGACATTTCTAACTAAATTAAGCGAAAGACAAAAATTTGCAATATCATGAATGAGAATCACAATTATCTATCAATTATAGAACATAGTTAATAAATTTTCTTTTATTTTTTATTTTGTTTTTGAGACAGAGCCAGTGGTCCTTATGGTTTATTTCTGACTCTGCATTCAGGGAACTCTCTTGGAATGATCCGGGAATCATATGGGTGTAGGAGAATCAAACCTCGTGAGGCTTCATGAAAGGCAAAGTCCTACCCACTGTTTTATACTTTAATCTCTGTAGATTTTTGATGTAATTTGATTTTCACCTTTTTAAGAAAAAGATATTAGCACATAGCTGGAAGCGTCTGTAGTAAATTCAATTTGGATAGATATCTAGCAGCCCTCTGTTAGACTTAATACAAAATTATATGGAGTTGCAAAGCAAATATATTATATCATTTTAAAAGATAATACTGTTAGTGTTTAAAAAACACTAATATATAACCCCCTCTTTTTTTTAAGATGTGAAAATTTAAGACTCCTGGAATGTGGTCCATTATATTATAATATCTGATTTTTAAAAATACTTCTACCAACTAGGCTTTTTGCATGCTCTTGATTCTAGTTTCTCATACCCATTTGAAATTATATTTTGTGTCTTTTCTTCAGAAATAAACATGCAGAACAAATGACTGTGCAAATGCCAAGCCTTGATGAGTGCAGAGTGGTTTCCATCTATTTTATTTTTGACTGGAAAGAGAGCATACCTAGGACATTTTACTGGTCCAAGCAGGAGGATAAAACTAGAATAGTGATACTGTGTCAGGTGAAATATCCCATCCTGAGAACAGAACATCACATATCTGCAGCAGCAATGTCTTACTAACTTTCCTTATTTTATAATGACTAATAAAATAACTTACTGGAGTGAGATTAGAATAATTCATAAAGGTCTTGTGTTTCTATATGCATTGGACAATGAACATGGTCTAATATATGTTATATAATATGATACATCACATATATATACATTTATATACACATTATACACATGTATACATTTATATAAAATTACCAAAGCAAATATTTAAAGGAACCAAAATCAGTTTTAATGTATATTTAATCTGTCAGAAAGCTATGTATTATCAGATATTCAAATGCCTTATTTGGGGGACAGCACAGCTTGACAGTTACCTCATATATTATATAATGTTTCTCTAATTTAACAGGACTTAGCATCATGGTAAAATAGGAAGCAAGGTACAAACATGTGAAAACTAGAAGAAGGATGTCTTGTTCCTTAGGAAGGGATGCTTTATCCTGTTGTATGCAGAACAAAATGTTTTCATACTAGTGAAAATGGAGACCAGATGGATCAGGCAAATAGAAACATCAGAAGACATAATAAGACATAACAGTGAGATGACTTGTTCTGTGTAGATCAATTGTCCCACTTCTTATCAAAGGGGCTGTGAATCAGCAGGGACACAGTTGGGCAGGTACTCTAACCTGTCCTTGAGAAAAGCTTTCAAAAGAGAATGTAAAGCACAATTGTAAACCTTGAGTAGTTCCACTCAAATTATCACAAAGTAAGCCTGAACTTTGCACAGATGAATTGCATTAGAAACAAATGATAAACATATACATACACAACTTGTCTGACCAGATAGAATAAAGTATTCTCCAATTCAGCAATGCCAAATGTGAAATGGATACAAGAGAAATGCAATTAGTAGCAGAACAGCAGCTATCAAGGACAACATATGTATGAAAATCTGACTTTAATAAAGCTCCAAGAAAGGAATTTTTGCATATTTCAAAACTAAAAAAAAATCTAACATCCATGATAAAGAGCCTCAGGAATCCTTGGATAATCATCATAGAACTTGGTCAAGGGGGATGTGGGGGGCGCCAACGCAGACAGACAATGGGCTAAGCACAAACTCAGGCCATCCTGGTGAGATTCCTAGGAAGGTGGTGGTCTTCAAAGGGAGGTCATATTGTCCTGTTATTTGGAACAAAAACTAATCTGCAATAGTTTAAGCACAAATCCCTAGAAAATCATGAGAAAATTCAAAAATAAACATCAGAAATTCTACTTATTGGAAAGACTCAGTTTGCTTGTTTGTTTATTTACTTCTTAACGAAATAGAAGTGTGGCTTGTTTGTATGCAGTGTTTCTCATTAGGAAGCTGAACTTTGCCTCCTGAGTCTCCTGGTCTCTTGTCTCTACTTTTCCCTCTACATGGCTACATTACTCTCTATCTTCAAAGTCTCACTTTATCTACTTCTCTGTATTTTCTGTCCACTGTGTGTTTTCTTTTGCATGACCTCAATTGAAGAGAGAACATCTAGGCTGACCTAAAATCCCAGACTCCAAATTTCCAGGAAATATAATTTTGCTTGTGTGACTTCACTACTATGCTAATTTCATGTCTCAGTTATGGCCAGAACAGGGAGGATCAGGATGGAGATACGCAGAGAGCAGGTAGGATCAGGATGGAGATATGCAGGATCATTGTGTACCCGAAATCTTCCAGGACATTGCTTCCCTTTGTGCGTGGAAAGTATCAGCTCCCATAAGGAAAATTTGATAAGACCTGGAGTCATCTTCTTTCATTCCTTGCTCAAGAAGAAATAATAATGAATTCAGAATTTGTTCAATAGAGGAATCAATTTCTGTCTTCCCCTATATTCACTCATGTTCTTGCATATCTCTGCAAGTGTAAAATCAGCTCATTGTTTTCAATGACTTAGTTTATAGATTGCAAACTGGTAAATCTTTAATGGTGAAGGGGCTAGAAGAGAAAAAATATTTTTTAATCTCATTTAGCAAATGGGCCAAAATCAACATCTCCAAAAATAAAGTGTATCCACAGATTAAAATGATTTTCACTGTAGCCTTAAGAAAGCTGATGGCATATTGCATATTTATTGTAGCAGTATCTTTTAATTAGTTTATTTGTCTGACCATGGTTTTATTTTCCATTATGCAAAGGTTTCAGGATCTTCAGAGAAACACTGGGACATTTTTTAGTTAGTACAAGTTTAGGCTATCAGAAAGATGCAGAAAGATTCTAATAGCCCTAGGGTTTCTACTTTTGACTAAGCAGATTTTTCTCTGTTCTTTGAACTTCTGTGACAATGATTTCAGGTTCTTTTCGGAACCTTATCATTGTAATAATACTCAAGAATTCTTGAAAGTATATCATCTGGGACTATTTTCTAATTGAACAAAAAAACAAATTTAGGCCAGGATTTGTTATGAGATTTTAGTTTCCTCTCAGCAAGTCCTATTCTATCTCTGTTATTCTCTTCTAAATTGCCTTTGCCTTAGGGCATCATAGAGAATAAACACTTGAAGATAATGAAAACTCTGTTTACATTCCATCCTTAGAGATCAAGGTGTTTGGTTTTATTCTGACTTTGTTTGGTTTTATTTAGATTGTTTTCATTCCGAGAGCTTTTTTTTTTTTTTTTTTTTTTTTTGTGGACAAAGTAACCTATAGCCCTTGAAGGAACTGTATTATAGTCTAAAGTTGTATTGTTTTAATTTGCCTCTCTAATTTCTAAGCAGCTCTATTTTCTTAATAAACTTTTTGTATAATAGAGAAGAAAGATTATGGGAAAAGACAATAGTAGGTGTTGATAATTTATCTCCAAACCTTAGTTTTAGCCTGGTAAAAGTTTCCTACTCAAATCTAGTTGGCTACTAGTGAAGATAGTAGTTATTAAGGTCTCAGTTTTATTATGCATGCCAACAAGAATTAGCCTACAAGAATTGTGTGTGCGTCTACTTTCAACTGTAACATATATACGAAAAAGTCATAAATAATTGCTAGGAGCTTTTTGCAGATGTGGGTCTCTTCTCTTTGTCCATAACTTAGTTGTGTGGTTATCTAATAGCTGAAAAGAAAAGATTAGCTGTGTGTACTGGAGGTAAATGACTATAATTGGGTGAAATCCAAACTAGTCTTTGCAACCTCAATCAACAAGCATTTTGGTTATCAAGTGTTTCCCGCTTCACCACTTTTCTTCTCAGACTACTTACTACCTTTGCTCAAAGTCTGTTAAATCTAGACATTTTGTCATCAGGTCTCTATATCCAAAGACCTTAAAAAATTTAAGGACAAATTTTCCACTCCACTCCTTATGCCCTCTCCACCCTGGCTCAGTTGTCCCCTGTTCCATCTAGCCAATGTAATTGTTATATATATTGTCATACAGTAGCAGACTTCCTGCAACAGGTAACACTAAGCTTTGACAATAAAGTGCCCATAAAAAGAGGTAGATTTGTACTCAAAAGATAAAGAACTATACTTATTAGAACCTATATTGGGGGCTGGAGTGGTAATACAGAATATAGTCTTAAACCTGGGATGCGAATGACCAGGTTTAATCCTTGGCACTCAATATGATCCTTGAGTCTACCAGGAGTGGATATGGTTCCCACAAACTTAAAACCAAAACAACTTAAATCTGCTCTTTTGGAGGAATTTTTGCATTTGCTGTTCATGGTGGATTCAGATTCTACTTACGGAGATGCTTACTTGTATCCTTCCTTAGCAGTCACATTCTGACCTGACTGAGTTTGTGTTTGCCTGGTTTCCTTAACTCTTTTTTTTTTTTGGTTGGGGGGGGGCTGGTACAAAAACAGAGGCCATAAGTTTATATTAAGACAATTAGAGACAAAAGTGTATTGAGGTTGGCATTTGCTTGGCAACACAAATTATTATAAGCACGATCATTTGTTTTCTGCTAGGTGTCATGGTTCTAGGAACTTCTTATCAGGTGATTTTTCTGAGATATAATATTCACACTGGATTTATATCTCCTATGTTTTAATTTATATCTTCTATTTTACTGACTTCTTAATTCCTCCTGAAGTAATAGAGGTAATGGAAACTGCTATATTCTAATTTATGTTAAGTTCTATCAAGAAGCATTTATACTTTAAAATATGTTATGACTTTAACTCTTCTTTTAGAGTGTGAAAGAGGGAGTATTTTAACTTGTAAGTGTCCAACTCTCTTACTTCTCTTATTCCTTGAAATATTGTCTGGATGGGTACAAAAGTTTAGCAAAAGAATTAAAGGTCTTGGGACCATTGCAGTCAACTGATGGGATAAGTTGTGTCCCCAAATTACTTGTAGGATATCTGTTCAAATAAGCTGCCTAAACCAAAATTCTGCTTGAGTGTGAAAAACTTTCTTTTTTATGTCAATCTCTGACATTTTTGTCTTATGCTTCAGATTTATTTTAGCACTGAATGATGTAAGAGTGAGAATGAGACATATAGGAAAAGAAATACACACAGAGATGCATTTAAAATAAACAGACTACATAGGAGGAAATCATGAATGACTGTGAAAGGCAGACTCAGACCAGTTGCCTTGCATAACAATTTTTATGGGTTAAGTATTATCCATATCCCCTTTACAAAGATGAGGATACCCAAGTTCGCACTTGAAACTGTCGACTTAATACCTCTCTGTCAATAATTGGACAAAGCAATAATGGAAACTTAAGCAGATTCCCCCCTACCCCAAAGTCTTGCTTTATATCACAGCTGGGACATATGGTTGCTTTGAATAGTGCTATCCAAGGGGTTGATTGTAGTGTGTGTAAGTGCATGAGTATTAATTTAGTTATGCATCTTCTGTTTTGAGGACTTAATACATTTAGGTAATAGAACAATAAGAGTATTATTATATGACCAAAATAAAAGTGAGAAATGCCTTTTTCCTGGACACACCCTTGCCAGAGGTGACCATCAGTCTCTTCAACTTCCCACCATCTCTTGAGACTTCTCTTTCTTATCCCGGAGTAATAATTTTTTTACTTTCAGGCATCCCAACGCCTTGATGGGAGGCAAACTGGTCCCACCTGCTTCTTTGACAAGTGTTCTTTCATGGAGAGTCTAAGGATTAAGGATTTTTTAATAAATGTTTAATACTCATTAAATTATATTTTATAACAGAGAGGAAAGAAATGTCAGGTGTAAAGCTCTTACCCACCAATACTTGACTGGAGTTGAACACCTTTAGAATATTTAAGAAAACATTTTTATGATTGCTTTCTATTGTTTGTGCCTGGCAATATTGCATGCTCTTTATTATGGATGAAGGAAGTTACTTCTTAAAAGCCATTTGAAAATGAGGCATCTTAAAGGAAAAATATTAAGTAAATTATCATACATATGGTACAAGGGAATGCCAGAAGTGCAAAGTTGGAAGGTCAATAGCTTAAGGAGAGAAGTGCTGCTTTACATTTAAGCTGTGAAAAGCTCTGACATTTTTATGTTATTTGTCCCTACCCATTTCCACAGAGCACAAGGGCAAAGCCTAGAATTTCTTATAAATTTCCTAAAGTAGATCAGCCTTTTCTTTGTATGAGACCAAATTTTCTCCACTTGCTGCATAAAAACCGTGGCTAGAGTTTTGTCTCTTTCTGGATTTGTGTATGCAAATGCTCTAAGCTTTATACTGTGTGTTGTCATATGTTTGCAATGGATGGACAAATGGACAAATGGCTCTACGTCATGTGGTTCAGGTTAGGGAGGAATCTTTAAAGCCATCTGTGTTTTTGTGCCTAGGCCTGTTTAGTATAGATGCCATATCTTACTACCAATTTTATCTGTGTATTTAGAGCATTTAGAGGTATTTTGTGGAATTAAAAGATATAACAGAGTTAAGCTTTATTTAATTATTTTTTTTGGTTTGGGGACCACACTCAGTGGCACTTGGGGGTTAGCCCTGGCTTTGTACTGAGAAATTGCTTCTGGTAAGCTCAGGGGACCATATGAGATGCAGGGAATCAAACCTTGGTCCATCCAGGTTGTCTTTGTGCAACCACTGTGCCCTAGAGTTAAGCTTTGAAACAAACAAACAAAAAAAAACACAACAAGAATTGGGAAAAAATGAAGAACCAAGGTCCTCTCTCTATTGACTATCTGCTAATTCTTTCTGCAGGTTGCATGCCGTCCCTGATACTTGCTATAATTTTCTGCTAACTTCCTTGTGGCTCCAGAATTCACAATATTTCCTTCCAATAAAAGAGCCCAGCCTGTAAAAGAACCTCTTCCTCTAATTTTAAAATTCTTTAGTGAAATTTATATTGTTTTGATTCAATAGAGCTCCAGTGTCTTCTACTGGCCTATACATTGGTGGGTTGTAGCATGTAGAACAAACATGTAGGTAGTCTCATATTTAGAAATGAAGGAAATTTCCAGATATAGTTAGACTACTAATCCTATATTCTTTATGAGGTTTATATGCTTAATGTAGTGTCCATAAGGATGGAGGCATGATACTCTGGGATGTGGCGATGTTGACTTATTAGAGAAAAACTAAATCCAATTTAGATGAATGAATGGTCATGAGAACATAGATCTTATGCTATTGCTTAAGAAATAAAATCAGATAACTTTGTATCAGCTGTGGCTTTGCTCATACTAGAAGTATGACATTAGACAAAACAATTTCTTTGGACCTCACTGTAAGCACTTGGAGGTACTCTATGGAGCCCACACTTCCTCTTTGTCCATTTGCTAAACTTTCTTGGTTGTTTTGACTATGTATTTTGATAAATACTATCTGTTGCCATGCAGATGGTGAGTTTCATTTTTAAGGCTTCAGCCTCTCTTTCCAATGAACTGAATAAACAAATGTATTCTAAACATCCAAATTCATTAACCTTATATCAGTCCCCATGCACTAATTTCAGTGCAACAAGATCTTTCCCCAAAGGGCCCTAATTTCCAAACAATCTAACATGAAAAATCCATACATTAAACCTTAATTCATTATTAAAACCATATTTTCTTTAATCACACAAACCGCCAAATTCAAGAGTCTTATCTGCCACAAATGAGATTTACTTAAATGTGTTTTTAATCACTTTGTGTTCAGTGTACTGTACGTGTTTTCTATTTAATCTAAATAAATGTTGGTGGTAATTCATGCAGCAAATAGTCTTTTCCTCTGTACTTTCTTAGTGCCCAAGAACACTTGGACAGTGTCTGCATACAGTGCAAAAAGATGGTTGTAGGTTCAAGTGCGAGTTTGGTTTAGTGAGTTTCCTTTGCATAATTTTAATTTACAGACCAGCCACTGGTTTAGAGTTAACATTAGACCTACTCTCTAGCTACACAATTGAACCTTAACCTTTATTGTGGTAAAAACAACAGGGAAACACTAGAAATATTCCCTTCCCCTCTATGAAAATAATCCTATTTCCAACCCTTTTCTATTCTGTTGGGAATAATGGTAGTGAATAAATCTGAAACTTGGTGGAAATGCCATTTTATTTCCTGATGGCATCTTGTTGGTTACAAATGTTAACCTGAATGTGGTCATAAAGTTTCCCAGGGTCTAACTTTTAGTAAGATTAAGGTCATCTTTATGGCTAAGATGGTGCATTTATTTTAAAATTCCTTTATTGTCATTAAACTTGAGAGGATTTGCACTAATTATTGTATGATACTCTTTCCTTGCTAGGCCATTCCATAAAGAGTTATACATTATTTATCCCAGTAATTTCCACTAGATATTTTATACTTAGAAAAATCTAGATATTTGACTTACAAATGCATATCATTGTGGAGTTTCTATACTAAATTAAGCATATGATTAGACCTTCTTAAAATTTCTGTTATTCATTACTTAATCACTAAAATAACACCAATCAAACTATCCTGGAATTATTTATACTAATGGTTGGCTTCCGATTAAAATTTTAGAGTATTGGAAGAAAAGATTTCAAATCATTTAAATGTAACTATCCCTAACTAATTACTTGGTACTCTTTAGTGAATAAAAATGTAATGATTTTGGTGTCATAGAAATAGCACACAGTAAATGAGACAATATCCTGACATGTATCTGGGTTTGATCCCTTGTACCATGTATGGTACATCACTAGGAGTAATTCCTCAACACTGATTCAGAAGTAAGCTCTGATTATAGCTAGGCCTGGTCACAAAATAAAACAAAAAATCATAGTTTTTAGTATCGGGGTAGTTTATATGTCAAGTCCAAGGAAAGACAGATTCGGCTAACTTAAATCAGGTTCTTAAGAATTGTTGTATTTAGATTTAACTTTTACTGATAAACAATTAATCTCTTCTGTTTTCATAAAATCAAGTGATTTCTGTGTTTATTTTTACTGCTTACATTGACTATTTGGAAAATAACCAAAGTATTTTGTCATCTGAATATCAATTTCTCCAGAAACTGGTGTTCTGTAGGGCAACAAGCCCTTGAAGTTTTATTAGATGTTGAAAAATAATGCCAAACACAATCAATATACCTATGTTGCCTTATATAGCTTATCAGATTGTTTTATTTAAAATTTTCTCATGGGAATAAATCTTTAGAAGACTAGTTTACTATTATGGAATAATAAGGAAAGTAAGCCTATAAAATGAATGAACATGATTAGCTATTTCCCCTTGTTAGTATCTAATATGTGGTATAATAACTGGGAAAGTATGTAACAGGAGTCATTCTATTCTTAAGGAATGCTTTGAGACTTAAACCTAATGTATTTTATTCTATTTATAGACAGTAATACTTGTTTTCCCCCTACCTCAACATTTTTTCTTTTAAGATTAAAAGAACTTACTTTGACTTTGTCAACCTTTACATAACTTGCCTGATCAAAAATTTAGGAGTTCTTTTCTGTAGATCAGCAATATGCTCTCCTATTTTGGCTTTTAACTGTGGTTGCATGAGCAATTTGGGCTGAATTCTAGCTCTTTTATGGTACCTTTAGTTTTCAAACTTTAACTGTTATTAGTCACAGGGTTGAGCTAATAATCTTTAAATTGACCAAAAAAGGGCCAATCCCTGAGCATCATATTTAGGGAAAAAAGCCAAGGTGTATTTATATGAGGTATTGCATTTGCAGTACTTTAAATATTACTAGCATTACAGTATGTGTTCTTTAATTTTTAAGGTCTTCAAGTCAGATTAAACTCTCTTTCACTGTTACATGTCTATGATCTTTTTCCTAATTATTTAAGATTAATTATTAATTAGCAATTAGCATACCTAGTAATAACCTGGTATTACAACACCATGATTTAACAAGTTTTTCAAAATACAGTCACTTAAATATTAAATATTAATTAAATATCAATATTTAATTAATTAAATATTCAAGCACCCATTTACCAGTATGATCTTCCCTTACCAGTATAACCAACATTCCACCCACCACCATGGCCTGCATCCTTGTGGACACAAATAACTCTACTTCATTTTGTTTATCGTAACACAAAAGAAAATGGAATTATCAAAATGTAGGTCAACAAGAGTCATTTTGAAATAACTGTCATAACCCTCCATTATGTAAATAAAGTTAGTGTTTAAGGAGTTAAGTCTAATTGGTGCTTATTGAGCCTTCTTGCTACTATGTAAACTCACTGAGCTTGGTAGATTTCTGCCTAAATTTCACAGCATATTTCCTGTGAAACTACTGGGTCTTCAGTACTATAACATTTTGAGGTATTACACAGCCAAACCTGAACCAATATGTATAGATTTGAAACAAATTTGGTGGCGTGAACATATCACCAGGTTAAAACACAGATCTGGGTCATTTCTGTTAGAGTGTGTAGGGGGTGGTGCTGGGTGCTGTAGTTCATGCAATAAGGAAAATCTGGACCCACTGGAACCACCATTCTGAGAAGATCACAGAAGTATCAGCCTGAATTGGACTACCTAGAAGTATGGTGGTTATTATTGGGGGGTGGGGGGTTGAGTAGAGGAGATGGGCTGATTTTTTTTGTATTAAATTCTTCTTTTAAAAATAAAATCACTGTGAAATAGAATTTAAAAAGTTGTTGATAGTTGAAGTTCAACTATACAATGCTCCTAACACATATCCTATCACTAGTGTTCAGGTCCCACCAACAATATACCCAAATTTTTTCTGTTTCCCCAAGTCTACCTCGATGACAGATACCCTACTTTTCTCTCTCTATCTCTCTGTCTCTCCCTCCATTGTTTTTTCCTTTTAGGACTGTACTTCATAAAACTGTTTCTAAAGGGGAATCATGCCACACCAGTTTGATGCTCAGGGGTTACTCCTGGCTAAGCACTCAGAAATTGCCCCTGGCTTGGGGGGACCATATGGGACGCCGGGGGATGGAACTGCTGTCCTTCCTTGGCTAGCGCTTGCAAGGCAGACACCTTGCCTCTAGTGCCATCTCGCCGGCCCCATCACTTAACTTCTTAAGGACTACTTTTAGGTATGTTACCTTAATATATTTTTATGCTATAATTATATGTAATTATATGATATATAATATTATAACATATATAATATATAATGTATAATAATTATATACTAGGTAGTTAAATCACAAAAAATTTCTCATAGTTCTTGAGGTTTGAAATGACAAGATTTAAGTGCAAAGGCTGTAATAATGACACAGTGGCTAGAGTGCTTGACTCACATGTAAGCGATTCATGTTTGATCCAGGGAATTCTATATAGTTCCCAGAGCCCATCTGGAATGATTTTTCAGTGCATAGTCAGGAGTATCCCCTGAGTATTTCTGTATGTGGCCCTAAGCAAACAAATCACAAAAAATATTTAAGTGTCAGCAAATTTGTTGTCTGATGTGGGCCTCTGCCTGGTTTATAGCAAGCTGTCATCCTTTTGCTCTCATTTGGATGAAGAGAGAAAATATTATGTATAAATGTTTTATTTTTAATTTTATTGATGGAGCAACAACTGTCATTTATTAGGGTTGATCAGATCAGTGCTTAGAGTAACTCCTACTGATACTCAGAGAACTTTGCAGAAACAGGAATCAGACTCCAGACTCAGGCTTCCTTCAAATAAAGAATCAGTCTATTCCTTTGAGCTTCATTCTGGCCTTAACATGTCTCTTTATTCAAGTGAACTAATATTCTAGAGGCATTCATCCATATAGCCTACTTGACTCAAAGGTCTACCTCAAAATACTATTATATTAAGAATCAATATATAAATTTACATACTTTAGAGGATATAAGTATTCAATTCATAGAAAGTGGTTCAATAATAATTTATTATATTTGCTGACTTGTTATAGAAAAAATCTAAGAAGTAATTATCTAGTCACAAAAGTTCCTCAAGATTAATCTACAAGTTTTAATCTACAATTTTTATTTTCTCCAATTTTGGGTACCATTGGAGAAATGATGTATTAATATTTTTGTTTTCAGTTATTTAATTTTCCTTATTAACAGAACCAACATTTATTTCTGTCAATATGTATCAGTGTGATTTTTGGGGCTACAAATTTTATTTCTTGAATACTTCCTATACATGAAATTTATAAATTGTAGTAATCATGATTTATATAAGTATTTTGAGTCCTTTGACATTGGGTTTGAGTATCAACACACATTTAAAGAGATGTAATCCTGTATATCTAAAATCTATACATTATTTGAAACCAATACCATAAGCAAACAAAAAAATATATTTTTAGCAATATGATCTCTTATGCTTCCAATTCAAATTTTCTATATCAGAATCTGTAAAGTTGATACAGAAATAAGTTTAAATTTGTCCTCTTAGAGATTCTGAAGATATCCACCAAAGTGCAAAACTTTCTCTATTTTGGTTTTGCCATTATTTACTTTCCTGGGTTCACATCACTTTAATATTTTCAATTTTTACCTTATTACCTGTCCTTGGAAGTCACAGTCTGTTACTTTAAATTCATTCTACAGAGATGATAGTATAAAGTTTGGCTCAAGTTCAATGAGACATTTGCACTTACTTATGATGAAACTGAAAACTCAAATTTCAAAAGGGTCTGCAGAATATGAGATGATATTGTCCTAGAGTTACAAATAAAATCTGCAACAACCTGTGAACCTTAAAATATTTACAAAATAAAGACTGAGGGTAATCACCATTGCTTAAAGTATAAATCAATTAATATATAAAGCTGGCATTACTTTTTATGGGCACAGTATAAAGACTTAATGCTTACTATGGCATTTTGTGTATTTCTTTCCCCTTAAGAAATTAAGTACTGAGTTTGAGGAATGTACACATGATTATTTCAAAATTTTTCAGAATTCTGATCCTCTAGTCTGAAAAATAAAGTTTAAAAATATTTAGAAATAATAGAAAAATTCAGACTATTTTGTTAGTAAAAGCCGATGCTATGGCTTTATTATTTTCAGGGAAGGAATAAGTGAATTTCATAAGGCCTTCCTTTAGATACAGGTTTTTGTCAATTAAATCTGGCCAATTAGTATGGCAGAAAAAATTTCAAGCTGCTATATATGAGAACACAGGGAAATTAAAAATCACCACCTTGGAATGAAAAAAAATTTGAATGTAATAAGTAACCAGACAAAATAGTAAATTCAGTGGATTAAAAATTATGGGAAAATCCATGATCAAAGCAAAGAAATATACAAAAATACTAAAGCAATAAAGGAACTTAGAGAGATTTTTTTGAAAACTACAAGACTTATTGTGACCTTGTGGCCTTATAGATATATCATGATGCTACTCTGTCAAATGGTATATGCTGTTATTTTTATGAAATAGATTAAAAAAACACAAACTTATAGGCTTACAGAGCACATCTCTTTATCTTGGATGATCTTGGCTAAGTCCATTAGTGTAACTGCAGGTGGTAGCATTCAGAGTGGAAAGGAAACTGAAATTGTATATTTTCATATACCTTAACTTCTGCTTGCAAAAAGAAATGAGATGAAGACACTATCTTATCAGGATATCTCCTTCCGGTAAATGGGTAGTACTCTCAGAGATATATAGAATTTTGCAAGCTCTGTGAAGCCTAGAGCTAGATTTTCACAACCCCATTTCTAATTTATTTAAATAATGCAAGTCCAGCTAAAATTCTATACAGGGAGACATATAGCCAAGAGCTTTGAAGGAGATGATGTTAGGTCACACTCATCAGGAAAGTGATTGTGACAAGAGAGTAGTAATGGACATTTTCATGATCTATTGAGACTGTGCTTAAATTTAATTTTCATTTGTGTGTATTTCAGGCATGTGTAGGAGTGGAATTAAGTGACAATGAGTTTGAAACACACAGGCTGAAAATAAAACAAAACAAAAAGAGAAAACCTGGGGATCAGAGTGATATAGCCCAGTGAGTAGGGAATTTGTCTTGATCACCTCCCATATTCTTCCCCAAAATTGCCAGGAGTCATATCTTAGTGCAAAGTCTGAAGTGCTGCCGAGTGGGGCCCAAAAATCAAACACTAAGAAAAAAAAAGTTGAGAAGATGGCATTCCAGCATTCCAGTGAACATTTGAATAAGCATTTTGGGTTGAAATGATCTTTTCTATTTCAATAAAAAAATAGAAATAATAGAAAATAAAGCCAAGATAACTCAAATTTAGGTATGGATGGGAATAGGAGGTGAGGTAGGTACTCAAGGGGGTTCAAAACATAGTAAGCTCTGAAGCATGATGAAAATTATTCTGAATAATAAATAGCTTAAATAGAAAAGAAATCTGTTCTTATTATAACATACTTTGAAGCTTCAACAATATGATGTCCTCCGATGACCTTTATGATGGGAATATTTATTTCTGAGTGTACTTCCTAATGGTACTTGTAGTTTTCCCTTTTGATTGCATTTTTGGCTGCTAGGCGTGCTGTCAGCAGGCCCTTTGCCTGGCAAATGCTATTTCCAGCCTACTGGCCTCATGTTACCTCAAATTGCCCATAGAACAAATACTGGAGGCATAAGACATAAACTCCAGAGTCAAAGAATACATTCAAATCTTCATATGTAGCATTTTATTCAACCTCCTTATTTCCGTCTTGTGAAAATAACTAAAAAGTAATGAACGAATGGTTTAATTTATTTTCTTAAAAAATTGCTATAAAGTTCCCAAGTATAAAAATCAGGGGAGACCAAAGTCTTCCAAAGTTTTAACCTAATGATTTCAGCCACTGGAGATCCAGAGGAAAACAATTCTTTTGGTAAAAACTGACTAAATTGTAGAATCCATGAAAGTTCTTTTATCGCTTGTTGGTTGCTATTTTAGATGCATCCATAGACAAAAGCACATTCTTTTAAATCATGCCTAAACATGATCCAAATACTTGTTGAACACTGAGATAAGCCCAAAATATTAAAGTCAAATGCACACACACATATTTCATAGCATAAAATCTATTTCCCCAAATTTTTTTCTGAATTCTTTACATTGTGGGAAAATGATAGTATTTCTACAATCTACTGGGATTAAAAGGTGAAGATAATATTTGAAGATGGAGGTTGTCTTCAATGACTTTAGGATTCTTAGTTTCTGTTTTGTTGCCTCTCAGCATCTGAAGATCAATATTTCAACTGAGATAATCTATTTCTTGTACTTGGGATATAACAAGAGCAGGAAACAGAAAAACGACAACTAAAAATTGTAAACTCAATTTATTTGCTGGCATAAATCTTAGTTTCAGATGCTATCTGATGGCATTGATACAAATGAGTATTATGGTGACTTTTGTAGGCAGAATGAATTTAAGCAAGTTCTTTTTTTAAAATATCTTTATTTAAACACCTTGATTACAAACATGATTGTAGTTGGGTTTCAGTCATGTAAAGAATACACCCCATTCATCAGTGCAGCATTCCCACAACCAATATTCCAAATCTCCCTCCTCCCCACCCCACCCCTGCCTGTACTTAGACAGGCTTTCTACATTCCACATTCATTCACATTGTTATGATAGTTCTCAGTGTAGTTATTTCTCTAACTACACTCATCATTCTTTGTGGTGAGCTTCATGTCATGAGCTGGACCTTCCAGCCCTCCTCTATTTTGTCTCTGAGAATTATTGCAAGAATGTATTTTATTTTTCTTAAAACCCATAGATTAGTGAGACCATTCTGTGTCTATCTCTCTCCCTCTGACTTATTTCACTCAGCATAATAGATTCCATGTACACCCATGTATAGGAAAATGTTATTAATTCATCTCTGTATAATATTCCATTGTGTATATGTACCATAGTTTCTTTAGCATCTTGGTTGTTTCCAGAGTCTGGCTATTGTAAATAGCACTGCAATGAATATAGGTGTGAGGAAGGGATTGTTGTATTTTTGTATTCCTAGGGCATATCCCTAGGAGTGGTATAGCTGAATCATATGGGAGCTCAATTTTCAGTTTTTGGAGGAATCTCCATACCGTTAAGCAAGTTCTTAATTACTTTAAGGGATCATGATTCCTTTTATAGTTATTGATGGAAGACTAGTAAAGGGCTATTGCTTTTGCCTCACATACAGCTGATCCTGATTCTATCCTTTGCACCATATAAGGTGCCCAAGCACAGTCGGTATTGTGGACTGATCCAGCCCCTGTTGAATGGTCTGAGACAAGTTTGACATGAGAATTAAGACAGTCAAGAAGGATGAGGAAGAGTATGAAAGTATGAGGGCCAAGGGGCTTCCAGCCTGCTGCCTTCTGTGAGTAGAATGAGGGCAAAGGAGAGAGAGACAGAGAGTGAGACAGAGAGAGACAGAAAGAGAGACAGAGAGACAGAGACAGAGACAGAGAGAAAGAAACAGAGAGACAGAAAGACAGAGACAGAGAGATAGATAGAGAAAAAGAGAGAGACAGAGACCCCATAGACCTACCACTCTGTCCTTATATACCTCAGTCTCCAACCATCCTGGAAGACAATTAACAGTTAATCAACTGTAGTTAATTGTTAATTAACATTTAGCAATAGTTAACAGAAAGTCTTTAAAGAGAATTTTTTTTAGTTTTTTGGTCTGGATCATTTTTTTTACTACAATCACTTATTGTTTGAGAGATATTACATGTAAAATCTATACCTTATTATTTTAATATCTTTATTTAAGCACCTTGATTACAGACATGATTGTATTTGGGTTACAGTCATATAAAGAACACCCCCCATCACCCGTGCAAGGGAATTTGTTAACAGGAAGTTGTCAAAGAAAAGTAGTCAATAGGAATTGGGAGAATGAAAAAGAAGGCTGAGTAAAACCTGAGCATTGCTCGATGTGGCCTAATGCCCTTCCACCATCAAAAGAATTTAATAAAAGTACGCTAATAAAATTTGTAAAGGTTGAGAGATAGTATTAATTAGGAAGGCTACATGTTTACTTTACCATTTATTCTGAATAAAGAATGAAAATACAGTAAATTTGGTCTAGCTACACGTTAATGGGGAAATGAATTTTACTCTTTCCAATCTTATTTTCATTAGCAACATGCTATTTTGGTTAGCTCTATAAAATGAGCACGTCATTCTTGACATAATCTTCCTGTCACACTTGTTTACAATAGTTTAGTGATCATCAAGTTACAAGCTTTCTCGAAGCCTGCTGTGTGTGTGATGAGTTGTGGCACCATACAAGTAGCCATGTTTGCTTAATTTGGAAGATAGTGCAGTAAATTTCCATTTAAATTTCTGTCTGGGAGTCTGTGATAATAGTCACTGTTTTCTTGGTTGCTGCTTTTGTGACTTTAACATTTTCTACTGTTGCTAATTTGGTTTTGCACCACTACCCTGATTTTCTTTCATTGTTGTTGTTTTTGTTGAATTAGATAACATAATTAAGCAGTGGTTTTTGAGAACTTATCTTTAAAATAATTTTTATATCTTCCCAGATCAATTTTAGTTGTATTCCTTCACTTTCAGGCAGCAGAACTTTACAGCTTTATATCTGTGAAGTAGAAATGTACATTTGGTAAATTTTTTACAAATTTATTGATTTGGGACTAATTATTTGACCCAATTTGTGGCATCTATATGCATTGAGCTTTATGGTGTTCATCCTAGACTATTAATCTATACTCTGTTAATGATATTTTTAAAAGGCTATAGACATTTTATATTGAGAGAAATATTCTTATATTATCATTTTAAAATTTGTGAGTCTTTTTATACTTGTTAAATATTGCTATTCTTGATAATACTACCAATAAAGTATTAACAAACTGCCAACACACATATAGACCTTTGGAAGTAGTCGACATTCATTGATACCTAAAAATCTATACTAAAATATACTCTGATATTTAGTTGAAAAATACAGTTTGAGGGCATGGATGAAGAAAAACACTTACATATTTTTAATTTAAAATTTCTAAGTAATGAATGTGAAAGTAGGCATATATACTGAAGCCTAAAGAGGCTGCTGGCTACAAGAATTGTCTTTCTTTTTTATTGATGGCAGCTTTATAATCTTCTTTATTTTCAAGTATCTTTTTGCACCTGATGTGAAAGACATAGCTGATAGTTTGCTGCTATACATCTGCCTTTTCCCTTTAACACTTTCTTATGGAATAGACACAGAGGACGCTAAAGTTCTGCCATAGTACAAGATAACAACACAAATAGCCAAGTTTCTTCCGCAGAATCAATAAACAGGGTTCTGTTGCTTTGTCTTGAATTGTAGGACTTATATTTTAGTATTTAGAAACATGGTTGAATCATAGACATGCAATTCCTTCCACTTCTAAAGGATTTATGAAAGAGCATACTCACACCCAGTTGGGGCAGATACCTGGGTCCTTGAATGACAACTGAACATTGAAGATATACTTTTTAGCTTTTGCTTGATGCTGCTGTAACCCAAATGCCAACTAAAGTACCAAGTGTTTTTTCTAAATGTTCTTTATCAAGGGACACTATTTCAGATTATAACCATCTTCTCATGCCACTTCACCACAAAGAACTTCCATTAACCTGTATTTCCTACATCAACCTACATACTTTGAAATCAACAAGATTTGTGTTCCTTACTACTGAAATCTCATCCTGTCATGTTGTTTGTTTGAAACTCTAGATAGGTTTCTGGTGCTCAGAGAATGCAATCTAAGTTTTCTAACAGGGAACAGGGAAATCAATGCTCTGCATGACAGAATCTGTGCTCCGTTCTCTCTCTTCTCCTGCAGCACTGAACACGTCTTGCATTTTTTTCTATTTTTCTTGATTTTTACTCTTGATTCCTATTTACCTGGAATATAGTTGTCCTCTAATTCACATGAAAACATTTTCATCCTTTAAAACCCTGCATTGAATTGAACATTCCTCGTAAGGCTCTTTACTTCTTTCCCAGAAAAATTAGATGAACTGACTCTGTCCCCTATATACAAATAAGTTACTTATTTTTATAAGGACATGAATTATATTTTCTTTGTGTTCATATTTAATTCTATAGTGGAAATTTTCATTGAAAGAGATAATTTGTCTTAGTCTTTCTTGTCTCACTTCTTACCATATACATTACTCTTTAAAAGAACCCAGAGTGTGGGGCCGGTGAGGTGGCGCTAGAGGTAAGGTGTCTGCCTTCAAAGCACTAGCCAAGGAAGGACAGCGTTTCGATCCCCCAGCGTCCCATATGGTCCCCCCAAGCTAGAGGCAATTTCTGAGCGCATAGCCAGCAGTAACCCCTGAGCATCAAACGGTGTCACCCCAAAAACAAAACAAAACAAAAGAACTCAGAGTATTTTCTAAGATGATTGAACTCAAATCTCTCTCTATAGAGATGAATTTCCTGTGACATAAAGAGTAAAAGAAAACATGAGAAAGCATAAATGAAATACTGGGGGTTAAAACATATCCAGGGTTTTAGTGTATTCTATTGAAAATTTCTGTTCTTCTTGTCTTCAGATGGTCAAGGGATATTTCTGAGACCTTGTTTTTTAAGAGCTAGTTCCAAATGGATAGTATGATTCTCAGCATATACACTATCTGCTCAGTCTGTGATAAACTGATAATCCTTGGGCTACTAGTGAGATATTGTTTCCTGTAAAGAGTGAGAAATGAATAAGGAAAATTTGTCAGAACAGAGATATAAAAATTCAACAACATATTATAGGGAATGTTATTGTGTCTTGTAAAAAACATGAGAATATTTGCAGAAAAAAGATAAATGAAAAGCAGGAATATCCATTGTGGTAAGTTTGTCTTATAATTTATCATCCATTTACTATCTTGTTATTTTATTCCTTGCATCCATCATGTTTTTCTATTGCAATGACTACATTCTTTTGAAGGAATAGTATTTATTTTATTTCAAAGGTACCAATTGCATATATTTACAAGCAGAAGGGAAAACTGAATACAGAACTTAACTATTTACATAGATCCTAGATCCATAGAAGCTGTTTAAGATTATTTTTCTCTCTTTTTTTATATAGATAGATATCTTTTCCCCTGAAGTAACAAGCAAAATTACATAGCATTTTCTAGTTCTAGAAAATGAGTAAGTGCTTTCTACAGATTTTTTCAAGGTAAAGTAGGAACCGATCAATACATGGGACTTTTCTTCCTCCAGGTTGGAATGTCATTTCAGAAATATGAAGATATTGCATTAAAGCACAAAGAGGAGAGAGTAGATATCTGGAAGATTCATATTTAAGCACAGAGCTATTAAAAACTACCTGAGCTGCCTCGTTGTAGAGCCTTTCAGTCATAGCCTTTTTTATCTTTGACAGCCTGTCTTAATAGAGTGTCTTAAGGCCAGAGACGGGCCATAGCTCAGAAGGCTCAACACTATGTCTGTTGCTCTCAGTTTCATAGAAAATGCATTTTTTTCAGGAGTCCCAATGCTTGCTGACTTTCTTTATCATGGTACATGTCTGAAGCTCATGGGGATGGACATATGTCAATCAGAACATGTTTAGTTTCTGCCATTAATAGAGCATTTTAAGAATCGAATATTAATTACAAAGGGATGTTTCAATTTTATCTACAAAGCAACAAGCTTGCATGAAATGAGGCGCGTTTAGTTCCAGTTCTGTACTGAATCTTGTGATACAGATAAAATTCCTTGCCCAAATAGCTGCAATTTGAAAGAAAAATTCCTGGATGTCTGAACTTCATAGCATATTTGTAAATTCAGAATAAAGAACAGTTACCTTTTTTTTTTGTATGTTTTAAAAAAGTCTGCTTTGGATTTGGAAAAACAATCGAACATTGCAGAATACAGTATTCAGAATAAAATATTCCATGAAATAATTTATGTTTCTTAAAACACATAATATACAGTACAGGAAAATATCTATGATGAAGCAATGAATATTGAACAACCTCTTAAAACATTAAAAGAGACATGTGGAAAATACAGGGAATTTTTAACAAAATGAATGAAAACTCTGGGATTCTTTAGTTATTTAATGTAATAAGATATTGTTGTCAATTACATACAGGAAGAGTTTATGTCAACTTAACTCTAGTTCTTACTTTGAAAATAGAGAAAATAAGGATGTGTGGGAGTTTGAAGTGAATTTCAGGAATTACACTGTGAAGTCTTTTCAAAAAAATTTTTTAGAAGAGGTTGGGACTGAATTGAAAGAGAATATGAGATTCTATACTATTTTACCTTTGTATAAGATTTTTTAAACATAAGTTGGCTGGTGTCAAATTCTATTTTAGAAGACACAAAAAGAGGATAGACATTGGTGGTAGTATGATGAGTTTTCTGAGGTGACACGAGGATAGGAGAAAACAAATATGATTACCACTAAGTCTTAAAGGATTTGGCTTACTTAAAGGAACATGTCACATCCTTTGCTGGGATATTACTGATAAAATTAATATATGATTTGCATGCTACCCCAAGGAATCAATATTGACCTTAATCCTTAAAGCAGTTAAAGAGTGAAACAGTAAAACAAAATTAACAAGTAAGTCTTATTCTATAGCTGGATATTGATAGTGGATTTAGGAAATCTTATTTAGTAGCAACCTAATCATTGAGATTATGAATACTTTCTTTTTTTAAGACTATGATATACTGTGATCTATATTTATTGATGATTGAAAAGATGAATACGATCAGATAATTCAAATTTGAAGGAACTAGAAGACAGCTAAACTACCAGACCACAATACATAAAAATAATAATTATAAGTCAAGATGATAGGAGGAAACTTTTGGGTATGATTAATATGTTTATGTCTTAGACAGTCGTGTTGGTCACAGAGGGATACTAATTTTCAAGCTCATTAAGCATATATTAAATATGTATAGCTTTTTGTATGTCAATTTTACCTTAAAATAAATTTATAAAAAGTTTCTGAAAGAATGACCTTCAGAGAATCTTGCAGTGGGTTGAAAAGAAATATGGAAAGAAAGAAAATGAAGAGGTGGAATAATACAACATCTAGTCAGAGAAAGCTAGTAAAATTGCGGTATTAAAATAAAGGTCATACTAGATAATAAACTTAGATTTTGTATTTATAAAGCAGTTAGAAATATACCTGGCATGTGTTTTGCCTGACTCAGTATAGTTCCAGGAAGCTGAGAAAATGGGACTAAATGAGCAATCCCATGGACAGTCCATATGTGCAAGCAAAAGCATAGCTTGCTGCAACTAAAGGTTGACTTTGAATTGACAAAAGGTCTAGTTAAGATATCCTTTCCATTGCATGGAAAATGTCACACATAGACTACTTGAAGGACAGCTACAAAATCAAGCTTGACCAGATTATTACTGTTTTCACACTCTGAAAAAATTTCTTTCTTCAACAAATAAATTAAATAAGAGACAGCCATGCCAGATCTGTTCGACAATTAAACCAGTGGAGAGCAAAAAATGAGTTTCACTCTATATTTAAATGGATATTAATGAAGTATCTTTTCTATCAAGTAATGGTATGATGCAAAAATTGCAAAAATTATGGAAGCTATATGAGAAAGTATAAAGTAAGAAGATGAAAATCATCTCTTTCTCTAACTTTAAACTATATTATAAAGCTAGAGTAATTAAGACAGAGTGGTACTGGAATAAAGATAGACTCTCCAATTGAATAGAATTGAGAGTCCAGAGACAGATCCTCAGGATAGTTTATCTTCACAAAAGAGTAGAGTATTAAGTGGACAAAGGCAATTTTGCTCAACAAAAAGCTGTTTGAAGTCACATATAAAAAAGTAATTCAGACCTCTAACATACCAGGCACAAAAGCAATTTAAAATGGATCACAAACTTTGACCTGAACCCATAATTTATATTGAGGAAAAGAATAGAGGAAGCCTTCATGACACTGAGTCTATAACCATCTTCAATGACCCAGTCCCATTGGACAAATAAATGGAAAAAATATAAACAACTGGAACTGTGTCAAATTAAGAAGCTTCTGCATCACCAAAGAATGATAACAGCATAACAGGATGTCCCACAGATTGGAGAATAATTTTTGCTCCTTAACTTGTCACTCATAACAAAGGAGTCAAGGAAATTTAAATATCCAAGGTATTTAAGTCTTGATGAACATATAAGGAAAATAAAAGAAAATAAATTAGAAGCCCAATTAAACCTATCCAGAAAAATTGGAGGGAAGATTAACAGATAGTGCTGTAATCAGAACACAAGGAGATATCCCCTCACACTCATGTGACTGGCACATATCAAAACACACACACGCACACACAAACACAAAGATAGTGTAAAAATAGTGTAGGAAATGGGGCCCTTCCTTTTTTGGAACAGAACTGACCTGTGTTCAATACTTGGAACTGCAACTGGTTCTCAAAAACATTACAGAAATGATTCCTGAGCACAGAGTCAGGAGTAAGCCTGGAGTGGAATCAGCTGTGGCCCAAATACAGTAACAAAGAAAAACAGAGCATCCACTGTTGGCTTGGAAGTTAGGAAAAGGGAATCTTCATTTTCTACTGGTAGAAATGTTCATTGCATCAATCCTTATAGAAAACAATATGAACCCTTCTCAAAAACCTAAGAATTGAACTTCCATAGGATCCAGCAATTACACTTTGCTGTATGTATTCCAAGGGCTGCCAAACTCTATTTTGAAAAGACATCTGCACTCCTATGCTCATTGCAGCACTATCCATAATAGGCCAAATCTGGAAATAATCCAAGTGCTTAAGGACACATGATTGGTCAAAGAGACTATACACATATATGGACTACTACTCAGTTATAAGAAAATATAAATCATGTAATATACTGGTACATACATAGGATATGGAGAATATCATGTTAAGTAAAGTTATTTAGAAGACATATTAAGGGTGGTCTGACTCAAAAGTAGAACACAAAGAAGCACAATAAGGTAATGATGATTAGCCAAAGGCAACACAATCTGTGAACTGGTCTACAGTTTATCATCATGGGAGAAATGGTGGACATGAAGCAGAGGTGGATATCAGAACTTGAGAAAAGTAGAGGAGAAAAAAAAATATTTTAAAATAAATTTAACCACATGTGTGAAGATTTTTTTCCTTTTTTTTTTCTTCAGGGGAGAGCGAGAACACAGTCCCCCACTACCACAAATTATGCAGTCGAGTTTCCCACATTTGGGGAAATCGCAGGGGTCAGCACATCCGGAGTGCAATGGATAAGCCTCATCCTAGGAAAACCACCTTCAAGATCATGGTATCTCCGCTGCCAGGTAAGTATTGTGTGTGAAGATTTTATTGAAACACAGACTATTATGAAAACCAAAGATGCAGACAAAAAATAAGCAAAATGTATATTAACATGTTAATTGACATGAGAAGTATAGTGACATGAGAATTATGCCATTAAAATGTCCATTTCAAAAATGGCTTACTGGGAAGTTTCTATAATTGGGATGCCCTATTAAGAAGTAAAAAAAGAAAAATATATTAAAATGTTAACAATGAAATAACTATATTTTAAATATAAATCATAAACAAACATATTAGAAGGTCAGATTATAAAGCTAAACTGTTTACACTATTATTAAAGGTGAATTTGCCCAACTCCAGCAATTTAGAAAGGCTCAAAAATAAAAATAAGTTTAAAATTATGCAGACAAAGTAAACAGAAAGTAGTTATTAATTTACTTTTGTTGTTTGAATGCAAACATTTAAACAACATATTTTGCCAAAAGAAAGCAATGGTAAGTTGTGAAATTAATGCAAAATAAATCCTAACAATTACAAACATCTATGATTGAACAAATCTAACATCATTTGGCACGTGTGGAAATTATTTAAACTATGAGAATTGTTAATATCATTAGTGTACAAAATTTTAATTCATGGATTTTATACATTACAGGTACACAAAATTATATTAAAATAACAAGGAGCCAAATGATCTTAGTAGAAGGTAGATGTGCTTGAAAACTGTCAAACTTTGGTAACCTTTTAATGGCTCCTGAAAGTGACAAAAATAGGTCTACATGGACTGAAACAAATTCAGCTGCAATATGAGAGAACGTTGAAATAGTTCAATTTGAAAACAAAGTAATATTATTTGAGATAAAGAAATGTGTAGAATATTACTTCATTTAAGTTAAAGAAATCAACAATATTGTAAGTTCCTTTTATTAATTCTTCTTTAAGAAATAAACTAACTGAACTGTAAAACATCTGGTGAAATATAAAAATGCAACGATGGGGCCGGAGAGATAGTATGGAAGTAGGGCGTTTGCCTTGTATGCAGAAGGTTGGTGGTTCGAATCCCGGCATCCCATATCATTCCCCAAGCTCACCAGAAGCAATTTCTGAGCATGGAGCCAGGAGTAACTCTTTTTTTTTTTTTTTTTTTTTTTTGGTTTTTGGGCCACACCCGGCATTGCTCAGGGGTTACTCCTGGCTGTCTGCTCAGAAATAGCTCCTGGCAGGCACGGGGGACCATATGGGACACCGGGATTCGAACCAACCACCTTTGGTCCTGGATCAGCTGCTTGCAAGGCAAACGCCGCTGTGCTATCTCTCCGGGCCCAGGAGTAACTCTTGAACACTGCCGGTTGTGACCCCAAAACAAACAAACAAAAAAAATGCAATGAAACAAAATTGAAATATTTTTAAGAGAGCTAAATCAGATCTTAGAGAAAACTTCATAACTTTAAGTCATTCAATTAATGAATAAAATTGATTTAGGATTCAACTCAAAATATTGAAAATTGGGCAAATCTGTTTTAAGCAATTAATTAGTGGCTCAGAATGAGCAAGGAAATGTAGATCCACTTAATAGTGATTTGTGCTTTGGCAAAGTGGTAAATAGATTAAGTAATTATAACTTGTGATCTTTATAGATCTAAGAAGCATCAATCATTTTTTTCCATATTAAAAGAACATTTTCCAAAGTTCAATATATTGTCTTAATATCACTTCATAAATTTAAATTTATTATAAATATTTTCTCAAATAATAAATAAGAATCTCAAAGGCTAGAATAATCCTGTCAAAAGAACTTTAGAATAATTCTTCAATTGTTAGAAGAAAGCTTTTGTAAACCTTTATAAGTTTTATTAATTGGTTTGGGTTTGGAGACATTAACCAACGTAACATTAACCAAGGAAAGTTTTTTTTTAAATTGGAAAGAGGTAAATTACCACTATTCACAGAGGGGCTCATTATATATTTGGAAAAGAAGATTTTCAACTGAAATCAATAATAAAGAATTCAAAAATGTAGTAAGGTACAAAATTATCACAAAGTAATGAATAGCTTTGACAAGCATAGAACAAAATTACTTGATATAATTCAATAAAGAATTTCTATCAACAACAATTATATGCCTTATGTATTTTTTAATGGGTTCTATGACAAGTTACTATGAGCCAAGTGTCAGGCAACTTAAATGTATTAATCTTGCAGTTCTGGATATTAGAAGTCCACAGTAGTTCTTAATGAGCGAAAGTCAAAGCATCAGTAGACTGCATTCTTTTTAGTTGTTATGTGGAAAAACATAGTCCTTTTTCTTGACAGCTATCTGGAGGTTACCCACATTCCTTGGCTTCTGGCTCTCTTCCTGAACTATCTTCACAGGCATATTAAGCCAAATATTTCTCTCTCTCTCTCTCTCTCTCTCTCTCTCTCTCTCTCTCTCTCTCTCTCTCTCTCTCTCTCTCTCTCTCTCTCTCTAATTGGCCACACTCAATGGTGCATAGGGTTTACTTCTGACTCTGTATTCAGGATTACTGCTGGAGGTGCTTTGGGGGAACATATGGGATTAAAGGGATCAAACCCAGGTGGGCTGCAAGCCCAGCAAGTGTACTATGTTTCCTGCCCCAGGCTAAATTCTTTCCACAGTACTAGCTCTGCTTTTTTCCAACCTACTTCCTTTCTACCAAAAGAGAACTTTATTGCATTGCTTTATCTTAATATTCCAAGATAATCTATGCATTTTATGATTGATCAATTAGCACTCTTATTTCCACTGACAACCTTGATTTCTATGCCATGCAGCTTCTCGTAGTTTCTAAGCAGTCTGATGTTGCTATCTTGAGGAAAAAAAGATGGAATATATTGCCTATGAGATGTAGAAAAAATTGAATTTAGAATTTAGAATTATTCAGTTTATGAAAACTTTAGGATAATTCAGGAAACCACAAAAGAATGCTTGTATAAAACCAAAGGCATATTGCAAAAACTGTGGCACACCCAGATATGTGAATTGTAAAATATAGTAATTTATTACATACCAGAAAATGTGAAGTAAATATATAATTCATAATTAGAAATGTTAGTATATAAAAAAACATAGAGGTAAATACAAAATTCCATGAAGTTTAAATAATGTAATGATATAAGTAATTGTGATCAATACCATAACAAAAGTTATAATTACCAAATGGTTTGTAATATGTAGAGCCCTAAAATTTGGTGATTGGAAGTTATAAGAAAGACAAAGGTCATTCAGATTCCTCTTGTTTCTAAGTCTCTCTAGGAATAGCTTCTCTGTACAGTTTTATTATACATGGCATATTGACTTGTACATATCTAACTTATAGAACTAGAATATAAAAAAGAAACCTTATATTGTCCATATTGAAGACAAAAGAGAAAAACTTAAACTTGGCACTTGAAGAAACTCATATGCTAAGTAATGTAGTCTTTATAAAGTCAACAAAAATTTCCAAGAGAAAATTGGAAATAATGGAAGAAAATCAATCAACAAATATAAACCAAAATAAGGGATGAAGTATAATATCAAAATCATACACAATAAAATTTCAAAAAGAATTCAGTGAGGATGAATATTTAAATTTCACAATTATGCACTAAAGAATTATTCAATGGGTTTTGAGTATATCTAATATAACATTAGAATACCTGAAGTAAATATTGCAGGAACTGAAATGAGAAACAGATGGAAGAGCAATGGGAGGGAGTGAATTTAGAAGAAGATTTTTAGTTGTCTTCACAACATCATGTATATAAAAGTTATTTCTGCATAAGAATCTAAACAATATTCTAAAAGAGAGTTACATCAAGTCAAATAAATATGCATATACACTAACAACTACAATCTACAAGCAGAAAATGTTCATTCTAAATGGTCCCTCGAGCATTTTATAAAAAACACATAATCACATATTAGCCAAAAGAAATATTCATTCAAAGAGGAAAAGTACTTGAGATCATTTTCCAAAACCACAATCTAATAAAATGAAAAATGAATGTCAAATTTAGAATCCAAAAAAAAAACCTCCCAAAGTATTTGACATTTTAATACCATTCTTTTCTAAAGAATTCTCAAAGCTAAAGGAACTCAACCACAATTACAGAGCATTTACAAAATAATGTTAATAACATGACCTCAAATATTTTTACTGTAAACAAATCTAATGAAAAGAACATATAAATCCATAAGTTATGAAGAACTAAATAGTATAACCAAGGAGCGTATAAGAAAAATTTGTGAAGATGAAAGATAAATTTTATTAATTAAAAAAATAAATAAATGTCAAAATTACTAACAGTCATTTTTAGTGGTTAAAAGAGAAATGAGAATCTTGTCTGTTCAAGAAAAAAACAGCATAGACATCACATTATATTGAACAAAATAAATGTAAATGTTTATAAAATTAAAAGCTTATGTTATTTTAAGTTATATTACTACATTACTAATATGTCAAATATATTGAGACTCTAGATAACATAGATTGTATTAAAATTAAACTACTTAAACAAAGTACAAAAAATAAACAACCATAAGGAAAATTCTCAAAAGTTATTTAAAAGCTATATTTAAAAATGATTGTATAATTGAACTTTATCAAACCAATTATGGAATATCTAATTTTCGTGTCAAATGAAAAGAAAAAACTATGCTAAAAGCTGTTCTCTGGCATTTCTTGTTGTGAAGCCGGTGAATCAGGTTCATTTAACAATTACAGCAGAACTCTAAAGAATAAAATCATGGAGCACCCATATGAAAGCTACATGTCAAAAAGAACTCAGCATGACTCTGATGGGGTTTATTCCAACAATTACAAATACAGTTTAATATGAGAATATTTACTGAGTGTAATTTATCATGGTTAATTTAAAGAGGTAAATGTTATAGGTATAATTTTATAGGTACAGATGGCTTCATATTTGTTCCTGATAAAACTTGAGAGGAATATAGATATAGATAAAATATATATGTATGTAGCTACAGATAGTAGAGAACAAAATATATATTAGAGCTATAGACACAGATGCTATATACAATCCCTAAACTATTTTGGAGAACATCATAGGAGTTTTAAACAAAACTCTCAAATTGTCAAGCATTTACATTGAATATTTATTTTTAGAATATAGAAATGATAAACAACAGTAATTATAACATAATCAGTTAACTTCAGATTTAAGATATAAATGCTCCTTAATGTAGAGAATACATTTGTATTTATGTATAATGCTCAAGTGATTTATGATGAAATACTAGAAATGGGAGAAATCATTGCCCTAGCCACATTATTTTTTCACCCTTTCTTGCAGACACGAGGAAAAAATTAAGTGATACTATAAATGGAAGTTAAATAATATTTAACGGAGATATTTTTAATTGGGGGGAATTTGCAGTAGAGATATAGTAGAGATAAACTAAGGCTGATGATTTATTGAGAACTTGTATCTAAGGAGGTCTATGAATCTGAGGAGGTCAATTTCTAGTCTTCCCCCTCCATTACAATTGAAAAGTTTACACTCTTGAAAACTGCTATTTCCAAAAAAAACTTAAATTCTTTAGAATTCGGGCAAATTAACCAATCTTAACAGAAGATTCTTACTTTTAATCATTATTAATTTGAGTCATATTTTAGTGAACTTTGAAAAATTTTCTGTTTGTGATTCCTTTATTCTCTTTTGTCAGTCTCCAACACAATTTTGATGTTATATTTCTTCTATAAATTTTGGCATTGTGTTGGGGCCGAGATAGCATCGAGGGAAAGCATTTGCCTTGCATGCAGAAGGACAGTGGTTCAAATCCCGGCATCCCATATGGTCCCCCAAGCCTGCCAGGAGCGATTTCTGAGCATAGAGCTAAGAGTAACCCCTGAGCAATGCCCGGTGTGACCCAAAAACAAAAAAAAAATTTTTTTGACATTGTGGTATTCATATGTTTGTTGTTTTAACTTATTTAATTTTTTTAATTTATTTTATAAGTAACATTTCTAAACTTTGTTTCTCTTTATTTTAAAATCTGGCCTCTTGGAAGTTGTAAGTATTTATTTTAATTGTGTTTGTTTTGTGTTTGGGCCACATCTCAGCGGTGCTCAGCGTTTTCACTTGGCTCTATGCTCAGAAATTGCTCCTGGCCAGCTCAAGGGATCGTATGGGATGCTTGAGATAGAACCTGGATCTATCCCAGGTTGGCCGTGTGGAAAGCAAACGCCCTATCGCTGTGTTATTTATTCTGGCCCCTAGTTTTGAGTCTCTAAAGGACCACCAATAGTTTTTTCGCTAAGAGGCTTTCAGGGTTTTGTTTGTTTGTTTGTTTGTTTTTGGGTCACACTAGGCAGCGCTCAGGGGTTACTCCTGATTCTACCCTCAGAAATCACTTCTGGCAGGGTTGGGGGACCATATGGGATGCCAGGATTTTAACCACCATCCTTCTGCATGCAAGGCAAATACCCTACCTCGATACTATCTCTCCGGCCCCAAGGCTTTCAATTTTATTGTTTGAATCTCTGTATGGCTAGAAAATTATTTTAAGTATACAAATTATTCCATATAAAATAATAAATCATAGTTTTACATTTCTATGTATAGTTATTAATTTATGTATAGTTGTTATGTATATTAATCTATGTATATGAATTTTATTGTATAATCCTTTTAGTAATATTTTTAATTCCCTCTCATTTTATGGGTAAGAGTTTTTCCATTTTGCATATCTCATATTTTGGTCGAAGTGGAATATCATCCAATCTATAATTGTGTTCCTTTAAAAAATGGTTTATTTTTATTTATGCATTTTACTTATCTGCTTATTATTTATTATTAAAATAAAATACTCATGGTCTCAAACATGCTAAGAATTTTCTCCATGACTACATTCTTACTATATAGTTAGGTAAAATGTTAATCAGTCAGACCTTTTAAAAACTACATAGAGGGGAAGGAGAGATAGTACAGGTAAAATTAATTAGTATATATTGATACACAAAAAATAACAAACTACTTGGCATTCAAGGAAACATTTACTTTGAGAGTAATTTAGCCTCACACTTAATATGCACTAATGACTCCTGGGGACTCATTTCAATGGTCCATGAGTTAGGAAATATGTCTAATTTGATTAGTGGAGTTACTTGAATTAGAATACAAATGAGTTGTATGATGGTTGGTTGCTGTTATTTTTTGTAGTCATTCATTTCTGGTTTTATTTCTGTTTTTCTATAGATAAACATAAAACATCAATTCAAGTCTTACAAATTGTACTGTATAATTCAGAAAGGAAGGAGATAAACAAAGATACATTTTCCAGAAATATAGGACTTTACTTGAAATTTCCATTGCTAGGATTCTCAACATTCAATAAGTTTATTTGGTTCAACTCAATAAGTCAGTCAACTTCTGAATCATATCTTCATTTACTGGTTTCAAATTACCTCTGACTATATATTGGAAAAATATAGGGCTAAATTTTCTGCTCAAAACCATGATGAAAAATTTATTTGGTACCTTTTTTGTGTCCATTTTGCCACACCTGGATTTATTCCAGGGTCACTTCTGGCTCTGTACTCAGCAATCACACCTGGAATTTGGGGGAACCATATGGGATGTCAAAGATCAAACCTGGGTAAGGCAAACACTGTACCCACTGTATTCTTCCTTTGGCCCCTATTTGCCACCATTTTTAATTATCAATGGTTTACAGTGAAGAAATTTTTTTAAACAGCTAATCTTTATGGGCATAAATTATATTACTGCTCTATTAACATAAAAAACAGTTAATGTGACCAGCTTGTGATCTATTTCAATCCTAGTTCCAAGTTATGCTACAAAAGGAAAAATAACATACATCATTGGATTAATGTATTAATATGCTAATAATAAGCTTCATGTTGAAGAACCTAGCTATATCAACTAGGAAAAGGGTATTTAGAAGAAAATTTTCAGTAGGATACTTTGGTTTTAGGATGACTTATAATAAATATTGTTAGATTATACTTTATTTTACCCCAAACAAAGATCAGCCCTGATTTCTTTGTATCTGTTCGTTTACAAATTGGTTTCACCCAAAACAAAGATCGTCCCTGGTTCCTTTGTATCTATTTATTTAAAACTTGATTTTACCCCTGGGTGGGACTGGATCAGAATATCCTGAGCTATCTGTCTTTACATCCCACCTGGGAGTGGTCTCTGTATTTAATAAGAATGACCATTCTGGCAGGCAACTCATTCTTGATACAAGGAAGAAAATGACCAGAATAAAAACTGCATATTTGGGCTAGAGGACCTAGAGATAAACTAGTTAAAAGTCATTCTTCTCTACAAAAGCTAATTCCTTCTTAGTGATTCTTATTCTCAACTGCCATTTTGAATAGAAGTTAGATTTGAAGACCCTAAGAGTGACAATTCTGTGTGGTAGAAGTTTGCCAGAAGACCTGTGTTTCACCCTCAGCCGTGTCTATATTATTTTGTGCAGCGACTCTATTTTAGACTCATTCACCTAGGTTTGGAGTGATTTTTACAAAATATAATAAAGTATATGTATATGATTGTGAAGCACATTTCCGAGGATAATATTGTGCAAGCCATCAAATTTTCTGAACATAGAAAAATGATGAGCAATGTCATACCCCTTGATATGCACACCTTCAACCAATCACATCTTACTTATAGGCAACCTGCCATAAATAAGATATAGTCTTAAGTAAGATATAGTAAATCCAGAGGACATAATCACACTAGGATCACTATATGTATGGCCAAGCCAATTCTGCTTCCCCTATGTTTCTTAATTTCATGCATGTTGTCATCATTATAAAAGCTTGATTGCAGCTTTGGAAAGCAAAATATTCACCCCCCAAAGTTGTCCACAGCTTTAGCCCATGGGCCTGTGCATGCATTAGCATTTAGGACACACACACACACACACACACACACTAAAACATTGCAAAGTTTATTAAGATATTTTAGCTGAGGGAGTGTGTAGAGGTTGCCAACCAGAGCCTGTGGAAGGCGCCCCTTCAAGAAAGTTGTGAGTTTCCAGGACAGGCCAGAGGTAGTGTGTAGAGGTCGCAGACCAGAGCTCGGAAGGTGCCCATTCAAGGGAACCTGAGTTCCCGGGACAGGCCAGAGAGAGTGTGTAGAGGTCATCAACTTGAGCGAGTAGAAGGCGCCCATTCAAGAGTTGTGAGTTCCCAGAACAGTCTAGAGGGAGTGTGCAGAGGTCCCCGACCAGATTGCGTGGAAGGCGCCCATTCAAGGGAACCTGAGTTCCCGGGACAGGCCAGAGGGAGTGTGTGGAGTTCGCAGACCAGAGCATATGAAAGGCGCCCATTCAAGGGAGCTGAGTGAACCTGCACTCTGGCAGGAAGTGGTGGCGTTTGACTAAGGCTTGTCTGGAGGATGAGGGAAGGAGCAAAACTAAGCGACATCACCCAACATACTCATGTAGACCACACCCTGAGAAGGGACCCAGCCCCACGCCAGAGGAGGCAAAAGCGGGTTGAAACATGAAGGTACTGCACTCCAAGCCAAGCCAATAAATGCAAAGAAAGATGGGTAAACCAAGGAAAACATTAACAACAGGGGAGATGAAAAGCCCAAGACAGCAAGACCTAAAAAAGCCATGAGAATAGAATTCCAAGCCATGCTTGAAAAAATGAAAGACACACTGGCCAGAGATTACAAGAAATCAATAGATGAGCAAATGAACCAAATTAAACAAGAATTGCTACAAAATGTGAAAGACTCCATACAGAGTTAAAAGAAATACATAAAAACATAGGAAGTCAGAAGAGCAGAATAGCACAGATTGAGAATCACATAGAACAACTCAAAGATAAACTGCAAACAAAAGACAACAAAAAAGCCAACAAAGAAATAGAAGGAAAAGTGCTGGAAGTAAAAGTCCAGTATTTAATGAACAAAGACAAAGAAACAATCTAAGAATTGTAGGTATACCAGAAGAGGAGGAAACAGGGAAAGGGGAAGAACAATTAGTCAGACAAATAATAGCGGAAAATTTTCCCACCCTTTGGAAAGACGCTTCTTAGCAAATCCAGGAGATGAAAAGAGTCCCCAACAAAGTAGACCCCAACAAACCAACTCCAAGACACATAGTAATTCAAATGGCAAGAAACAAAGAGAAGGGAGACCTACTTAAAGCAATAAGGGATTAAAAAAACCTTCACATACAAAGGAAAGGACATTAGAATCAAACCAGATTTCCCATATGAAATACTTCAAGCAAGAATACAGTGGAATGACATATTTAAACGACTGAATGAAAGAAATTTTCAACCTAGAGTCCACTATCCAGCAAAACTCTCATTCATATGGGAGGGAAGACTAAAATCATTCTCAAACAAAAATGAACTCGCATTATTTGCACAAACAAAACTGACGTTAAATGACCTACTCAGAGATGACTTACACAATCCAAATCCCTGATTGTAACAACAACTATGCTAAATAACACAACCACACAGCAGCCCTCTCTGTAAATAAACTCCTTAAATGTTAATGGACTAAACTCTCCCATCAAAAGACACATAATAGAGAACTGGATTAGAAAACATAAACCAGATTTTTGCTACCTACAAGAAACACACCTACAAGTACAATATGGCACAGGCTTATAATTAAGGGATGGAAATCAATTATCCAGGCCAATGGAAATAAAAAAAATTCTTATATCATTCTTATATCAGATCTAATTGCATTCAACCTCAAGAAAGTGATCAGAGACTAAGAGGGGCCTACTTACTGATCAGGGGAACACTAGACCAAGAAGGGCTAACACAGGTTAATATCTACACACCTAATGCAGAGCCAGCAAAATACATATGGCAACTGCTTGCGCAACTGGAGAAACACATGAAAGGAAATGTCATAATAGTAGGAGATCTTAATACTCCACTATCACCTCTGGACAGATACACCAGACAGAAAAATAACAAAGAAATAAGAGCCCTAAATAAAAAATTAGAAGAACTAGGGCTAATAGACCTTTATAGGGTCCTCCACCCCTTGAAAGAAGAGTACACATTCTTCTCAAGTCCACATGGAACCTTCTCCAGAATAGACCATTCCTTAGGATACAAATCTAACCTGCATAAAATCATGAAGATAAGGATCATTACAAGAACCCTGTCAGATCACTATGCAACAGAGGTCAAATTTGACTGTAAAAAGAAGCAATGGAGAAAATCCAACACCTGGAGATTAAACAACATGCTGCTCAAAAACAGCTGGATCAAAGAGGTACTCAAGGAAGAAATAAAAAGATTCCTTGAGACAAACAACAAGGAAGAAACAACTTGTCAAAACTTGTGGGACACAGCAAAAGCTTAATCAGGGAGAAACTCATAGCAATACAATCCTATGTCAGGAAAGAGAAAACGACAAAATTAGCAGCTTAAAGGACCATCTTAAGGATCTGGAACAACAGCAACAAAGAAACCCAAACACAACCAGAAGACACAAAATAATAAAAACCAGAGCAGAAATAAATAACATAGAAACTAAGAAGACAATACATAAAATCAATGAGACCAAGAGTTGGTTTTTTGAAAACATAAACAAGATAGACAAACCACTGGCCAGACTCAGCAAAAAAGGAAAATCACCCAAATAAGCAGGATCACAAATGAAAGGGGAGAGATTAAAACAGAAAGCCAAGAATTCCAACACATAATGAGGACATATTATGAACAACTATACTCAGTTAGGCTAAAGAACACATAACATAGTGACAGATTCTTGGAAAAAAACCAGCTTCCAAGACTAGAAAAGGATAATTTAGAAAGCCTAAACAGGCCAACCACCACGGAGGAAATTTAAACAGTAATTAATAAACTCCCCCAAGAACAAAGCGCCAGGCCCAGATGGTTTTACAGGTGAATTCTATCAAACATTCCAAGAAGAATTACTTCCACTGATCCACAGGCTCTTCCAAACCATTGAAAAGACAGAAATCCTCCCCAATTCCTTTTATGACACTAATATCACTCTGATTCCCAAAGAGGGCAAAGATACCACCAAGAAAAAAAACTACAGACCAATCTCACTAATGAACATAGACACAAAAATACTCAACAAAATCTTAGTGAACCGATTCCAGCACTACACCAAAAAAATTATACACCATGACCAAGTGGGTTTCATCCCTGGGATGCAAGGATGGTTCAACATATGCGAATCAATCAACATCATACACCACATCAATAATAAAAAAGACAAAAACAACATGATCATATCAATCAATGCAGAGACAGCATTTGACAAAATCCAACACCCATTCATGTTGAAAACACTAAGCAAAGTAGGTCTGGAAGGAACCTTTCTCAAGATAGTAACAGCAATCTATGAAAAGCCCACAGCCAATATTATCCTTAATGCTGAAAACCTGAAAGCATTTCTACTAAAGTCAGGAAAAAGGCAAGGATGTCCACTCTCTCCACTCTTATTCAACATAGTCTTAGAAGTCCTAGCAATAGCAATAAGCAAGAGAAGGAATCAAAGAAATTTAAATAGTGAAAGAGGAATTCAAACTATATCTTTTTGCAGATGACATAATGATATACATGAAAAACCCTAAAGAGTCCACAGTAAAACTCCTAGAAACAATAAACTGGTTACAAAGTCAATACAAAGTCAATACATTTCTCTATACAAATAATGAAGTAGAGGAGAGAGAGATTAAGAATACAACTCCTAGGGAGGGACTTCAGAGCATAAAAACCGGCTATCCTTTGCAAAAGCTGGCTCCCTGTGTGTGACACCAGGCGGGGAAAATCCGCGAAAGTACACCGGCCCAGTGGGGCTCAGCTGTGAAAGACTGTGAGTGTGACCTGTCTATGTCTGTCTACTGTCCTCTTGCGTGAAACTCTTGCGAGTGGGGCAAAAAGAGCCTCCAGAAACCTCGCTCGCCCAGACGCCATTTTCAGGGAGGGACTTCAGAGCATAAAAACCGGCTATCCTTTGCAAAAGCTGGCTCCCTGTGTGTGACACCAGGCGGGGAAAATCCGCGAAAGTACACCGGCCCAGTGGGGCTCAGCTGTGAAAGACTGTGAGTGTGACCTGTCTATGTCTGTCTACTGTCCTCTTGCGTGAAACTCTTGCGAGTGGGGCAAAAAGAGGCTCAGAGGAGCACGGCCGCTCCGCTTCGCTACGCGGCCGTGCACTCTTTCTAAGGAAAGAACTCCATTGCAACAAGAAGGAAAAATCACACTAAGAACGGCGCTATATCACAGAAGCAAACATTTCTCTCTGGACTGTCTTCTCTGTTACATGCTTGGGCCTAAGATTTGACCCAGTGTGAGGCTTCATCCACGGAGGACTCCCCTCCCTTAGAGGCAAGTCAGCCCATCCAGAAAGGGAGGAGCCAGAGGAGTGTGCTGCCTACATCATATAGACAATGAATACCACTACAACACGTAGAAAAACCCACAATACAAATGTGACAATGGGGAAACAGCGCAGGCCAGCATCAGACATAGAGAATGAAGATGACAATTCTGAGGACCAGATAATGACTGAACAACTAATCAACCTCTCAGATAAGGACTTTAGACTAGCAATATGGAAGGTGCTCAACAGACTCCAAGAAACCATGGATCGAGTTGAACAGAACACTAATAAGAACCAAGAAAATATGAAGGCAGAAATGACAAAACTCCAAACTGAAATAACATGTCAACTAACAGGCCTGAAAAACTCAGTAAACGAAGTGAATGACAAAATGGATAAGCTCTGGGACAGGGTATCAGAAGCTGAGAATAGACTTGGTGCTGTGGAAGATGAGATACATAACAATTCCATACAGCAGGAGAGATTGGACAAAAAACTTAAAGCAAATGAGCAGACAATGGAAAAATTAGTCAAAGAATGGGAACAGACGAAAATAGAAGTCTATGAT
The DNA here is from genome assembly GCF_024139225.1 of Suncus etruscus. Classification (NCBI taxonomy): domain Eukaryota; kingdom Metazoa; phylum Chordata; class Mammalia; order Eulipotyphla; family Soricidae; genus Suncus; species Suncus etruscus. The sequence goes on along the minus strand of NC_064855.1, from coordinate 108,425,279 downwards.
AAGATCAACAGAAACAACTTAAGAATCATTGGAGTCCCAGAGACCCAGGAAGAAAATTTCCAGGAAGAATCAATGGTCAAGAACATCATTAAAGAGAAACTTCCAGAGCTAAAGAATATATGTGATCAAATCCTGCATGCCCGAAGAGTACCAACCAAAAGAGACCCCAGAAAAACCACCCCAAGACACATCCTAGTCACAATGACAAATCCCACAGATAGAGACAGAATTCTGAAAACAGCAAGATCAAAAGGGGAAATCATGTTCAAGCAAGCTTCCCTGAGATTTACAGCAGACCTGTCACCAGAAACGCTCAATGCCAGAAAGCAGTGGTGGGATATTGTGACAAGACTGAATGAAATGAATGCTTCACCCAGAATACTATACCCAGCAAAACTCACTTTCCGGTTTGATGGAAGAATACATGGTTTCACAGACAAAAAACAGCTCAGAAACTTCACAGACACAAAACCAGTCTTAAGAGAAAAACTGAAAGACCTAATCTAAGACAAGACTACCCAAAAGACACACCAAATTTTGAAATAAAGATGGCGTTAAATCCCAGGACAATTCTTTCTCTCAACGTCAATGGACTAAATGCACCAGTTAAGAGACACAGAGTGGCTAAATGGATCAAAAAACTCAATCCAACCTTCTGCTGCCTACAAGAAACGCACCTGAATAGTCAGAACAAACATAGACTCAAAATAAAAGGCTGGAGAAAAGTTATCCAAGCAAACAACACCCATAAAAAAGCTGGAGTGGCCATACTAATATCAGATAATGCAAACTTTATACTCAGGAAGGTTGTAAGGGACAAAGACGGACATTTTATATTAATCAAGGGGTACGTAGAGCAGGAAGAATTCACTCTCCTAAACATATATGCACCGAATGAGGGGCCAGCAAAATATTTAATACAACTGCTGACAAATCTGAAAAATAATATCAACAACAACACAATAATTGTGGGGGACCTAAACACGGCTTTGTCAACACTGGACAGGTCAACCAGACTGAAACCCAACAAGAATATACTAGACCTGAGGAGAGAAATGGAAGAAAGAGGCCTAGTGGATATATATAGGACACTCCATCCCCAGAAACCTGGATACACATTCTTCTCCAATGTACATGGGACATTCTCCAGGATAGACTACATGCTGGCACATAAAACATACCTCCATAAGATCAAGAGGATAGAAATTTTGCAGACTACCTTCGCTGACCACAAGGCTCTGAAATTATTTGTGAACTCCAAAGGGACTCAGAAGAAACACTTTAACACCTGGAAGTTAAACAGCCTCATGCTCAATAACCAGTGGGTCCGAGATGAAATCAAGGAGGAAATAAAAAGGTTCCTGGAAACAAATGACAATAAAGACACAAACTCTCAGAACTTATGGGACACAGCAAAAGCAGTACTGAGAGGAAAATTTATAGCTTTGCAAGCACACATCAGGAAGGAAGAAGGAGCTTACCTGAGTAGCTTAATGACACAGCTAATAGAACTAGAAAATGCTCAACAAAAGGACCCAAGAACAGGAAGACAGAAGGAAATAACAAAGCTGAGAGCAGAAATCAACGAAGTGGAAACTCAAAAAACAATCCGAAAGATCAACGAAAGCAGAAGTTGGTTCTTTGAAAAAATAAACAAGATTGATAGACCACTGGCAAACCTAACAAAGAAAGAGAGAGAGAGAAACTTGATAACTCGTATCAGGAATGAAAAAGGAGAGATCACTACTGATATGACAGAGATTCAAAGGGTAATCAGAAACTACTTTGAAAAACTCTACGCCACTAAAAATGAGAACCTGGAAGAAATGGATAAATTCTTGGACTCTTATAATCTTCCACGGTTGAAGGAAGAGGATGTAGCATATCTAAACACCCCCATCACCATTGATGAAATTAAAACAGTAATCAAATGTCTGCCGAAAAACAAAAGCCCAGGTCCAGATGGATTCACTAATGAATTCTATCAAACTTTCCAAGAGGAACTACTGCCAATCTTGGCAAGACTCTTTCATGAAATTGAACAAACAGAAACACTTCCAAATAGCTTTTATGAAGCCAACATCACCTTGATACCTAAACCAGACAGAGACGCTACCAAAAAAGAAAATTACAGACCAATATCACTGATGAATGCAGATGCAAAGATCCTCAACAAAATCCTGGCAAATAGGATTCAATGCCTCATTAAGAAGATCATCCACTACGATCAAGTAGGTTTCATCCCAGGAATGCAAGGCTGGTTTAACATCCGTAAATCTATCAACATAATACACAACATCAATAACAAGAAAAATAAAAACCACATGATCATATCAATAGATGCAGAGAAAGCATTTGATAAGGTCCAACACCCATTCTTGATCAAAACTCTCAGCAAGATGGGAATGGAGGGAACCTTTCTCAATATAGTGAAGGCCATCTACCACAAGCCAGTGGCAAATATTATCCTCAATGGAGAAAAACTGAAAGCCTTCCCTCTAAATTCTGGCACAAGACAAGGCTGTCCTCTCTCACCACTCCTATTCAACATAGCACTGGAAGTACTTGCTATAGCGATTAGGCAAGAAAAGGATATCAAGGGAATCCAGATAGGAAAGGAAGAAGTCAAGCTCTCACTGTTTGCAGATGACATGATACTCTACTTAGAAAACCCTAAAGACTCTATCAAAAAGCTTCTAGAAACAATAGACTCATATAGCAAGGTGGCAGGCTACAAAATTAACACACAAAAATCAATGGCCTTTCTATACACCAACAGTAATAAAGAAGAAATGGACATTAAGAAAACAACCCCATTCACAATAGTACCACACAAACTCAAATATCTTGGAATCAACTTGACTAAATATGTGAAGGACCTATACAAAGAAAACTATAAAACTCTGCTCCAAGAAATAAGAGAGGACACACGGAAATGGAAACACATACCCTGCTCATGGATTGGCAGGATTAACATCATCAAAATGTCAATACTCCCCAAGGCATTATACAGATTTAATGCCATCCCTCTAAAGATACCCATGACATTCTTCAAAGAAGTGGATCAGACACTTTTGAAATTCATTTGGAACAATAAACACCCTCGAATAGCTAAAGCAATCATTGGGAAAAAGAATATGGGAGGAATTACTTTTCCCAACTTTAAACTGTACTACAAAGCAACAGTTATCAAAACAGCATGGTATTGGAATAAGGATAGGTCCTCAGATCAGTGGAATAGGCTTGAATACTCAGAAAATGTTCCCCAGAGATACAACCATCTAATTTTTGATAAAGGAGCAGGAAATCCTAAATGGAGCAGGGAAAGCCTCTTCAACAAGTGGTGTTGGCACAATTGGATAGCCACTTGCAAAAAATTAAACTTAGACCCCCAGCTAACATCATGTACAAAGGTAAAATCCAAATGGATTAAAGACCTCGATATCAGCCCCAAAACCATAAGATATATAGAACAGCACATAGGCAAAACACTACAGGACATTACAGGCATCTTCAAGGAGGAAACTGCACTCTCCAAGCAAGTGAAAGCAGAGATTAACAGATGGGAATATATTAAGCTGAGAAGCTTCTGCACCTCAAAGGAAATAGTGCCCAGGATACAAGAGCCACCCACTGAGTGGGAGAAACTATTCACCCAATACCCATCAGATAAGGGGCTAATCTCCAAAATATACAAGGCACTGACAGAACTTTACAAGAAAAAAACATCTAACCCCATCAAAAAATGGGGAGAAGAAATGAACAGACACTTTGACAAAGAAGAAATACGCATGGCCAAAAGACACATGAAAAAATGTTCCACATCACTAATCATCAGGGAGATGCAAATCAAAACAACGATGAGATACCACCTCACACCCCAGAGAATGGCACACATCACAAAGAATGAGAATAAACAGTGTTGGCGGGGATGTGGAGAGAAAGGAACTCTTATCCACTGCTGGTGGGAATGCTGTCTAGTTCAACCTTTACGGAAAGCGATATGGAGATTCCTCCAAAAACTGGAAATCGAGCTCCCATACGATCCAGCTATACCACTCCTAGGAATATACCCTAGGAACACAAAAATACAATACAAAAACCCCTTCCTTACACCTATATTCATTGCAGCTCTATTTACCATAGCAAGACTCTGGAAACAACCAAGATGCCCTTCAACAGATGAATGGCTAAAGAAACTGTGGTACATATACACAATGGAATATTATGCAGCTGTCAGGAGAGATGAAGTCATGAAATTTTCCTATACATGGATGTACATGGAATCTATTATGCTGAGTGAAATAAGTCAGAGAGAGAGAGAAAAACGCAGAATGGTCTCACTCATCTATGGGTTTTAAGAAAAATGAAAGACACCCTTGTAATAATAATTTTCAGACACAAAAGAGAAAAGAGCTGGAAGTTCCAGCTCACCTCAGGAAGCTCACCACAAAGAGTGATGAGTTTAGTTAGAGAAATAACTACATTTTGAACTGTCCTAATATTGAGAATGTATGAGGGAAATGTAGAGCCTGTTTAGGGTACAGGCGGGGGTTGGGTGGGGAGGAGGGTGATTTGGGACTTGGGTGATGGGAATGTTGCACTGGTGATGGGTGGTGTTCCTTTTATGACTGAAACCCAAACACAATCATGTATGTAATCAAGGTGTTTAAATAAAAAAAAAATTAAAAAAAAAAAAAAAAAGAAATAGTGTAAACCATAGTGTCAAAAAGAAAAGAGAAAAAAAAAAAAAAAAAAAAAAAGAATACAACTCCTGGGGCCGGGAAGGTGGCGCTAGAGGTAAGGTGTCTGCCTTGCAAGTGCTAGCATAGGACGGACCACGGTTCGATCCCCCGGCGTCCCATATGGTCCTGCCAAGCCAGGGGCGATTTCTGAGCGCATAGCCAAGAGTAACTCCTGAGCGTCAAAAGGGTGTGACCCAAAAACCAAAAAAAAAAAAAAAAAAAGAATACAACTCCATTTAAAATAGTATCATAAAACATCAAGTACTTAGGTATCAACCTTACAAGGGAAGTAAAGAACTTATACCAGGCAAATTTCAAAACACTTCAGAAAGAAATTGAAGAGGATCTAGGGAAATGGAAGAACATACCATGCTCATGGGTAGGTAGACTCAACATAATCATAATGACTATCGTACCCAAACTTCTATATAGTTTTAACACATCCCCATCCAAATTCAGACGTTATTCTTTAAAGACTTAGAAAAATCTGTCATAAAATTCATTTAAAACCACAAAAGACCCAGGATAGCCAAACATATACTAAAAAACAGGAAGTTGGAGGGCTTCACTTCACCTAACCTGAAGCTATACTATAAAGCCATAGTGATCAAAGCAACATGGTACTGGTACAAGGACAGAGCCTCAGACCAGTGGGTCAGTACAGAATTTCCAGACATAAGCCCCCAGATATACAGTCAACTAATAGCTGACAAAAGAGCCAAGAACTTGAAATGAGACAAAGAAAGTCTTTTCAACAAATGGTGTTGGTACAGCTGGAAAACCATTTGTAAAAAATTGAAAATTGACTCATACCTCACCCCATACACAAAAGTCAACTCAAAATGGATTAAAAACCTTAAAATCAGACCTGAATCTATAAAGTTTATTGAGGAAATATAGGCAGAATACTCGAAGACCTATATATCAAAAAAGTCTTTGATGATAGAATGCCAATGGCAAGAACTTTAGTATCAAACATAAACAAATGGGACTACACCAAACTAAGAAGCTTCTGCATGGCAAAAGAAACCCTACTTAACACAAGAAGATAATTAACTGAATGGGAAAAAATTTTTGCACTTAACATGTCAGATAAAGGGCTGATATCCAGAATGTACAAAGCACTCAGAAAGCCGAACCCCCCAAAACCAAATAAAGCCATAGAAAAATGGGGAGATGAAATGAATAGACACTTCTCTGATGAAGACCAAAAGATGGCCAACAAGCACATGAAAACATGCTCACCTTCACTCATCATTAGGAAAATCCAAATCAAGACAACAATGAGGTATCACCTTACACCAGTGAGGATGGCTCACATCAAAAATAATGGAAACTATTTCTGTTGGCGGGGATGCAGTAAGAAAGGCACTCTTATCCAGTGCTGGTTGGGAATGCCCCCTAGTCCAACACCTATGGAAAACAGCCTGGAGAGTGCTCAAAGAACTCAGAATTGAGCTGCCATTTGACCCAGCAATTGCTCTCCTAGGTATCTACCCCAAGTTGGAAGGACATTTATCCCAAAGTATGTGTGCACCCCACTATTTATCTCAGCACTCAGTATAATAGCCAGGTCTTGGAACCAACATCGATGTCCAACAACAGATGAATGGATCATTAAGATGTGGTATCTATACACCATGGAATACTACATGGCAGTCATAAATGATACAATCACAGACTTTGCAGCAACCTGGATGGATCTAGAACACATTATGTTAAACTAAGTAAGTCATAAGACAAAAGATAAACACAGAATGATAGCACTATTAGAACATACACATTATATACAACTAATACTCAACAATCAACTAACAAGGTTTAACAGGATAGAAACTCCAAACACTGTAACAGTCAACATATACCAGGGAGCAGTGCCCAAAACACATGGAAGAGGAACAACACAAACTCTTGACTACACAGTATACCACAAAGAAACCAGCAACAGCAGAAAGAGCAGCATAGAGAGAACAGGTATGTAATCAGCCAACTACTACAAAGGCCTACAATAATCCCTTAGGGATCTTATACAGGACCACAGGTAAAGAATACCATGGGAAATTACTGACTTCAATGGAAGCATTTCATAACAAAGTGTCTTAATACCTTAATCTTAATATATTTAAAATAACCTCTCAGCTTTTCTGTCCACAGGCATTCTTGGAAACAAAGGGTGGACAAACTAAGTTGGCATCTCAGTGCTCAGACACATGAGATACCATACCCAGCCTGCACTACGAGAATGCCCCGAGAAAACTCTTTAACATACCCTTTATTTAGAGGTTACACCTTCTTTTAGGACCTGAAATGCGTGACCAGTCAAACCACTGAAGCAGCAACTGTGACATACAGACTTATACTACAGGCCCTACTCATCGAACACATTCAAGCAAACTAGCATTCCCTTGCTCTTTTCTCCTCTCTTCTCACTACTTCCTTTTTTCCCTCTCCTTTTCTTTTTAATTTATTTTCTCTTTTCTTCTCTCCTGCCCCTTCCATATACTTTCCCCTTTACCCCCTTTGGAAATCTGACTATCCCTTCACCCCTCAATCCCATCCAGATTTCCCACCTCATTAAAACTCTTCACCCTCAGTTCTTAATCCATTAGGCATCAAGACTGACTTCCTACCCCAACGAACCAATATTCAGCACCCAAGAGAAATGACAACCAGTCAAACCCACACCTCATCCCCTGCAAGGAAAGACAACCAACTCCCCTGTTGACTCATGTTGCACGGTCCTCCTTACCAACCCTTCCTAACCTGGACTGTTACTTGAAACCAGACTCAGCACTAAAAGTATCCCCAATGCAAGAACTCCTCCCAAGACCTCCCTGCCGCAAAGCTTTTGCCATTCTCAAGAGGGTCAGGTTGTGTAATGAAAAGGCGCCTGAAAGAAAACCTCAAAAGACAATGGGGAAACCTATACTTCCATCATAAGTATAAGACATTAATTACACTACCTCTTTACCTGCTTTTCCCCTAATGTAAAGTAGTCTCTTGCATCACTTTGCTCCTTTAATTACTTTTTACCTAATTTTTTTAAAAATATTTTTTCTTTTTATATGTATACTGAGCACATATATTTTATTTCTATTTTTTTCTTTTTTGGGTGTGTGACCTATTTTTATTTTCTTCTCTTTCCACCCTCAAATGCACTGGCAATATAATGTAGCACCATTTCTCCCTGCAAAGGCACACTTAAAAAAGGGGAAATCTTAGGTATATAAATGAGCTGTTATCTACTAGGGATAAGAGCTCATACTTGTTTACAATACAGGGGCATCTCCCACCTTGAAAATGTCACATGGACTCAACTTAGACCCCAGGTGATTAGACACCAACAATCCAGCCTTAAATTCTGGATCACAGACATAGAAATGACACAGTTCTTCACAACATCCACAAGAAATAAATCCCATTCAGGACATCTTTAATACTGCTCGGATACCAACAAGTGCCAGCTCTAATATGATATCCTGACAATGAGGAAATTGGGAACAACTTGACCTAAGAGCAGGTTATCCTACCTCACCAGCTAAAGATTAGACAAAATCAGAAGACTTGTCACCCTTTGGTCTGTCCAAATGCCAAGACTGTGATTTATAGATGACTGACTGATAGAACCATGACCTAGCTGTATGTATCCTGGGACAATAAAAAAAGGCCTAGTCTAGGGATTGAGCTATGACCTGCACAAAAACCATGACCTCTAGTTCCAGAGGTCTGTCTGAGACAATTTGCAATGGAATGGGTCTTCTGGAAACATAGCGAAAGACGCTATCCCAGGCCCCACCTTAAGATCAGTGCAAAGACCAAGACCACCAACCACAGAAGAAGGATTAAAATGACACTGAGGGAACAGAACTTCTAAAACCACAAAAAAAGACTTCATCATAAGTTCCAGTCTCTGACCTGTGCAGACACTGAGATCTCTAGATACAGAGGTCTGATTTTATCACCCAGGATGGAGCAGAGGTCTTCCATACACCACAAAAGCACCAAGAGGAGAGTACATGAACCTGACCGGAGTGTATAGTTAATCCCATGACAATATACTTCAAGGGAAGAGAAACCCTGTATCTCTTAGGCCGAGGGAATTCATTTTTGAATGACCCCATTATTTACTGTGCCTGTGCAGGAGGAAAGAAAAAAAAGGCAAAAAAAAAAAAAAAAGCACAAAACAATTTTCTTTTTTAGTTATTTATCTAGTTTTTGTCGATTTCTTTGTTTTGGTGTGGTTATTGAAGTTGTCGTTTCCATTTATATTTTTTTTCTTCTTTTCTTTTCTTTTCTTCCTTCATGTTCTCTGCCATGTTTTTTTTTTATCTCAAGACCATGGCTTTTATGTGGTGCTTATCTTTATTGTTGGAGTGCTCACTGGATATTTTACTTGACACTTCTTTTTGTACTGTTGTGGTGTTTCACCCTCCTTTTCCCCTTTGCCTCTCAAACCTAGGATGAGAGTCTCCAGAAGGACTCTGCCCATTTTTGGCATATTTGATTTTTTTCCCCAGTTTAGTACCTTTCTCTTCTTCAAACAAAACCACATAACTTGAACTATCTGGTCCCGCTTCCAGTTAGAGGGGGAAATAGGGAGGTACCAAGACCAAACAGGTGTAGGACCTCTAAGTAGTAAGCTAGGCACAGAGGGGACCACTTATTCTAGCAGGCCCAGGGGTGAGGGAGGAGGATCTGGGAGGTAGGACGGGAGCGGAGGTAGAGGGGGGACAATTTGGTGATGGGAACTCCGTTTTTATGTTAATATGTACCTAAAATATTATCATCAATGATATGTAAGCCACCATGATTAAAATAAATATTATATTGAAAAAGATATTTTAGCTGGATTGATTTATCCTAGATTAACTCTGCAGGTCTGTTATGGCATCTAAGAGATTTAGAAATGACGGTGTGATGGAGAGTGAGTCTACAAAGTTTGGCATTGCTAGTTATAGAGTATGATGATCCTGAGCCGAAACAGACAATCAAAAAACAAGGGTATGGATTTTGCTTCTGAGCTTCCAAAAGAAATGAAGCCCTAAGGATATCTTGATTTCAGCTCAGTGATTTCTGACTTCTGATTTCCCTAATGGAGAGATTCAATTATATTATTTTTAAGTCAATAAACTTGCCTCAGCAGCAAAACAAAAGCAAAGGGTGTTAAGATTTCTCATCCACCTATTTCTAATTTGAGATGGCAATTAGTTTGGAACAACTAACACAGCATAAATATAAAATTAAATTTTCAAAATTTGGGGACTAATGAATGGATTGAGCATCTTTTAAGACAGACTTAATCATTTGCTTTGCTCTTAAGCATTTGATATTAGAAAACCATTTTTATTTTATCATAAAATGTAAGCCAGGTTAACGACTTTGAAAATTAATTTCTATGACTCTGTGTAAAAATGACAAGATTGAGTGAGTTTATGTTCAATATAACTCAATTTAATTCAACATGCATTAAAATTTGTTGATGCTCAAAGTACTTTAGCAAAGTCTATGAGCACATTAAATATAAAATTCTGTTTTCCATAAAGTTGCCACTAAATAGTAGATAAATACAGTTAATGTGTGACAATATAAAACTTAAAATACAGTTACAAATGGAACCATCTTGTATCATCTGAGTGAGAAAGCAATGTAGATCAGTTATTTTTTACTCTGTAAACTGGCTAGTGGGGAACAGTGCTTAGAATTTTATTTATTTATTTATTTACATATTTTATTATTTTATTTTATAATTTTAATTTTTTAATTTAAAAACCATAGGTAAAAGACTGTTCGTAATACCGTTTGTTTCCCCACAGTTATGAAGTTGTTTATAATTTTCAGTCATACAATGGACAACACCCTTCACTAGTGCACATTTCCTGCCATGAATATCCTGTTTATTTTTTCCATCCTCTTCACTGCCTACCTATGGAACAGATATTTTTCCCTCTCTCTCTTTTTCTTCTTTTTGTAATATTATTAGTGAAGTGGTATCATGCATCTCACTTTATTTCCTTTCAGTGCTGAGTATTTTTGATAAGATCTAGAGTATCTTTGACTTTGCTTAGATCTTCATATGGGCAGTACAGTAGAGAATTTTAGGAGTAAGGACCAAATTGTTGGCATGCTTTCTGGCTCTTAAAAAAAAAACAATAAAATGAAAGCTGCTTATTTCATGTTTTTTTCTTTTTATCATGTATAAAAAATAAATTGTTGAAACTACTGTCAAGTAAATTCCAAAAAGAAACATTTACTGTACTTGAGAGAAGCAAGCCAGATTTTACAAAGAATTGCTCTTTGGTTAAATAGGCTAATTTGGAAAGTCAATGGTGAACTCTAGTATAGAGTAGTTTTGGAGAAATGTGGAATAAAATTTTATTCAGATATAACATGAACTGGCAGAGATGATACATTAAAAAGACTCAAATATTCTGTTTTGCTTTTACCTATTATAGCCACACCATGTTCTCTGCTGATTAGAAACTGTAGGTCTGACTATTGTACCTTGGCTGTAATACCTGAAATTTAAATCACAAGTGGGACTCCATTGAAGATGTTTGAATGGGGTATTACTGTGATGATAACTATGCCTGGAAGATTCTGTGATCAGTTGTGTGTTAAAACAATGGAAAGGAATAGACATTTCAGGAGGCCATTATACATTTCAAATACAAATTCTGCTGTGTTCACAGACATCTGCTGGCCACTATTTTAATGTCCTCTGTGTTAGGCCATCTGGCATGGTGATCCTGATCATAATATATTCTTTAGGGTATTTTACCTGTGCTTTGTAAATATTTTTGGAGCAAGTTAATATTACTTTTAAGCCAGGGGTCTCAATCTCAATTTACCTGGGGGCCGCAGGAGGCAGGGCCGCATAAGGGATTTCACTTACTGAATATTCTCAATAAAAAATCGAGTTAGTAAGAAAAAAATCGCAAAAAATCACATTACACATTTGCATACCACGAATGGAACTGCTCGGGGTATGCGAATGTTTAATGTGATTTTTTTTTACTAATGCGATTTTTATTGCGATTATTCGGTAAGCGAATAATCACGAATACTGCGATATTTGAAAGCCGGCTGTGGGCCACGAAATGTTGTATGGAGGGCCGCGAGTTTGAGACCCCTGTTTTAAGCAGAGGAATTAAATCCTGAAAAAGAACAAAGTAGTCAGAACAAAAAGCACTTTCACGTTTTCTAAATTCTGAGACTAAAGGATTTTCATGCTATTATTGCAAATTTATGTTTGCTGAGCATCCAGTGGAAGTATCTGAACTCTACTGAATTTTGAATATCAATGGACCCAAACCAAATATATGCAATCAGAAAGACTCTCCAGGATCTTAATACACCAGTAAAATTCCTCTTACACAATGAAGTGTTTCATTATTACAAGGAAGATAAAACTTGAGTAGTCCAGGAGTTTGTACCTTCTTATAAAACTTACATTTCTTGGGGGCACATCTCTAAGGACAGATGGCATATTCACTGAGGTCAGTCACAATAAAATTTCCATCTGTATGTGTCTATGCTTTCTACATTGATCTAAGAATTTAAATAAATCACATTATTTCACATTCCCTGAAATTTTAAGAGATACTATTAGGAATGCAATTTGACTTTATAGAAATTGAATAACAAAAGCTAAATAACTTCATCAATATTACAGAATTAGGATTGAAACAGAATTTTGAATGCATATACTTGACTTTTAGAATCCAATTCCTGATGATTATGCTATCTTTCTTACAAGAATAATTGTGATGACTTAAAGTATAAAGATATTATTTTCTATCTCCATTTTAGCTTCAGTCTGTGTCTATCTCACCTAATTCACTTGGTACAATGTCCAAACTACATGTGTAAGAAAGGCTTGGGTAAAGAGACAACAGGATTATGGAGAAGCAAAGGGACAATTGTTTTTTTTGGTTTTTGTTTTTTTTTTTTTTGTTTTTGGGCCACACCCTGTGACGCTCAGGGGTTACTCCTGGCTATGCGCTCAGAAGTTGCTCCTGGCTTCTTGGGGGACCATATGGGACGCCGGGGGATCGAACCGTGGTCCGTCCTAGGCTAGCGCAGGCAAGGCAGGCACCTTACCTCCAGCGCCACCGCCCGGCCCCGGACAATTGTTTTTGAATATTTAGTAATGAAACTCTTCAACAATGAAAGTGTTAGATGGATAAATCTACCATATTTTCCTACGTATAAGACGACTTTTGAAACAAAAAGTCAACTGAAATCGGGGGTCATCTTATACGCCGAGTATATCCCGAAAAATGTTTCAATATGCCACTAAACGAAAATTGTTTGAATATTGCCACAAAACGAATTTTCCAACTCGATCCTGCACCAATCACTGCAAGGATGCTCGGACCACCTCTCTAACTCAGCCAATCCAAGCAGGCTTTTTATGCATGCAAATTAGGCAATGTTCTGTACCCGAATCTACACTGTCAAAAGCCTGCTCAGATTGGTCAGAGTCAGAAAGGACGTCTGTTACAGTATAACATTTGGACCTTTGGTTGCTGTGATTGGCTCACTGTGGTACATACAGTTGCAGCACAGGAACATTCTGTGTGATAGAGCGATTATAGGCCTAAACCTATGTTTTAACTGCAAAATTAGGGGGTCGTCTTATATGCCGGAAAATACGGTATGTTATTTGAAACTCATGTCATAGAGAGAATGTTAAGATATCAACTAATGATGTCATTATTATTAGTAGATGTAAAAGTTATTTTGTCCTAGGTTGTGATCTATGTTGTTGTTTTGTTTGTTTGGTTTTTAGTTTTTGGATCACAACAGGCAGTGATCAGGGATTACTTCTGGCTCAGCACTCAGAAATTGCTCCTGGCAGGCTCAGGGGGCCATATGGGATGCTGGGAATTGAACCTGCCTCTGTCCCAGGTCGTCCGTGTGCAAGACAAACACCCTACCACTATGCTACAGCTCTGGACCTCTAGGTTGTGTTTTTTTGGTGGGAAGGGATTTAATCAACTGCCTGAATTCTCATGGATATTCAGACTATTGCAATATCTTGATCAATGTTATATGGGGTAATAAAACCAATCTCTTTGTCACTCCATCAAATGGGGTCCCCAACACCATCCAAAGCATCACTAACTTTTGTTATGTTCAGTTTGTCTCTGTCCATTTCAAAATCCTACATTTTTTGTAACTTTTCCTAAAGGTGAATGTGAACAAAAGCATCTTCTTTTGATCTTATTCCAAACTTCTGTTCTTTAGAAGCAACCAATTTTTTCAACTATTTAAAAACCCATTGACTTTTCTATTATCTCGATATCTTTAATGTTTTCTTTCTCTCTCATTCTCTGCCTTTTCAATTTTAAGCCTGAGTGTGGGCCTCCTGCTGTGAAAGATGATTTAGCGTAACACAGAGACATATTTCCCATCTTCCATCCTTCCCACACAAGTGTAGCATCATTTTTGATGAGGTGAATATGCGGCATGCAGTGCAAATTAGGTTGCTTCTTCTATTTTCATAAAGCTGGAGTTTTAACTCATTTGGGTCTGCTGATTCATGATGGCCTATTCTGCTTTCAAAATCACGACATTCGGGGCCTGTCACCTGCTCTTCCATTATATTTGTTTGTAACTCTTATTTTGTTTGACTTAAAAACATATCTCCTGCTGGTGTGTGTGTTGGTGGGAGGGAAAGTATATGCTTACTGTACCATCTTGTCCCAGATGTCCTATTATGTTCAGAGGATGCATTAAAAATCTGGGGCAGAGCTATAAGGTGGTTTTTACTTGGAAAGGAGCAATGCCCTGAGGATCATTAAAACTCAGAGTCGAGTAAATAGGTAGTAGAGTCAGGTAAAGAGGAACCATGGCTTATGTAAAATTTAGGAATGGGAGAACTTTGCAATGCTGTTTTTGTTGTTATTGTAGTTGTTGTTTTGGGGTCACTCCTGGTGGTGCTCAAAGGTAACTCTAGGTCTCTGCACTCAGGATTTCCTTTTGGAGACTCAAAGATTATACGAGATGCCTAGGATTAAACTTGGGTTCACAAAATGAAAGGTAAGTGTCCTTCTCACTGAGGCCACCTTCTCTCAAATTATCTATTAGCAATAATTTTAAAAGACATGTTCTTTAGTTGATAACACTTAATAGAAAATGGCTCAGATTGATAATTGAAATTATGTTTTTTCAAAAGTAGATTATAGCTTATTTGTTTGCATGAAGCTATACAGCCTTATTATACAAGTAGTGATATTCCTGATTTCTAAATCAGCTAAACAAACAAAAAAGGCTGTCAAAAATTTAAAGTGATATTAATGTAAAACTGGCCTTATATAAAACTATTAATTTGTAGTTTTTAAAATCTTAATTGTTCCTGTAGAGACACAATATTGGATTAAATGTTTATTTTGAGGATTAACTAATAAATAAATGCTCTATGCATGCCTCAAAATTATATGATAGTTATGAATCACTTGGAACTAAATTGATTGTACTTGTTTTCTTTTATTTATATTTTGACTTCTTGCATGTTAAATCTGGACATATTTTACAACACTAAAATTATGTTTAATCCTTTTACATATTGGATTGTTTAACTCAGAATTTTCTGAGTATTAAATGACATTTTTCAAATGTCATAAAATTACATTCGGAATGAGACACAACTAAAATTATTGTTTTTGTTTTGTTTTGGGGTCATACTCCTGGCTCTGTGCTCTGTGCTCAGAAATTACAGGAGACTAAATGGAATGCTGGGGATCAAACAGGTCAGTCATGTACAAGGCAAATGCTCTACCTGCTATGCTAACACTCTAGTCCCATAGTTTAAAATATTTATATGGTAAAATACTTTATAGTACCTTGCTTATACTAATGGTAACATAGTTGGCTTTGGTGTACAAATTTTCTGTAATCAACTACCACCAAATACCCATGATTATCTAACTCCTTCCTTTCCCTTTTTGTTTTGATATATTTTATTGTAGCTCAGCTAACATGATTGTGATTAGGTCAACTTTCATATTTTTGATGAACAGTTACTCCATCTTCAATGCCACCAGTTCTTCAAAGTCTTCTTCTTCAGTTGTTCACCTCTATCTTCCTTCTATGTCTACCATCTTTTCTCAATACTTTGTTCTGTCAGTTCTTCAATCAAAGGCCAAGAAATTGTCTTTGATTATTGTTTGCTACCTTGTTTTGTTTCTCTATATTCCAGAGGTGAAGGAGATCATCTAGTATTCTCTCACTAACCTACTTATCTTTTCAAAATTCCTCCCAAGTTGCAACAAATGTAGGATTTCATCTTAACATTGCATAGTATACTCTTGTTAAGTATATACCACAATATCTTTATTCAATTATTTGTCATTGAACATTTTGATTATGTTCAGATCCTGGCAATTATTGTATTAAAAACTGCAGTGATCATTGTGAAGACACAAATATAAGGAAAGAAACCAATTCTCTAATAACAATAAACAAAACATGTTGTTTTTCTCAGGAATAAATTATTATCTGTAAGCCTGAAAAATTGACATTTAGATAAATTTTTCAATCATTCATTTATCCCTTATAAGGAAACCAATTTATTCCTTATAATGTTGAAATGTTTATTGAAATGTTCAATGGATGGCATTTATTTATTGAAATGTTCTGTTGATGACATTCCACCAGAGCATTTGTTGCAATACTATGCAATATTGCCTGCAAGTACTTCAGGTTCAAAAGAAGTTTATTTGATGATCTTCTTTATTATCAATGAAAGAAAGTTTTTTATGCTTTAGAATTTCCAAGAATAAAACTGAACACGTTTCCCTTTTTCATGTTTATAGGTGTACACATTTTCAAAACATAGAAATAACTGTGAGTAAAATTAAAGTAGCAATAGTTTAGGTGAAAACTATAAATAATTTGGAAAAATAATTCAGAACCAGAAGAGAGTTTAGAAATGACCTAATCTGTCTCTGTGTATGCAGTCATTTCATAGTCATAGGGCTAGTGTTAAACCAGGACAGTATTCAACTTCTTATACTTTTAAAACAAATTAAACCTTTTTGATCAGATTACCCTTATAATAGAAAGTCATGAAAAATCTAATTTTCAAATGCCCAATTACAAATGAATAGTTTTAACCAAATCAAAATAATTTGGGCGCTCTAAATTTGCCCTTTCAATGCTGTACTTGACAAGAATTTCCATTTCAATTCCTATTGAAACTTAAAAAAAGTTTTTTGCACAAATATATGACTTGGAACTTTAGGTAATTAAGAAATTAAATTTTCCAGAGGTTTGTGCTATCTTTTATAGTTTTCTTTTAAAATTGTTATAGTTACTTTTAGATATTCACCACCAGAACTGTGTGTTAAGTGAGAAACCATAGAAACAGATCCATGAAAGAACTTCTCATATTATTTCAAATCTCAAACTCAGTTGATAGTTGACTGCTTTCAGAATTGTTTTTCTTTGCTCCCCTTTTTTAATCTATTTTCCTCCTGAGGAGAAAAATGGTCTGGCTGCTTCTGTTCAAATCACCTCTAGATATCGAGGCGAGAAAGAAACTCCAATGAACTATAGGAGTGTCTGTTTCTGATGGGCTATAATGATTTTGGGAGCAATTTAGCAAATGCCTAATTGGCTCCTCTTCATGCCAAATTTCAATCTCAATAACAATAGCCTAGCATTTAAAAAAAAACTTTTGACATTCTATTCATATGGATTTCCTCAGTTTTTAGTTCACCCCCTGAGTAAGGCTGAGCCACTAAGCCTGTAAGACAGATACGATCTCTACAGATAGTGATTTTATTTTCTCTTTTCC
This sequence comes from Suncus etruscus, assembly GCF_024139225.1. Classification (NCBI taxonomy): domain Eukaryota; kingdom Metazoa; phylum Chordata; class Mammalia; order Eulipotyphla; family Soricidae; genus Suncus; species Suncus etruscus. The sequence continues at coordinate 108,407,732 of NC_064855.1, read as the reverse complement.
TAGAAGATATTTGGGTGAGTTTAGCACCTAGAGTGAGAAGAATAACTCCCTTACTGGTTACTGAGTTTTAAAATTGGTTGTTATGGCTTTAAAAGTGACCTTGACATAGGTTGACATGAGAGTAGATTTGAGGACTCTATCTTACCTACCGCTTTTCTTTTTTTTTTTTTTTAATTTTTTGTTTACTTTCCCCTGAATTGAAGAAAAATAGCTTTCATTTTGTTTGTGCCTAAATTAACAGTGCAGTGCATGTTGGAACGGTGTGAATTCTTGGCTGTGAGAGCTAGTATCAATAACAGGAGAAATAATTTAGAATAAGATGGAGTAATTTTATTGAGAAACAATAACTATGCAAAGTAAGTGTTTCTGGAGCTCCTTCCACTTCATACATAGCTCATAGTATTTTGGCCTTGAGCTATGCTATGTGCATATGTTTTGGGTTAGAAATTCACTGTATTAGAGGAAGTTGAGTATTCAGAGCTTGGGGGAAATAATGGCAATCCTTTTATTCTGATACTCTACATAAAAGTGGGAGTATGTTGAAAATAAGTTGACATAAAGACCTGAATATTGTATCATTTTGTTGTTGTTTTGGTTGTGCTCTGAACTCTATGCTTAGGGATTACTCCTGTTAGTTTTTAAGGGACTTTTTGAACGTGATTCTGCCACATACAAGGCAGAAACACTACCTGCTGATCAACAAATAAATCGGGTGTGACTGAAGATGCACTTACCTCATTGTATTTATCTAAGACACCCCAATTTCAGCAACAAGACACTGCAAACAAGATGTCTTCAATGTCTTTTTGCTAGATATCTATGGAGGGTAACAAATAACATGTTTGTATGCTAAGGTACATACCTATACACACTATCAGTTCATTTATTGAAAGGATGTGCAAGTCAGTACGTATCAAGGTATTCATAATTTATGTGTCTCTTTCAATTCTTACAATAGTCATAGCTTTTCTGTTAAATGTTGATCTAATATATAGTGTACAAGGCTGAAACACATGTTTTGCATGCAGGAGACCAAGGCTCAATTCCTGGCACTGCATGGCCTCCCAAGCATCAAAAATGACCCTCAATTTTATAACCATATATGGACTGTACCTATTTTGAGGAAGACATTTACATGGCAACACCCGAGCTAAACTGCATTAAAATTTCTGCTTCATGGATTGCAGGATTTATAAATCAGGAAGCTAAACATTTTAATTTTGTTTCAGTGCTACAACCAGCTGTGTTATACATTGGGTCGGAGGCTATTTCCCACTTCTGTATTCAGGGATCATTTCCAACCAGTAGAAAAGATTTGCTTTTCTAATTTGTCTTGGGTAATGACAAAGCGCCATGAGTGGTATTTGAACCTAGAAAGCGCAGATTCCAGTGAGCTACTACTCTAGTCCACATCACTGACTCCTTGTTGCTTCTTTCCATCAAATATTGCCCCTAGCCCCCATCACACACACCTTACCTCCTCCATCTGCATGCCAGGATCTTTCTGTCTGATGAAGACAAAGACATCTGACATCTAGCCTTGAGAGCAAATCTTGCTTCACTGCTCACAGATCTAATTTTCTCCTCAAAGTGTGGAACTCTCATAATCTTGCATAACCCCCCCAAAAAAAATGTTTGCATCCCCGAATGTGTAAAGCTGCCTATTTGCAAAGCTGGTTTCATTAGAGTTGTGAATGAGGGGGGTAATTTCTGCCCAGACTCTCTAAGGAAGGCATGGTTACACTTTTCAAATCAGAACAAGCTTCAAAATCACCTAAATGTCTTAATTCCTTTATGTTCCCCATCCCTAAGCCCTCCAGTTTTTAGTTTTTATTATAAAAGGAAAAAAGTGAGAAGTGCAAAAATTCTTTCTCTAAAGAGAGTTTTTCATTCCTACAAATGATCTCATTAAGAAGAAGGCCACATTACAAAGCCACCAGGTTTACTGAACAAAATAAGGTTGGTGAAATGGAAAACAAAGACCTCGCAGCTCTTTCCAAGTTGGCAAACTCGATGATCTCTTTCTAAATGCACAGATGACCTTTACCTCACACTTCCATAGTGACTGAATGAGAGACCATGTGCATTGAGGCATCATTATTTATTTTTCATTGCCATCTCTATTCCTGTTCCACGAAGTGAAGACACAATTCTCTCATACTTTGATATCCAAGTACCTGCCTCACTATACACATTACTATTGATAGATCTCGATTTCTTGGAATTCACCCAAAAGAGTAGGGAATAAAGCTATCAAGAATTATTATACACTGGTGATCATACGGAGTTGTTTTTAACAACCATGACTTCATTTTGACTTCAAAAACATCTTATGATGAGGAAATGCTTACTCTTCATTTTGTGGTTACCTCACAGAGTCTTTCATACAAAACCTACAGAGATGTTGAAAGGTTAACTAGGAAATATCTTCCCTGATCTACAGGTCATATGAGTGTTAAACTCTGCACCCCATACCAGGCTTTGCTGCGTGCTTAGAGGATACACAGAGATCTGAAGATAACTCAAAAAGACATGGTCACTTAGCTGTGCTCTGACTAGATTTGCTTCTCACTTCTAGCACTCTAGCTAGAATAGATAGCCTTCATTCCACTCCTCCTTCATTCTTTTCACCAAACTTACTGTGAGCTGTCTTATCTTTTCAATCATAGAGCATATATTTCTGGAACACAGCTTCACATGATTTCCACTAGAGGAATTCACTAGATGTTCAGACTTGATCAGAAGTACCACTGATCCTAATTTGGATCTATTGTTTTCTATCTGAATTTTATTTCAATTGTCCTTTCAGGGAACTAGAACCAGTTCTTTCTCCTACCACTTTTTTTTTTAAATTTCCAGAGCGCTTTCCTGAGCTTAAATAAACTTTTAAAAAAGACTTTATTTTTGAACATGATGCCACATAATTCATCTTTTCTGAGGCATTGATACTTCTATGTGTGTTGACTCATTGCTGCGGGCCAAGAATGCACATGGTTCAAATAACAGGAACAAAGGTTAAGTCTTTCTCTCAGGAATGTCTAACTTTGCAGCCAGCCTCTTGTTTTAACATCAAAGCGTAGTTGGTCCCTGTTGTGGTTCTGAGAGCCTACTACCTTCTCGGGAACATACTGAGAGTATGTGGGTGGGCTTTGATTTTGTTATGACGAAAGTTATTGAGCTTTGAACTAACTTGCACTGAATTGTTCATTTCTCTAGGGAATTTATTATCTTTTCTATTTCTGCTTTCTAAACCAGGACATCTACTGCCCTTTCACACTCAAAATGATAGCTGTCACCACTAGATTAATGAGTGTCATCAGGCAGATCTGGGAAAGATTGGATCAGTGACAAGATACCTGTGCCATTGACAGTAGATTGAAAAGAATAAGTTAATGGATTCAGACACCAACCTCAATTTTCAAATATAAAATACTTTTAAAGATTTGGGAGACTATGGGCACTTTTTAAAAAATAAAAATCTTGACAGTGGCCATGTATTTTTCTGCACAAAGTCATGGTGTGACAATTTGTCTGTTCTTCCTGAGAAAAAACTTTGCTGGCTTCAGGTTTGTTCTCGCGCTCAAGTTCAATTTCTACATTGCTGTTCTTCTTCCTCTTTCTATTAGGCTCTGAGAGTTAAAAGAAAGTCTATTTCTCTGGGTGGTTGTTTCGGTGGTATTGTTCTAGCGTAGAACATGGCTCCTTGGAGGGTAGTCAAAAAAGGAGAGCAGGTTGTTCAAGCAAAAGCAAACAGCAACTCAATTGTTGGGAAGAGATAGGTGGAGCCCCGGTACACAGTCTCAAGGTTTGCCTTCTTTTGTCTCCATTTTTTACAACTTCAAGATCGTTATTTGCTGATACCTCCTTCTTGAGTGTACAAGTAAAATGCAAAAGAACAAAGGACTGTTTTAGAATCTAATTGACAGAGAGAAATTGTTTTTACATTGCTTTTGTGATTTGACAGCTAACTCATGTTCTTTAAAAGGAAAGAAGAGCACGTGCTTTATGCTAAGAAACGATTATTTTCTCCCTTATAAACGGAGTGATTTTAAGGCATCACGTCTTGGTTAAAATGATTCAATCACATACTTCCTGGCATGTAAAGTGATGCTGTTTTTTTTCTCTCTATCTAATAAATGGAATCTTGGAGGTCACATTTAAGCCATTTTATTTAATAAATGAAGAAACCAATGAAAATATCAGGGACAGGGACTGATTTTAGTGTGCCTAGTATTTTAGAAGCTGCTTAGATTCTTCTAGTGTCCAGTTTTTACCCTTATATGATTAATTCTATTTGATTGTGAGTTTTCATGCATTAATATGTTTGTAACTGCAAGAAATAGATTGCTCCCTGGAACTTTCTACATCAAGCAGAAAAAGATTGATAGATTCATTTTTATGTATTTTCTGGGTTTGGGGGACATATCCAGCCGTGCTGGTAGGTTACTCCTGTCTCTGTACATAGTGTTTGTTCCTGGTAGTGTTCAATGGACACTTTGTGATGCCAGGAATCAAGACAGAGTCAGTGACATGAAAGAAGAAACCCTCAACCACTGTATAATCTCTCTGGCCCTTTAATTTAAAAGTTCCTAATATCATTTAAAATTATTTTCCATTTGAATATGTGAAGTATTGAGGTAGTATTTAACCAAAGCTCTGATCTCTTCTCCTATCTGCATGTGGCCATTTCTTAAATGCATTAATTTTCCTTTAGGGTTTTGCTGTAGGTATTATTATCACTGAAAGGAAATTGTGTGTGTGTTTTTTTTCCTCTTTCTTCTTATTAAACTCCAACATGCTGTATAATTTTACTATGTGCTTTGTTCTTTTTGTTTGATATATCACTGGAACAGTAATCCACATAACTATAGGGAGATCTTCGAGATTCTTTTTTGCATATAATACCATTGTTTGTACATTCTAAATTTTATTTCACCAGCTTCTTAGTGATCAATATTTGAACACTTTTCCAATTTTAAAATTAAATGAGCATTTTCAACATCACAAATAGGACAGGTTATAGTTCCAAAGCTATTTTGTAGTTGTGGAATGTGCGTTGGGATTAGATTTCTAGAAGTGAGTTATTGGATCAGAGATAGTCCTGACAGCTTGGCCAATGGTTACCAAGTTCTTCTCAATTGAGGAATTAATTGGTATTTACTCTACTAATAAAGGAAAGTAAATTTTTTCTATTCATCTTTCTACTTGGTTTATTGTCATTTTAAGATATTACTCAGATATGAGATATGTTACTGAATTATAATATTTAAACTTTATCCTTTTAAAAAGTTTTTTAAATTGATGTGTGATGGATCCTTCCATATATTTAAGGAAAAATATTTAATGTTTTTTTTCAATATTTTTAACATAGTATGATAAAAGCAGTAACATTTCACAGGGATATAATACTTTACTGTGATTCTTTTGTTTCAATTGTAATTTATATTAAAATTTGGGGGCATAATACAAAATAAAATAACACTGTATTATGTATGACATATAGTTTCTAAATTAACCTGATGTAAAGCATTCTAATTATGAAAGCAGTACAATTTATTTTTTTTATTTTGGGCCACACCCAGTGACTCTCAGGTGTTACTATGTGCCTAGAAATTACTCTTGGCTTTGAGGAACCATGTGGAACACAGAGGATCAAACCCAGGTCCATCCTGAATCAACAGTGTGCAAGGCAAATGCTCTACCACTCCGTTATTGCTCCAGTCTCCACAGTACAATTTTTTAATTTTAAAATATTAATAGAAAAATAGTTCTAGAAGCATCGTATTTTGGAATATTTTCTCCTAGTTTTTATTATCCCTTAAAATTGCTGTGCTTCATATTCTTTGATAATTTAACTATGTTCAGAAAATTGTAGACATGTAAAAGAAATGCACTATAAGGTTCTTATGAACACAGAACATCTTTAATCAGTTTTATAGTTTTCTTCACATAGATTGTATATTATTTGATTAAATCTCAATTATATCAATTGTCATTCATGTAAATTATACTATTTTAAATTTTAACTTCAAATTGCACTTTGCTAGGAAATTGGAAAGCAGTTAAAGTTCGCATATAAATCTTGTACCTATTTTATGACTTGCTTATAGTACTCAATTTTGTTGTCATATTGATTTATTGGGATTTCATGTATAGAATCAAGTTATCAGAATATTGACAGTTTTTATTTTCTTCACAATCTGTAACCCATTTTATTTTATTGCACTGGGCAGAGATTCTGCATAAAGGAATGATGGGATTATCTTTGACTTGCTTCTATTCTTAGGAAAGAGTTTCTGGTTTTCTACCATTAATTAGCTTGTTCACTAGGTTTTTGCAGATGTTCTTTGTCAGATTGATGAATTTGTTCTATTTTTTAATTATTACACTTTGTATCCTGAATGAATGTTAAATTATTTAGTTATTAATTGGGGGGTTGGGACCATACTGGGCTGTGTTCAGGCTTATGCTTGTCTCTGTGCTCAGGGACTTAAGTGGACTCTAAGCAGTTCTGAAAATTGAACCCTGGCTCACTGCATACAAAGCAAGTGCTCTGTCTGTTGTTCAACCCCTGAATATTTAATTGAATTCCATGGCTTTCCTACATTGAGCTCTATGATAAAACAATATTTTTAAATAGGCTACTGATATGATAGAGGACAGTAGTTGATTTCTGATTTCTGTCTTGTATTCATGCCCCTTATCCCTACATGTAATCCCCAAATTTATGCTGTTCTTATTATGTGAACACTTTACTATTGAATGATTAAATATTAGAAAATTCTAACAAATAATATAATGAGAACTTTCTGTATTTTCTTTTTAAATCATGGTTGGTATTGCTCTTGTCTTGTTACTAGCTCTGCACTCAGGAATCATATAAAGACTCAGGATACCATATGTGGAGCTGGAGTTGAATCCAGGTCAGCCATGTGCAAGGCAAGTGCTCTAACCATTGTACTCAAGCTTTCTATTCCTATTTTGATATCTTTATTTAGATTCAAGCTCCAGAATGATAACATTAAGAAATTCTAACATCTTGAGCCAGAGAGCTATCATAGCTGTAGGGTGTTTACCTTGCATGCAGCCAACCCAGGGACAGACCTGGGTTTCACCCCTAGCATGCATATAGTCCCCTAAGCCTGCCAGGAGTGATTTCTGAATGCAAAGCCAGGAGAAATCCCTAATCGACACAGGATGTGCCACCGCCCCCCCCAAAGTTACACAGTCAAAATAGTTCCTCAGTATTTTATTTGAGAAAGCCTTCTTCTTCTTCTTCTTCTTCTTCTTCTTCTTCTTCTTCTTCTTCTTCTTCTTCTTCTTCTTCTTCTTCTTCTTCTTCTTCTTCTTCTTCTTCTTCTTCTTCTTCTTCTTCTTCTTCTTCTTCTTCTTCTTCTTCTTCTTCTTCTTCTTCTTCTTCTTCCTCTCCTCTTCCTCTACCCCTTCTACTTCTCCTCCTCCTTCTTCCTCATGGTTCCTAGAAAAATCTTTGTTTTTCTATCAGCTAAGTATTTCGTCCCTCTAGCTTTTGTTCCCCAAGATTTTGTCTTGGCTTTCCTTTGATATATTTTGGATATAATATGCCTAATAGTAAATAATTTTATTTATTTTATTTTTTCTTTTTGCAATTTATCTAATTTGAGATTTTAGGATGTGGTGTCTAAAAATTCTGTGATTATTGCTTTAATTCATTATTGTCTCCTTTCTCTCATTTTTTTAACCTTCTACACTTTCTAATGGATTTCTAATGTATTAGAATAGTAAATACATTAGATATAGAATATCTAATACCTAATGGATATTCTAATGTAATACAATTTTTCATTGTCCCAATTGTCATGGATATTTTTCACTGGCTCAGTTATACCTTGTTTAAAAAAACTTATTTATTTATTTGTTGTTTGGTTTTGGGGCCACATCCAGCAGTACTCAGGGTTTACTCCAGGTTCTGCATTCAAATTGCCCCTAGCAAGCTAGAGGACCATATGGCATGCTGGGAATCGAACCAGTCCCTCCAGGGTCCACTGCCTGCAAGGCAAACCCCCTACTGCTGTGCTATCTCTCCGGCCCCACTTATTTCTTTTTTGTTGTTGTTTTCTTAATTTTTTGGAAATGTAGACCAATATATCTTCAGGCTCACAATTCTTCCCCCACTGCATGTAATCTTCCTACCAATGAGCCTATCAGAAAATTCTTCATTTTTGCTAGTGTTTCTGATTTACTACTCTTCCTTTTGATGGTTGCTTACTTTTCCTATCTCTGTTTACAGTGACCATCTGTTCTTGCATGTATTGTTCACTTTTATTGTTAAAAAACTTAACACTGAAATCAGTTGTTATAAACACTTGCTCAGATGATTCCAAAATCTTTGCCATATCAGTCTTGCTTTTCTAGTTTGTCTGTCTTGTTTTTCAGTATGCTTCTTTTGTTCTCCTACTCCCTCCCCCTTTTCTTTTCTGCCTGTTTTGCTTTTGGTTGTATTCGAGGCTTATTCTTGACTCTGTTTTTGGACATCATGCCTAGAGTCTAATGGGTCAGATTAAGAGACAAAAGTTTCAATCCCTATACTACACCAGGAAAGATACCTTAAGAAAAAGAAAATCAGGTATATGGGCTTTTGACCCCAGGTTTCATCTTATCTAGCTGGAATTAGGGTCTGTTTACTGTTTCTTGTAACTGATTTCAGGTGATAAAGTTTCCTCTTGTTCTTGTTTGTATTTCTCTTGCCTTTGGAATGCTTCAGAATTCCCTGAAGACTTTTAAAAATAAGGCCTGAGGTATTTTAGTGCTTCAGCTGTTACCACCTGGTATATAGAAACACCATTAATGTGATGCCAGTTGTGGGGAAATAGCAACTATTCATAATATTTTTTTTGTTTTTGTTTTGGGGCCACAGCCGGTGAAGCTCAGGGGTTACTCCTGGTTATGTGTTCAGAAATTGCTCCTAGCTTGGGGGACCCTATAGGACGCAGGGGGAACCATGGTCTGTTCTAGGCTAGCTCTGCAAGGGAAACGCCCTACCACTTAGCCACTGCTCTGGCCCCTCATAATTTTTTTTTAAACATCCCAGTCTTTCAGAGAATTGAGTGAGGCCCCTTCACCATTGTTTCTCAGCCTTCATCAAAGCCCTTCTGAAGATAATCTTTGACTGTTGGCATCTAAAACGGGGTATTTCCCTTCCTGAAGTTCCTTATGACCTAGGAAATTCTGAATAGGTCCGAATTCAACACAGCACCTCTATTAGGTCAAGTGTTTGCTTTTGATGTGCAGATGGTGGTGGCCTGTGGCTGTGTTCTGCAGTGCCTGAGTGTGTGGACTATGGTTGCTGGTATTGCTCCAAAGGATTTACAAAGGCAAGGTAAAGGCTTTAGTATTTGGGCTGCCTTCCATTTTTAAGAAGTGGAATGTCTAAGTATATTTCCCAATGTCTACTTTGCTTGAGAGATGCTCTAGGTCATTTTGTTAGCCTGAACCTGTGGCAGAAGACCAAGATGTACAAGTGAAAAAAAATGTAGGTTTTTGGGGGGGGACCAGAGAGATAGCACAGTGGTAGGGTGTTTGCCTTCAATGCAGCCGACCCAGGAAGGACCTGGTTTGATTCCCAGCATCCCATATGGTCCCCCAACTTGCCAGGGGTAATTTCTGAGTGCAGAACCAGGAGTAACCTCTGAGCACCGCTGGGTGTGGCCCAAAAAAACAATCAATCAAGACTGGGACTCCAGTAATTTTCATCTCTTATATTTCTTCCATAACAGGAATTACCCTTTCAATTTTTCTACTCATTATTGGCCATTGCTTCCTTCAACCACAGTTCTGGTGCAGGTCAGTCATGACTCTATTTAGCTTTCCCTCCAGTGTTGTGAATAGCATTGGTTCTTGAACATCACTGCTCTAAAATAATCTAAGAAGAAATGAACATTTCCAGTTCAATTTTTTCTTCTTTTTCTGAAAATGGGAATGAGACTTTTCAAATTCTTTATACGACTAACTAAAAACCAATGTATATGATTGATTTTTATTTCACAAATATTATTTATTAAAGGAATAATAAGTAGGCATACTGAACTCTATTTTTATGGTCCTATTCAATTTCAATTTTGATTTCTGAAAATCTTTGCTTTTTATAAGTATGTACCACACTACATCTTTAAATAGATTTCTTTTGTTTCTTTTCTAAATTGGGTGGATTCTAACTTTAATTTAAAAAACTTAAGACAGGAGTAATTGTACAGTGGGGTGAACAGTGGATTGATCATCATCATGGACAGGGATTGATTATTGGCATCCTGTAAGGTCCCCTGAATCCACCATGAGTAGTAGAGCCTTAAGAACTACTGATATATCCCCGAAACAAAACAAAACAAAATTTAAAAAACATACCATATAAATTATGTCTTTTATGTAAATTAATATTATCTTGATATAATTTTGTGACCATAGGACTATATATGTCTTTCTTAAGTAACATTTTATTTTTTTCTTTATACTAAGTAATTTTCAGACATTTTCAGAGCTAGTCTATTCTGGTAAAAAAAAAATCTCTTGATGAAAAATTTAATTTTTATGACTAGTTTTTTATTGTGCAACATCAGTATCAATTGTATTCTGTCTTCTAGTACAGATATTCCACCTTTTAGAACACAGAAATTTCTAATACATTTCTCTTTTTCCAAAAACCTGTGTGCTCAGAGACCAATAGAATTCCTCCCAAAATGATATTCTGAAAAAAAATTAATTTCATCTTAATCTGAATTTTCTTGTGAAAAAATAATTTTTTTCCTGTATTATTGATCAAACCCGGGGTCTCACATATGCTATGCTCATAGTCTACTGCTGAGCCACATTCTGAGTATAATATGAAATCTGTAAAGTAAATTAGCATGATCTCTTTAGAATGCAAAAATACCAAAGTCCTTTCTAATGAGCCTATTTTTTTTTTTTTGGTTTCCTAATACAATGGATGCTTCCAAACTGCAAAGCAATTCTATTACACTACATTGGAAAAATCTAAGTTATAAATGAGATATGTGGCGCCAACCCATCATCACTCTTTAGGGACAAAAGCACATATGGAAACACTTCATTGATTCATTAAATATCAATCTGAAATAACATAACATCAATATTGGTAGCTGAAAAAAGGATAACAGCTGACAGATGGCAACCAATTAGAGCAATTAGCAATTAACTTTCGTGTCCCTCTCCCACCTTCATCCTCCTTCACTGGCTCCATGACTTCCTATAATCCCTGGAAAAATGCCAGAGACTCAGTTTCTGCCATAGATCATTGGGATGATGAATTTAGGGGGATGTTATTAAAAGTAGATTTGAAGAGGAAGAGTATGTCACTTTATTTCTCTTGTTCAAAACATCTCTATTCACTCTAGAAAATTTTGGTTTAAAATGCACTCTAAGAAGTTTTAGAAAGACAACAGTAAACAGATTCGTCATTTTGATATATATTTATTATACATATTGATTTTGCACCACCCACAGTTGTACTTAGAGCTTACTTTTGGCTCTGCATTTGGAGGGTCACTCTTAAGCAGAACTAAGGGGATCATACATGATATCTGGATAGAACCTAGATTAGCTGCTTGTAAGACAAGCAGCCCTCCACAATATAATATCTCTCTGGCCCAGGTTTTACACAAATTTTAAAATGGTTTGTCAATAAATATTTCAAAAATATTTTTAATGTGAGAATATATTACCTTAGATCTTAAATTTCACAGCTTTTTTATTCTGTTTTTTTTTTTGGGGGGGGGGTGAGCCACACTAGAGGCACTCAAGGGTTACTCCTGACACTGTGCTCAGAATTGTTCCTTCCAGCTCGAAGTGCGGGGGAACAAGAAGGGATGTCAGAGATTGGGTTGGTCCCAGGTAGGTTGTATGCAAAGCAAATACCCTACCCACTGTACTATTGCTCCATATTATGGTATTTGTATAATTGAAATAGCATAAAATTATTTTTGGTTACATTCTTATATATTATTTACTTTCTATACCAGATAACTATATTTTTCTGAAGCATGTATATATTTTTAGCAAATAAATTTTAATTAAAAACATTGCATGGGAAACTAGAGAGATTGGAAACTAGTGGGTTGGGTTTTTGCTTTGAACAAACCACCTGGCTTGGCTAGTTGGCCCTACATCTGAGCTTGTGAGCCCACAAGCTCCTTGAGTTCAGAACCAGGAGCAAGCTCTGAGCACAAATGGTCTGGCCCTCTAAACAAATCAAACACCAAAAAGCAAACAAACAATAAACTCCCATGGCATTCTTTCTAACCTTGAATTATATGGTGATAAAAAGAAAAAATTGGCATCTTTTGTTTGCCTTTTTTGGTTGGGAAAATGCTTTCAACTATAGTTCTATGAGTTAGTTCAGAGAAAATTCTACTAGATGACCTCTAGACAGAAATATATAAATATTTTTATTTGAGTTAACTTCATTTGAAATATAATTTCAAGATAAAATGTCTCTGATCAACTATTTTTAATATTTTTTGTTTTAATGTTTTAAAACAAAAATTTTATTAAATTTAATTCAGACAATTAGTGTAAATATATCTAATTTTGAAATAAATTTTCCATCAAAATATTATTTCTACAAGTTAAGTATTAAGTTATTTTAGTAAATTTTTATTGAATAATTTGAATATTTCCAACTGACTTTAGAAATAATGTGACAAAAACTCAAAGGGCTCAATCATGTATATTTTAAATCAATTGACTATAGAACCTAAAGATCATTTACAAAATTATTTCCAAAGTTTCATACTTTCTGATACTTACTGATGATAAAAGCAAAGAATTCACTTGTTGAAATATATAAATATTTTTTTAAAATTCAATGTCAATTCCATCCATTAATTTTCATCAATTTTTTGTCTGCTGATATTTTATATTCATCTATATGTGTATTGGTAACTAGACATCTATTTCATTTTTTAGTCAAGTGTAAGTCTTGGCATATGTTAATAAAATACATGTCCACTGAAATCTATTCTAAGAATCTTTGCTTTCCTGTTCTTAACTGAATAACAGCTCTGTTTATTAAGTCACTGTGAAATCATAAAGTTACCCATGATTGGGAAGGCATACAATATTTCAACATCTATCCCATCATGATGTCTACTTCCCTCCCCCAATGTTTCACCTAACATTGTTTAGATATGGATCTCAAGACTAACCTTGACTAAAACATATGTTGATATTTTCACCATAGACCAACTCATTTAAAAAAATGTTATACTCTAAACTGATTTTTTAATAATAATATTTATAGTGAGAACTGTTCCACCTTGAAAAAAATGAGCTTTCCAAATCTTTAGTTCCTTGGATTGAATGGAAGAAAAGCCAAACAATAGAAGGGGAAAAAATGAACCACATTGGAATTATCTTTCTTGCATAAAGCATCCATTTTGACAAAATAATATCACTTGACTGCAAAAAAAATTTTTTTTCAAGAAATCAACATGGGGTGAGGTTATGGAAGAGTAGGGAGAGAACTCAAGACCATGCCTATAGCTAGACTATTACAAGACAGTGAGTACAATGGCTAGCACCATACTTACCCTCTTACTCAAACCTGTATCACCAGCTGTAGCTCAGGGTTCCATAAGGGACCTAAGTAGTGAAACCTCAGACCAACATCTCTGGGAGTGACTCCTACTGAAAAGGGTAAAATCAACACCATTCATATTAATGGAAATAATTTCTCCTTCAAGAGACATTCTGATTTAATTTTTCCATTTCATATGTCCCAAATTAGTAGGCAGAGAAAAAGATCAAAGTATCACTCTTAAAGTTGGGATGGAAAAATGTACCCCTGACTCTTTGGGGATCAGTATTCTATTTATTATCATTCCCAAAGCAAAACATTCTAATTGACACAGTACAATCTATGAGCTTCTTTCCAAGCCAATCTGCCCTAAGGGACTTACTTGTTTTATCCCAAAAAAGTGGGTGAATTTTTAACTTAGCACAGAGTTGCTGACTTGTGTGAAACTCTCTGTCCTCCTAACTGCTATGAGGCTTTTTGCTAATTCACATGAAGGTTCCCTGTGGATTAGGGTTGCTTTGTATATAATAGTATAGGAAAAATCCTTTGTAGGATCAGAAAAAAAATTTGGTAAAATCTAGCTGCTGACACTTTATATTTCCAGAAACCTTTCATTTAATTTTTATTTGAATAGAGAGCTCATTTAAAAACTCTAATCTCTTAAAGGTCAACCATTGCTGCTCAACGCGAAGCATGTTGGAGATTTTCCATCAAATTTGGAAAAGTTGGGCTTATTTCTGTATGTACTTTTCATATGACTAAATGTAAAAAAAAAAGCATTTTATAAAACTCTTTACCTGTAAATTTATTATATGCCAAGAGATAATGGTTGTGAAATGATATTTTTAAAAATATAACTTAAATATTTTAAGCAATTGGGAATCTTGTAAATTAATCCTGAAGTTCTTCTGAACTTTGAATACCTTGTTGAAATAATTTCAATGAAAAAAACAAAAAATTATCAACTAGAGTTCTGTATCTTAGAGAAAAAACTAGTCTTTTGCTGATGCGCTCTCCTGACTCAGGTTTTAACATAAGATTTACTCTACAAATGAAAAATACAGAGGTATACATATACATTTAGAAAGACAAAGACAAAAACGTCTTATTTTGTTCTTTGAAAAAAATGTGGCTCATTCTAGTATGGAGAGACTGATTAACAGCTAAAAATATTCATTCATATGAAGTGTTTATTTCAATAGGAACTCTCTCATTATAAAACATTTTTTAATTATGGAAGATCAATATTTATTGGGGCTAGAGAGATAGTAAAGTGTTTGCTGCTTGCCTTGCACTCAACAAATCTGGGTTGAATCCCTGGCATCACATGTACAGAACTTCCAGGAGTAATTCTTGAGTGCAGAGCCAGGAGTAAGCCTGAACACCACCAAGTTTGACCCTCAAAGCAACGAAAAGATGACCAATTATTTCTAACAGTTCAATAGGGACTTCTATAAATACACAACTTGATAGCTATGCATCATTAACGCCAACACTAACAATAGGCAAAATCAACTATAATCAAACTTTCTTAGACAAAATATGTGCTATTAGTGCATGATTTCGCTTTCTTTGTGTCATTTTCTTCTCATTTACTCGTGCAAGATTTAAAAACAAATGTAATTTTCATCAAGTCTTGTACCACTTCCTTATTGTTTGGGTAGAGTCATCTTCATTGGGCAAACAAAGTAAAAAAAAATCACATAAATTGAAACGGAATAGAGAAGTCTAGCAGATGTAGCTGTATCTCTCACATGAAAATAAATCAAGTGAATTTTTTTAATCAACCAGAATGAATAATTTGTTAGATTAGGAAGTGACTCCATCAGCTCTTGCTAACCCGCATGATTTCATCTTTCCAACCAAACTCAAAAATATGTGCTTCTTCCTTCACCCTGGACAACTTTATTTTAACACATTGGATTTAACCAAGCTCAAAAGAAATTCTCAAAGCTTTGCCTGACTCATAAAATGTTTACCAGATATCTGTTCAGGATGGCAGCTGCACTACAATGTTTCATAATAAGGGAGAAATAAAATGTCCACGGAACTCTACTGAGGAGCATAAACAATCATAGTGGTGGGTGATTGTATATTGTCAGTCATGCTACAAGGTCGCAGGTTTCAGCTATTTTGTTTAAAACTTCATTTAAACAACTTCCTGCTATCAAAAGTTTTCAAGAGCACTTGGACTGCCTTTGTTTAAATCAGTTTTAAAGTGTAATTCAGCAAGGCCATCCCTTAACTTTTTAATAATGATTCAAGGGCTTGGTGATCTGCTCTGGTTTTTTTAGTTTCCATGTGTATTTCCATAGTTGGAATAAGATTGATACAGTATACTATATTTTTTTTACTCTTATCCTTTAAAGAAAAAAAAAATCAACATACTGAACTTAAAAACAAATTACTGTAGTAGAATGCCTGTCTCGAATACAGATAGGGGATGGGAAGTGGGGAGAGGGTAATGTTGCACTGGTGAAGGGGGGTGTTCTGGTTATGACTGTAACCCAAATATGATCATGTTACTTAAATAAAAAATATATTTAATAAAAAAAAGATTGATACAGTATAATGCCAATCAAAAAGAAGAGGCATTCTTCCTTTTATTTTTTCAAACCAAACTTCCTATAGATAGTAAACACCAACCTTCAGCAAAAAAAAAAAAAAACAACATTGTAACCAAAATGTTATAGGCTAAAATTTGATGTATTGTTTTGTACAAATACAAATATTTTTATTTGAGATTACTTGCACATATTACATTGCTTATCTTGTAACTATTATATTTTTTTCAGTTGGAAACCGATATATGGATATCTCAGTACCTTAACCAACTTCCATTACTTTTTAGTAGTAAAGACTAATTCTATCCTCTTTAAAAGTTGATTGAAAAATTCATGTATTGAACTTTACCCTATATTAATTCCTTTGAATCCTTTTTTTCCTTCTCTTGATGTATGCACTCTTTATCTGAAATTTCAGTGATTCCAAAGCTTAGCTAAGATCCACAGTTCTGAATTCACGAGTGTTTGTAGGGCAGTAGGTGATGCAGAGAGAATGATATAGACACGACAATTTTCAGTAATTGCCTTCCTGGATGACATGAAGTGTAGATTACAGAGGTCAGGCACAATCTTTCTTTTTGAACGCTATCAATAAGTCATATGTGAGCATATCTACACCGACCCAGAAATAAATGGGGTTTTCATCATCTTAAGCCACTATGTAGCCATGGTAGCTACTGCTAAAGAAAACAGCAATAGTTCTGCTCGGACAAATCAGGGCCTATGATTTATTTCATCAGTGGGCAAAGGGTCTTGTTTCAATGCAAGGCAAAATGTGGCCAGAGATAAAAGAGAGCATTGTAGATGGTGGTAAGTCATTGCCACCTGGTGGCTACCCAGGTTAACCTGTTATGTAGGTAATCTATGTAGTGCTGCTATAGTTGGTTGGTTCATGGACTTTATTGCTTCTGGGCAATAGGGACAATTAATGACAAGTGGCATAGAGATTTTAGTAAAACAAATCAAATGCAAATTATTTTATTTTTTCAAAAATTTGAAATATATCTCATAATTGCTCACCTAACTATACTCTTTTTACTTTTATGTCAATGAAATTATATCTGATTAAAAAATATAATGGGTCTGGAGAGATAGCATGGAGGTAAGGCGTTTGCCTTTCATACAGAAGGACGGTTCAAATACCGGCATCCCACATGGTCCCCTGTGGCTGCTAGGGGCGATTTCTGAGCATAGAGCCAGGAGTAATTCCTGAGCACTATCTGGTGTGACCCAAAAATCAAACAAACAAACAAACAAACAAACAAAACTATAATGGAGTCACATTTGAGTCATATTCCATTGTCTCAGAATACAAAGTTTATAACTATACTAAATTAACTACATTCATGTAATGAAGACATAACCAAAAATTTTCAAAAGCATTGTTCGGGGCCTTATTGTTTCTAAAGAATTTGGTAATTTAACATAGGAAATATCTGTTGTAGCCGATTAATATTTTTATAATCTTTAATTAAAAGACAGACACCTAAATTGGGTCCAACAATGAAAGGATATAACAAGTATCTAACTCTAAAATGACACTAGCAATGACTGACTTTGACATTAAATAAGATTTCTTAAAAGAGTAGAGAACAAAAAAAAAATTACAAAACTGATACATAATAGTAGTACTGTTTCTCATTTTATTTAGCATCAACTTGTTAGTTGATATTATGGTCATAAAAATATTACAATATTAGTTGATATTATGGTCCTTAAATATTACAAATATGAAAAATATGATTGAAATTAAAATCATATTTCAGTTTTTTACCCTATAAATGTGATCAGCAGTACATAAACTTTTTTCCTTGGCAATTTTTGTTTTTTTGTTTTCATGGGTGGATAAACAGCATTTTTCAGCTATATAAAAAGTCTTTGTTCATGTCCAGTTCACTTTATGACAAAATATCCATGTAGGAAGATCAGTTTTTATTCTGCACAATTCAGAATGTCTGTTATTAACACCAGTTCTTTTGTCTTTCCATTCTTAAAGCGACAAATGATCTGAGGATGCATTTGAATTACTTTTAAGAGCCATATTCAAATATATGACCAATGTTACCCAACAACCAGTGAAGCAATCCTTGTACTCTAGAGCAGAATAGATATTTTGAAGCCATTTGAAACTTTATGCCTATTCCCCAATAGTGAACTCAAGTTTCACTCTCTAAGAACATCTATGTATATATTCCTGCTGTCTAATCATGCATAAAATACAATCAGAGAGGGTTAAGTACCACTCTCCCTTTTTTGTCAGCACCTCATCTCCTTGTACATTTTATTTCTACAGAATCCCATAAAAGACAGCTATGCATCAGCAGGAAAATATACTTCCTAACATTCAAAGTCAATGATGCAGATAATAGGGAAACCGCATCCTCTGTGTGGAATACATACTGTCCTCCATCCCTGGCCCAGATGTTGGTAACAACCAATAAACTGTATGATACACATATATAAAAAGCAATTTGAAGGAATGGCTGCTTAGCTAGATTTATGAGGAGAGATCTTTAGTATGCCATATGGCGGTTTGGCTTTTCCAAAAAACAACTCTGTAAGGGACGGATTGAAGTGCGGTGACCAGCCACAGTATAAGTGTACATGGCTCCCCAGGGAAACAAGAATTTGCTGTAGGAATCTTCACCAGTGTCACCTATGAGCTGTGCTTGTGCAGTTTATTATGCCTCTCAATATGTTTTCCATCAGAACTGGTATCTCCATTACCCCTACTGTTTAGAGAACTCTCGACGTATTTGGGATGGGGATGTATGAATTAGAAAGTCTAGGGCTAAGAGCCATCAAGTTATTTAAGATCAATGCTTTCTTTAAAAAGGATATTGTATATGGAAGCACAAGCTAGGGGGATTTGCAGTGGCTTTAAAACATAATTATTCAAGTAAATGGAAAAGTGGCATCCTGTGTGTTGTTGGGGTTACTAGAGAGCACGAAACATATTTTTATTCTACTTGAAAATGGCTAAGTGAGAACCATTCTTTTTATTAAAGCATCATGACTTCCACACACTGGCTTTTTTAAGTAATTTGCATCATACAGTGTACTTCCTTTCGTTAATGTGCAGCTAGTTTATATCAATTTTCTAAACCTAAGCGGGAACAGTCACTAAGATAAATGCATATGATCATGTCTTTGTAGACACGCTAAGCAAATGCTAAGAAAAATTTTATCATTTAGACAACTACTTTGCTAGTTTTTTTTGAAATGTTTCATATTCTTATGAGGAGTAAGTGTAGAACTGTTGAAGAAAGGAAAACCAAAACATATTTTCTAAACGCAAGCTCAGTAATGTATTTAAAATACTCAGTAAGTATTTAAAATTAACCATGAGAGTACAGGCTGCCTATAGGACAATCCTGCAATTCTGAAAAGCTGGAGATTTTGTGAAGCAATATTAATAAGCATAATTTTAATACAGTGCTAAAACTTAGCCAGTGTTGCTTGGCCTTCAAAAGATTTAAGTTCATGTAAATTCAAAGTTAAATAATGGATCTAGACCAGAAATAAAAAAAAAAAACATGAAGACTGAGCTAAAACTTAAATACATCTGAAGTGGCTCATTTGACTCAAGTATATGATAGGGTGCAAGGATTAAACATTGAATAGTCTGATAAATATACAAAAATAATAACATATGTTTTATAATGATTTTTTGGGTAGCCCAAAAAACCCTGGTGGCACTCAGGGGTTACTCCTGGCTCCATGCTCAGAAATCGACCCTGGCAGGCACAGGGGACCATATGGGATGCCAGGATTCGAACCACCATCCTTCTGCATGAAAGCCAAAAACCTTACCTCCATACTATCTCTCCAGCCCTATAATGATAATTTTAATGTACACAGGTAAACTGATCTTTTTATGTTGAAAAGTAAAATATTCATAAAGTATTGTGTTAAGAACTCAAATATTCTGCAATCAATTTGCTTATATACTTCAATTTTTCTTCAAAGATAAATTGCTTAAAAATTAAAAAAATAAAAAAAGTTCGTTTTGTCTTTCAAAACTTTGTTGACACTGCCAGAATGAATTCATTAATTCAATCAGCAGAAACAACAAAACCTAAGAGTTACATGAAAGATAACAAGTTAATTACTTCTCATTATTTTTGGAATATATTATTGGTATAAAATTTAGGTAATTATGATATAATTGTATGGGAAATGACATTTAATACTTTAATTTGTTTTTAAATCATTTGATTAATTTTTATAGAATATAAAATTGAGTGAATGCCACAGAACGTCATAAAAGTATTATGCTATTAAAACACTTTGTATGCTGTTCAGTTCAATGAAAAGTTTCTCATTATCTTTTTAGAATGCAATTTTCTCTTTGTAAAAGGGCCAATTTTATCTATAAATACAAAATCTTTGACAGAAAACTTGTAGTACTGTAGGCACTGTCTTATTTAGCCTTTGAGCATTAACTGATATTTGAGTAGTGATATTTTCAGAAGAGCAGCTAAGGCTTCAAGTTGACAAGCCATTAACTCTTCTTTCCCTAAAGCAGTTACTAAACAATTCACTGAGAAATTTTACAATTAGATTTTCCACTTAGCTGTTTACTGAGTATTACCTCATTTCTTCTCCGGAAGCTTTGAATTCTTGAAATATCACTAATTCAATTTTTTCCTCTGCTATTATTGGCTATTCATTTTGTTATAGAAAATCCAACATGAACATGCATCCAATTTATGTCTATCTTTCTTAGTGCGTCTTTCCTCTGCCACATCTTGGGGTAGAACATTTACTTAGGCTTTGAGAACATTCTTGCTGAGTGAAACTGCCTATTGTCTAGTTGATAAGGTGGTTGAGTGTGGACATTTTATTATTCTTTGTTTTTTGGGTTTTTTGGGGGGAGGCCATACCTGGTGATGCTCATGAGTTACTCCTGGCTATGTGCTCTCAGAAATCACTCCTGGCTTGGGGGACCATATGGGACACCGGGGATCGAACCAAGATCTGTCCTGGGTCAGCTATGTGCAAGGCAAATGCCTTTACCACTGTGCTATTGCTCCAGCCAAAGTGTGGAAATTTTAATATTGTGGGTTAAAATATTATATAATTAAACATAGAAGGTTAGTGAAAATCCTAAAAAGTATCAATGCATTTTGTTTTCTAATAGAGACTTCTAGAAGTGTCAACCTCTCTCAGGCATCTCTCTACAGAAATTGAGGACAGAGGTAGAAAAATGTCTTTTACACATGTCCTAGTAAAATGGCTAGAAGAAGTTTTCATTAAAATTATTTTTAAAAATGAACTTTACAAAAATGTCTGCATTGAATTGGTGGGGGGAGATCCAACTGAGAAATGCTCTAGGAAGGCCCCAAAAACCATCTTGGCAATTCTTAGCCAGTCTAGCAGGAGGGTTTAGTGCTCTGATGATTGTGCTACAGGACACCAGACTCATAGCCAGTAGTACCCATTGGTCTTCAGAAATCTTGGGGTTGAGATAGAGTAGATATGGAGATTGTAGTCAGCTCCTTGCTCATGCCCAATGTTACCTCTGAAGCTTAAGCTATATATTGTATTGTTTCTTTTCTTTTTTTGGATTTTGAGAGGCTTACTCTCAACTCTGAACTCAGGAATCATTCTTGGCAGTGCACAAGGAATAGTGTGTGGTATCAAGTATTCTATAGGGGTCAGCCATTTACTAGGCGAGCTCCTAACTCCTGTAATTTCTGGGTCAACATTTAATAAACAAATTATTTTCTTGATGCAGTTATAAAAACTGATGAAAAATTGTTATTTTTATTTATAGACAGTTTGAAGTTTCAGACCTATTTCCCTCTGTTCTTTGGGGTCTCTTTATTTTTTTACAGACATTCTGTGTTTTGATGTTTGATTTCTCTCTTTCTTGGACTGGATATGCAACATATCTCAGGGTACAGCTCTTGCTTTGCAGGTGTGAAGCCCTGGCACTAGAAAACCCCAAACAAAATTAAATCAGAAGAAAATAAACAAAGTCCAAAACTCTCTATTTTTCCTCTGAATATTTGGAGCAAAAATACAGCAGATAGGACACCAGAAATCAATGTGGTTCTCTAAGAACTTCCAGGAGTTCATTCCCAAGTACAGAACTAGGAGCAACCAAGCCCTAAATATTGCTGAGTGTAGCCTTAAAACAAAACAATCAAAAACCTTGAAAGTTTATGGTAATGGTATTAATTATGCATTGCTTTTAGATAAGGATATTATTCTGTAGGGACAAAGTTTAGATCATGATTTGAATCATATTTTATTTAATTTTGTCCTGGGTCCATTAAAACACATTGAGTTATAGTCCCTTCAGATTTCTAAAGCAGAAAGACCTTATACTGGGGACGAGTTTATAAGTAATAAGTAATATAAGTGTAATATATAAGTATATATCATATAATAAGTATATAGTAATATAAGTATAAATAATAAGTATATAAATATAATAAGTATAATATTATTATAACAAAACAGCATATAACATAACATAATATAAGAAACTTAACTTACTTAACTGAGTAAGTTAGTCATTCAATTAAGTATCGAAATTATGTGTTTTCATTGCTTTGGCATTTGCAAAGACCAAGATCAAGGCACCTGTAATTCCAGGATTGTTACCAATTCATTTCCTAGTTGATAGAGGGCAACCTTTGCTCTGTGTCCTCATGTCCAAGAAAGAGCAAGGTCTAGGAACTCTCTACTGTTGTTGTCTAGTTTTATTCAGAAGTTTTTGTCCACACCTGATTATTCTCAAGGATATTCCTGGTGTGAATCTGCTGTACAATGAATATGCTGTATAATGAATCAAACTGGTGTCACCCATGTGCAAGGCAATTGCCTTTCAGTCACTTTGAAATGGGCACCAATCGCATTCATGAATTCTGCCTTCATGATCTATTCCAGTCCTTTATAGAAAAGACACATGTCTGGGGCAACGATTTTCAGCACAGGAATTGTGATGGAAATGTTCCCTTTATAACATAGTACTAGGACTTTTCTAGGCTTTCCATATAATTTATATCTATTTCTAGAACTATCACAACTTAGATATAGTGGAGATGCATCTTGATAATGACCAGAGAGGATATGTGTCTTGGCCTAAAACATTACCAATTAACACAAGGACTACTAGCTAAAGGGTCCCAATTTCTCATGTACTCCTACACTCAGACCCCTAATCCCATACCCAGAGTGAATGTACCAAAATGAAGGTGATAATACCAGCTTTCCCCGTCTTCATGCTGGTGTATCTCCTAACTAGGAACATCCTTGGGAGCCACTGTGACAGTTGACCAGAAAAGGATAGAAAATGAGTGGAAGCCTAGTTCCAAGTAAAGTGGTGAACTTTCCAGAGATAGCCCCCCTATTAACCTTCCTTGAACCAAAGAGCCTGCCCTTGATGACGGAAGAAGGTAATCCTAGAGTTCCACATCCCTGCTCTTTATCTAGACACTCATTATGCTTTTTCTCTATATTTCCTTTTATATAAACAAACATAATGGGTTCAAAGAGATGACTAAACTATTGTGTCCCAGGTGGACAAAGATGGAATCAATGATCAAAGTTTAAACAGGACATCTTTACTGATCCTAGAGTGGGGTGTGGGAGGGAAAATTGTAGCCCTCATCATAGTGTTTTTAAACTCTTTAGAGAGTGGAGTGCATCTTCCTAGATCAGTTGTGCACAAATAGATAAGCAGGTTCACAGGATTGAGAATATGGTTCCAGTTTCAAGGCTATTTTAGCAGCTAGTTCTGAGAAAAAGCCTTAGCAGTAAGTAATTTTCAGAAGTGAAATCGTCTCTGGAATTGAAGCTTTTTTGTTGTTGTTTTTAAACAAACACTGAAATGGTGTCCTGGGGACAAGATGGTTGCCCTTGTGCCCAGTCATTACATAGAGGGTGACTGATTCCTTTTTTGTTTGACTTAATTCCCTATTAAAGTCTGAAACTCATAATCCACAACCTAAAAGACAGTAATAAAATGTAAGGGAATTTATCCCAACATGTTGGGATCCAACATCTCCAAAGAAATGAGGACCACCCCCCAGAATGGCTTACAGGAAATTTTAAAGGGTCCCATGTTTCAGTCTAGGGTATTCCCATCTCTGGGTAGTTGATCTTTAAAATTATTGATCTTTAGTACAAGGTTGGTAAGGACAGGTTGTAGTTCAAATGTAGCATCAGAAGGACAGGTGGGTGGGCTACAGCAGCACCTAGAGTGTGGTTGTCCGCTGCTGTTTAGCTGTAGATGGTGTAAATCCTGCATTTACCTCTAGGGTTGGTTCCATGAAGTAGAGATTTCCCCTGAGCCTAGTCTTTCTATTATAACTCACAGCCTGTCATGGTTACACTTATGTTCACAGCAAGACTAGGTTTACAGCTAATTCCTAAATCATACGTTGAATTCTAACATAGGACTCAACATTTAGCACTCAACATGCCTGTTTCCATCTCAGAGTTTTTACTCTTACTCCTCTTACTCTACTTCTTGTGTGCTGGTCTGTCCTCACCACTTTCATCCCTATTGTAGTGGTCAAGTATTGTAACATGATCTAACAGAAAATATTAGCATTCCACAATCAGTAGAGGCAGATTGTTTTTGCTTTAGGCCAACACTGTTTTAGTCCTTGGTATTGCAGAGTATCCTTTGAGCTTCATAGAGTGACTCCCCAACAAGCTCCCCTTTCTCATTATATTTTAATAGTGGTATTTTGCCTAGCAATTCACTATCATGAGGGGTTAAAATACAAAAACTACACCTCAGATATCAGGTTAGAACCACAGAGCCACAGAATCAGAGTTTGCATTTAAGTTAAAGTTAAGTTGAGAAAGATTTGGAGAAATAACAATTTGTATCCTGAAGAAATTCATATACATTTACTAAGCTCTTATCAGTGAAGGATTCTCAAGTACTTTGTAAAACAATTTACCATTGTTCTGAGTAGCTGCCCTTCATCCTCCAGGCTTTGGGTTTTCCCTGGGGACACTTGTCCTAGTTTCAGCCAATTCCCCTTTCTGGTTTTCAGATACTATCCTGTTATTTTGGTTTCTGTCTTATTACTTCATTCCTCTACAAATATTAATGTGTATTATTTTTTACAAGATCTTTGTATCCCCTAATGCTAAGGCATCTCATTTTTTCCCCTGGCGTTTTTCAAGTTTATTTCTTGCATTCCATTTCTAACCTTATCACTACAATGCTCACTGGGCTCACAGTTGCCTTCATTGAGCCTTTTTTGAGATCAGAAATCAGGATGTTCAGCTTCTCAGGAGACACACTTCAGGGGATGAGAATGAAGAGAAGTCACATATGGTGATGACTGGAAGTAAGGATTGGGAGAAATGTCATGACACATTGTCATAGACTAGGTAGTTTTAGACAGTCATTTACAGTCTTTGAGGCTAGAAACCTGAGAGTTTGATGCAGCATAATCTAGGTCTGTAAAAGTTTTTACGCGTATGGCAGACTACCAGTTTCTTCTGTTATCTTTATATAACTGAAAAGTGCTCTCTTCTGACTGCACTCAGCCCATGCTGGAGGGCTCCATTCTTCACTTGTAATCCTAGCTGATCACCTAAAGGCTATTAACACATCTTAGCACCATCACTGTGAACCTGGAGACATATTCACTCAACATTATTTTCTGTAGGATACAAACATATAGTCCATAAGAGGAGGAAATGAAGTGAGTTCTTGTGCTCAGTATATATAAATTGTGGAAAGGGATTTAGTGGTCCAGAGTGTTGAAATATTTGATTATAATTTAGTTAGTGAGAAAGCTGACTTTAGTACCTAGGTCATGAATTCTTTTTATCATTATGATAACTACTAGTTTCTGAGATGTGCTTGTTATATATTTCAAAGAATAAAAAGATTAATACTTAATTTTGTTTTAGAACATTGGCCATACTATGATGGCTACTATATAAATCCCTAATATAGCAACCAGTTTGAGAATTATTATACTTTTGAAAGAAAAAAACCTGCTGTTTTGGAAAGTCAGGGCATTTGCCAAATAAAGGAAGTTTAAATATTAAAAAAAAAGTTGAGACCTGTCCAACTTCATTTGATGTCTTTCTTCCTTTTCCTTAATCATTGGGATGATGACATGAGGTCAGACACATGATTAGATTTGTTGCTCCTGTATTTGTTTATAGTGCTCCCTGGAGCTTTTTCTCTTAGCTGCTGTGTTCATATATCTCTAGTTGCAGTGAGTATGCACACACTTGATGGCAGTTGGCTGGAGGTTGTATGCTATTGCTATTCTGGAGGACTTAAACACCAGTCATGAAGATCATGGTAAGCACAAGTGGTTGAATTTATGCTAGTATTTAGGGCCCACCCTTTCAAGGTAGATACTTCATGCCTTGCACCATTCCCTATGTATGAGGGCCACCTTTAAATCATCTAGATTTTTCACTAATAACTTGCATTATCTCAGATCATAGAGTGGACTTTTTCTGTCATTCATTTTCCTGAAACTAGTCATGTAGTAATGAAAATACAAACTTTGGAGAACAAATGTAGAACTCATTCCAGCATTGATGTCTCTTTATAAACAGGGTGATCCCTGGAAAGATACTGTTTGTCTCTCATTTACAAAACTTTAAAAGGAGATAGTAACACATTGGATAAAAACAAATCCTACATCTCATGAAATGATTATAAAGGTTAAATTAAGGCACTTAGAAGAGTGTCAAGTGTACATTAAGTTATCTATAATTGCTATCATTAAAGATGCATCAGATTTCTTTGTAAGCATAATTAAATATATGTAAATTAAATAAATGTATTCCTTAAATTATTGGTAATCATGTGATTAACTTTGTTCTACTCGTAAGTTCCTTTCTGTTCTCTACTTATGTAGCAAGTGTAAACATGGCTATAAAATGTACTTTGATGAACTTTCTATTCTGTTTTAGAAAGCAGGTTTGAAAACATAAAATACTAATATTTTCTATCCCCAGTGTGTTCTTCTGAGGTCATCTGTGCTTTTTCTAGCTTTTAATAAAATTTAAAGATTAAGTTATTAGGAGAAGGGGAAAATATTAAGTTATAGCTTAGCAAGGCGTCCAAAGAGAGAAATGCCCCATGATGTGATTAAATCTATGAAAAGAGGCAATGGGAAGTGACTATCTAAATTCTGAAGTTCTCAGTTGGAAATTTATAACCTGAAATATTAAACTACATCGAGATTATATGAATTAGAGCTCTTAAAAGGGTTCATGCAAAAGCCAGAGTGTTATATACCTGAATAGAAAGCATAGCTCATTTGATATAAATCACACATGCAAACATATATTACAAATTTTTGTTTACAATCAATACTACAATCAAGGATTACTTCATTACCTTAAATCATGCTTACTCAATGAGCTCACTGACATTCACTGTTATTTATTTTTGCTCAGTACTAGATGAAATTTCACTTGCTATGAGTGATGTCATATAATAAAAGACTTGATTGCATATTTGAAATTATATCTTTCTATTTCATTTAAAAAAGAGCTGTACTTTAAAGATTCTAAGTGCTTAGGTGTGAAATAAAGATAAAAAAAAATAAAAAACCTTTGTCCTCATAGCATTGAATCAACATTTGAGTGTTTTTTTCTATTTTAATCTTAGAATTTACACTAAACATCCAGTTCAAAGGTTTCAAGCAAAAAAGATTTCAAAGCAAATTTCCACCTTATGGTTTAAAGCTATAATTCTGACATTTCTGTTTCTCAATGTAAGAAATGCTTTAAGTGACTTTAAAGATTTATGATCTAAGGCATTAAATAGGTGAATTCCATGATTACTTTCATTCTGTTATATTTAATTTTACTTTTTGAGTCTTTTACACCTAAATATTTTTAGTAAAAAACATTAATCAAATGAATAAAGTAACCATAGAAGAAGATATTCATTAACATAGAATAATATTCTTTTCTACTTTTAAGGATTCAACCCAGGCAGTTAAATATGTTCTTTTTCAAAATTTTGTTAATAGTAAAGTGTTTAAGTAGCAATATATACTTGCTATCAAAAATCAATTTGTTATTAAGTGTTTGGAGAGTTGGTGTGGTAAATTTAAAAGTGCCAGAAACTTCTAAATACAGAAATAGTAGACAAGTTTAGACTTAGAAAGTCAAGTATATAGACCGGAAAATAGATATCTTTATACATCATTACCAAATCTTCAATAGTTTCCTTAATTAAGGCAGAAATCCAAACTAATTAGTTTGACTACAAGTTCCCTTTTTAATCTTATCTCCTGTGACTACCTGAAAACTCCCTATTGCAAGGGTTATCTTTAGTAGTCCTTTCTTTAAAACCATTTTGACCCTTCTTTTTCTTAATTATATGCTTTTCTTTGGGTCAATGTCTTACATTTCATTTGGGAAAGTCCACACAAAAATTTCACACTACCATCTGAAATCCACAGGTTAGTTCTTTTTCTCGCCTTTCAAGCACTTTTGACCTCCATAGCTTATTAGGTGTTAAATCATTTAAATCCTGTTTATAATGTTATGTATGTAAAGCCAGTGACAGATGGTAACAAAGTCCCTTTGTGCATGGAATGAAATGCTGAAGACATCCTACCTATTTACTAAAAAAATAATAAATAAAGCCTTTCTTAGTACTGTACTATTTGTCTTGTTGCCTAGTTACTCTTTCAAGCCTGACTTTTGACTGGATATACAAAAAATTGTAAGTAATATAATAAAAATTGAATCTTACATAAAAGAGACTCGTGGTATTTCATGACCGCTCTCATTCTGAAATTGACCCCAAGCAGGTTCAGGTAGCTTGTATACTGGTATTCCGGTATAATATCTTTTATTGTTTCTGATTTTGGCTCACACCCAGTGACTCTCCAGGGTTACTCCTGGCTCTGTGCTCAGAAATTGCTCCTGGCAGACCCCGGGGGCCATATGGGATGCCAGATTCAAACCACCTTCCGTCCTGGATTGGCTGCTTGCAAGGCAAACACCCTACTGCTTTGCAATCTCTCTGGCCCCTGGTATGTTATCATTTAATGTGTTCTTTGTCATTTCTGTGGCTCTGCTAACACAGTCCAGCAATTAATTCTACATTCTGTTGTAGCAGTTCAAAGAAAATGGAAAGAAGGGACATGGGAGAACTCCCAAATCTTTTATTCGAGAAGCAGAGAAGATGGTGTCTGAACACAAGCAGAGAGAATAAATTCATCCTTTCTTTGTCTTTTTTTTTTCTATTCAAACCTTCTATGGATTGTCTAATGCTAGTCTGCATCGAAGAAGGTGATCTTTTAAATCAGTGCCTGGGTTGAACTGTTCATCTTTTCTTGAGAAATTCTCAGATCATCCCTAGAAACAATGTTCTCTCACCTACTTCAGAATTAATTTTACTTATTCGAGCTGACACAGAATTAAATTTCTAAACCACTGATTCTTTCATTAAAAAGAATATCTCATGGTTTCATCTAATTGCAGGATAGACTTGTAAATCCTTGGCATTTATGCTGAAAAAATATGTGAGTTCTATTATTGAATAACTAAAGGGATTGTCAAGATTGGGATTTTGTTAGCAATCTAAGTCATACATCTTTTCTATGTGTCTGAATAGTGAGGTGCCTAGGGTCAGAGCAGGCAGCTAACATTGTACCTTACAGCATTTCATAAACAGAAAACAAACATTTTCAGCAACCTTGTAAGGAAGATGAAAGGATGCAGGTTGCCATACCTAGTGCATGGCACAATCATTTTCAAATAAATGTGAGGAAGCCGAAGTTCACACCTCTGAGAATAGAGAGAGAAGATGACAAAAGGAAAAGTCAGAACATGCTTTATTTTGAGAACTATAGATAAACATGTCAGTGTCTCAATCTAATAGTGTCTGTCACGGTGACATCTTCTTCATGGGGGCAGCAGGAGTCGTGGCAAAGGCCAGAAACTAGATTTTTATTGGACCATCAGGAATTAATTTAACAGGGGAAGATTGTTATGTCCTCCAAGTTCACAAGACATAGGTCTACAATGTGAACTTACAGGTTAGTTTGAAATGTGCAGCTGGTACTTCATTGTCAAGGCTTGTGTAATGTTGTTCATTGTAGTGTGGGTAAATTTCATGAATCAGGAAACTTTCCTCCAGAACTAGAAAGTTTATGATGAATAAACTCAACGTCAAGTAAAATGGACTCATCTTAAAAGAAGTTCTCTAAGTCCTGAGAGCATTCTAATAACCAGCTCCATTGCCTTGGAAGTGACTGTCTAGCTAGTACTGACACCAGAGCCACATTTATTTTTATTTCTATTTCTTGGCAAAGCTAACAGTTCTAAAAACATACTATTGGCTCTGAACTCAGAGATCTCTCCTGGTGGGGCAGGCAGCACTAAATGGGGCACCTGGGACTGATCTTGATTTTGCTACTTGCAAGGCAAATTCTCTTGTCTGCTGTACTATTATTCTGGCTTCCACTAGGGCCACCTTTTGAACTCCCCCTGAAGTCCTTCATACTGTAGGACTAATCAATGGCAACTTCTGAAGAGTAAAAGGTGGTTTAATTAGTTTCATGAAAAACATTCCCTTTTTAGACTTTCGACATGTCAATATTTTTTTTACCATCTTTCATTTTGTTGGCTTTCTTTCCAAACTCTAACACAGCTAGATCTTCCTGGAAGATTTTTGATTTCTTTGTGAAACCCTGACACACAGTAAGTGTGAATCTCACTCTGAAAGGTAATTGTGTTCTTCTGTATCCCAGAGATGATTTTGGGTTCTCTTTATGCAAAAATCTACAGAAACTCAAATTGATGCTCATGCGGGTGAGATATAATTTACACTACAAAAGGATCTTTCTATTTGAGGTTATTTACTTATTTGGGGGTTTTTAGTCATGCCTAGTAATGGTCAGGGGCCATTCTTAGTTCTATCCTCAGAAGTGACCTCTAAAAAACTCTAGGTGGTAGCAAGAATAGAAACAGTTTAGTTGCCACTAAACAAGTGCCTCATATCATCTACTAGATAGCCAATCAATACCCAAACCCATTATCTAAACATAGGATAGAAAACATGTGTTTATGATATAAAAGGAGTCTAGGATTTGAAAAGACTCTTAAAGACAATGCACTCGCTTCCGTTGTATTCGCCCCTCCCCCATCACATCTGTGAGGTTTCCCATGGCGGCACAAGGTAGGAGACCTTCCTTCCACTATCTCCACCCCACCCCCCGCTGTGTCTGTGAGATTTCCCGGGGCTACATTTACCAGTGGACTTTCTATCTGAGGTCCCCAGTGCCCCCAGCTGGGATGGGCTAGGAACTATAGATGAGAGGGTTTTCCGACAGAGGCCTGGAGGAGGCGGAGCTCTGCTGACTTCCAGGTAGGAAAGGAGGGCAAAGGAGCCAGTCTCAACAGCACCCCCATCATTGTAGCCAGGAGAGGTACTGCACTGGTTGGCAGCAAGACGGGGGACACTAACCAGGCACCCATTAGAGGACAGGCTAGAGGCCAAACCTCAGCCAGCCCATCCAACAGTCCCACCCAGAGCTGCAATCCAGAGAAGAGACCCAGCCCCACATCTCAGGGAGCAAAAGCAGGCCAAAATCAAAAGGCACTGCTCTCCAAGCCACACCAATAAATGCATAAAAACATGGGTAAACCAAGGAGTCCCTTAACAGCTGGAGATACAGAGATAACCCCTACTAAGTTCCCAAGTCCACCAAAACACACAGATCTGAGAGATGAAGATTTAAAAGCAGCCAAGAGAAAGAAAATGCAAGCCATTGTACAGGAAATGAGAGAATTGCTAGCCACCAGGTACAAGAAATCCATGGAGGAACAAATTAGCTAAATTAAAGAAGATCTGATACAGAATATGAGAGACTCCATGCACAAGCAATTAAAGAAATTAATAGACACCATAAAAGGCAGACAAGCAGAATCACAGAGATGGAGAGGCACATAGTAGTACTTGAAGGAAAACTGCAAACCAAAAATTACCAGGAAACCAACAATGAATTAAGAGGCAAGCCACTGGAAGGAAAAGTCCAGTACTTAATAAACAAAGACAAAAAGAAATAATCTAAGAATTGTAGGTATACAAAAAGGGGAGGGAACATGGAAAGTGGAAGAACAAATAGTTGCAGAAATAATAGCAGAAAACTTCCCCACCCTTTGGAAAGAGGACTACGTGCAAATCCAGGAAGTGAAAAGAGTCCCTAATAAATAGACCCTAATAAACCAACACCAAGAATATAAGAAACCAAATGGCAAAAAAAGAAAGAAAGAAAGATGAACTCCTTAACGAAATAAGGAAAATAAAGAACCTCAAGTACAAGGGAAGAGACAAAAGAATTGACTAGATCTCCCATTTGTAACAATTCAAGCAAGAAGACAGTGGAATGAAATATTTAAACGACTGAATGAAAGAAATTTCCAGCCTAGGGTACAATACCCAGCAAAACTGTCATTCATATGGGATGGTAGCCTAAAAACATTCTCAAACATAAACGAACTTGCAGTATTTGTGCAAACAAAACTGATCCTAAATGACCTACTCAGAGAAGAACTGCACAATACAAACCCCCGATTGTAACAACAACCACCCTACCCAACACAACTGCATAACAGCCCTCTCTGTCAATAATCTCCCTAAATGTTAACGGACTAAACTCTCCCATTAAAAGACACATAGTAGAGAAGTTGATTAGAAAACATAAACTGAACTTCTGCTGCCTACAAGAAACATACCTACAAGTACAGGACAGGCATAGGCTTAGAATAAAAGGACGGAAATCAATCTTTCAAGCCAATGGAAAACAAAAAAGAGCAGGGTCAGCCGTTCTTATAACAGACCAAATTCCATTCAACCTCGAGAAAGTGATCAGAGACAAACAGGGTCAGTACATACTAATGAGGGGAACAATAGATCCAGAGGTACTAATCCTGATAAATATTTATGCACCTACTGTAGAGTCAGCAAAATATGTGAGGCAGTTGCTCACTAACCTGGAGAAACACATGAAGGGAAATGTGATAATAGTAGGAGATCTCAATACTCCACTATCACCACTGGACAGATCCAGAAGACAGAAAAATAGCAAAGAAATAAGAGCCCTAAATGAAAAATTAAAAGATCTAAGGCTAATAGACTTATATAAGGCCCTCCACCCCCAGAAAACAGAATACACATTCTTCTCAAGCCCTCAAGGAACCTTCTCCAGAATAGACCATGTATTAGGATAAAAAGCCAACTTATATATGACCACAAATGTAAGGATCATTAGAAGCACCCTATCAGATTACTATACAACAGAGATCAAAATTAGCTGCAAGAAGAAGCAATGGAGAAAAACTAATACCTGGAGATGAAATAACATGCTACTCAACAGCAGCTAGATAAAAGAGCAAATAAAGAAAGAAATAAAAATATTTCTTGAGACAAATGATAATGAAGAGACAACTTGTCAAAATTTGTGGGACACAGCAAAAGCAGTAATGAGATGGAAACTCATAGCAATACAGGCCTATGTCAAGAAAGAGGAAAATGACAAAATCAACAGTTTAAAGGATCATCTCAAGGAATTGGAACAATAGCAGCAAAGAAATCCAACAACAACCAGAATGCAAAATAATAATAAAAAAAAAAAAGAATCAATGAGACCAAGAGTTGGTTTTTTGAAAAAAAATAAACAAGATATATAAACCACTGGAAAAACTAACAAAGATCATCCAAATCAGTAGGATCACAAATTAAAGGGGAGAGATTACAACAGAATCTCAAGAAATACAACATATCATGAGATCATATTGTGAACAACTATACTCAGTTAGGCTAGAGAACCCAGTAGAAATCAACAGATTCCTGGAAAATTACTATCTTCCGAGACTAGAAAAGGAAAACCTAGAAAGCCTCAACAGACCAATCACTTCAGAGGATATTGAAGATGTAATTAAGAAACTCCCTAAGAACAAAAGTTCAGGCCCAGATGGATTTACAGGTGAATTCTATCAAACATTCTGAGAAGACTTACTGCCACTTTTCCACATGCTCATCCAAACCATCAAAAAAAAGAGGAATTCTCCCCAACTCTTTTTATGAGGTTAACATCACACTCATTCCCAAAGATGGCAAAGACACCACCAAAAAAACTATAGACCAATTTTACTAATGAACATAGATGCAAAGATACTCAACAAAATCTTAGCAAAACGAATCCAGCACTTCATAAAAAAGATCGTACACCATAACCAAGTGGGTTTTATCCCAGGAATGGAAGGTTGGTTCCACATATGCAAATAAATCAACATCATACATCACATCAACAACAAGAATGACAAAAACCACATGATCATATCAATCGATGCAGAGAAAGCGTTTGACAAAATCCAACACCCTTTCATGTTGAAAACACTCAGCAAAATAGCGTTAGAAGGAACCTTCCTCAAGATAGTTACAGCATTCTATGAAAAGCCCACAGCCAACATTATCCTTAATGGCGAAAAACTAGAAGCATTTCTACTAAGGTCAGGAACTAGGCAAGGCTGTCCACTCTCTCCGTCTTATTCAATGTAATCTTAGAAGTCCTTGCAATAGCAATCAGACAAGAGAAGGGAATCAAAGGAAATCAAATTGAGAAAGAGGAACTCAAACTATCTCTTTTTGCAGACAATATGATGATATACATTGAAAACTCTAAAGATTCCACAGTAAAACTCCTAGAAACAATTAACCATTACAGCAAAGTGGCTGGTTACAAAATCAATACACAAAAGAAGTAGCGTTTCTCTATACAAATAACAAAACTGAGGAGAGAGAGATTAAAAATAAAATTCCATTTAAAAATTCCATTTAAAATTGAAAAAATATCAAGTACCTAGATATCAACCTTACAAGGGAAGTGAAGGACCTTTACCAGGGAATTTTCAAAACAATTCAGAAAGAAATTGAAGTGGATCTAAGGAAATGGAAGAACATCCCATGCTCATGGGTAGGTAGAATCAACATAATCAAAATGACTATCCTACCCAAACTTCTATATAGATTTAATGCAATCCCCACCCAAATCCAGACAGTATTCTTTCAAGACTTAGAACAATCAATCATAAAATTCATCTGGAGCCACAAAAGACCCAGGATAGCCAAACAGATACTGAAAAACAAAAAGTTGGGTGGCATCTCTTTACCTAACCTGAGGCTATACTATAAAGCCATAGTTATAAAAACAGCATGGTACTGGATCAAAAACGGAGCCTCGGACCAGTGGGTTTGAACAGAATTTCTAGACATATATCCCCAGATATACAGTCAACTAATATTTGACAATAGAGCCAAGACCGACTCCCTACCCCAATGAGCCAGTACCCACTACCCAAGTGAAGAGACACCCACTCTCACCTCGTTCCTGGCAAGAAAGCATAACCAACACCCCAACTGATCCAAGCAGTGTGGCTCTTCTAATCACCTCTCGCTAATGTGGACTGTGGCTTGATATCGGTACTAGCTCCAAAGGACCCCCAATGCAGGAATTCTACACGAGACCTCCCTGCCTGGACCCCACTCCTCAAAAGCAAATCTCAAAAGACAATGGGGAAGTCTATACTTTCATCATATGTATAGACCTATATAACACAATCTCTTATCTCGTTTCTCCCCAAATGTAAAGTGATCTTCTGTTTCACTTTCTCCCTTTTTCTTTGTTTTGTTTTCTTTTCTTTCTTATTCTTGTTAGTTTCTTTTGTTTGTTTGTTTTGTTTTGTTTTAGTTTTTGTTATTTGATTTGATTTGTTTTTGTTTCTTTTGGGTCACTCCTGGTGGCACTCGGAGGGTGCTCCTGGCTCTATACTTGGAGAACGCCCGGGGTGGGCATGGGGGACAATGAGGGATGCTGGAATCTGAGCCACCATCCTTCTACAGAAAGGACAGATGCCTTGTCTCCATGCTGTCTCTCCCAGCCCCACTTTATTCCTTTAATTACATCTTTATTTAATCTGTTTTTTTTAAAGAAACATTTTTTCCTTTAGATATGTGTGAGCATATATATTCTTAGTTTTTGTCAGGTGTCTGTTTTCTTTTCTCTCCGCCAGCAATATAATGTAGCACCACTTCCTCCTGCAAAGACATATTAAACAAGGTAGAAATTGAACGTGTAAAAACAAGCTCTTATCTACTAGGGATAAGAACTCATACTTGTTTACAACACAGCGACATCTCCCACCCTGAACGTATGTCATGTGGAAATAACTTGGGCTCTAGGGAACTAGACACTGACTGTCCAGCCTTGACTCCTGGATCCCAGACATAGAAATGACAGAGTTCTCCACAAAAGCTCCAGGAGCCAAATCCCCTCCAGGGCATTCACAATGCTGCTCTGATGCCAACATGCACCAGTTCTAAATTGATAACCTGACAATGAGGAAATGAGAACAACTTGATCTAAGAGCAAGTTGTCCTTCCTCATCAGCTAACGATAAGACAAAATCAAAAAACATGTCACCCTTTGATCTGTGCAAAACCCAAGATTGCTATATACAGATGACTAGTTGTTACAACCACGACTGGACAGTACACATCCACGGACCACCACCACCAACAACAGCAACAAAAAGCTCTAGCCTTGCTTTTGGTCTATGATCTGTTCAACAAACAAAATCTCCAATTCCAGAGTTCTGACTGAGACAACCACAACTGAACAGGTCTTCCGAAAACATAATGAAAGACCTTATCCCAGGCTTTTTCCTAGGAGCAACATAATGACCAAAACCACCAAATACAGAAGATGGATTATAACGACACTGAAGAAGCATTACTTCTAGTACCACAAAGAAAGATTTCATCATAAGTTCCATTCCTTCAGCTGCACAATCACCAAAATCTCTAGAGACAGAGGTCTGATTTTACCATCCAAGACAAAGCAGAAGTCTTCCATACACCACGAAAGTACCAAGGGGAGAGCAAATGATCATGCAAGGAATCTATAGTTAATCCATGACAGTATACTTCAGGGGTGGAGAATCCCTGTATCTCCTAGGCCAAGGGAATTCCCTCTACAATATCCCCAATAGTTACTTTGCCTATGCAAGGGGAAAAATAAAATAAAATAAAAGCACAAAACAATCATTTTCTACATATTTATTTATCAATTGATCTTTTTTTTCCCCAAACCCTAGATTGATTATTTTTTGATGTCTTTATTTTGGTATAGAGCTTGAAGTTGATGTCTCCAATATTATTTTATCTTATCTTATCTTATCTTTCTTTTTCTCTTTGCACTCCAGCATGATTTGATTTCAGAACTGAGACTATTGTGTGGTGCTTGTCTTTATTGCTGTAGTGCTTACTGAATATTTAATTTAATATTTCTTTCTGTATCGTGGTGTTTCAATTACATTTTTCACATCCTCTCTCAAACTGAGGTTGAAAGCCTTTAGAAGGGCTCCTCCCATTTTCAGCGTATTTGACTTCTTTTTTTCCCATTATTTTGTACCCCAATCTATTGCTTATCTTTTCTTCAACCAAAACCACATAACTCAATTTATCTAGCTCTGCCTCTTAAATAGAGGAGGAAACAAGGGAGGGTACAAGGACCAAACAGATATGTGATCACTAATAGAAAGCTAGACAAAGAAGGGACCACCTACTCTAGTAGTCTGGGGGTGATAGTGGGGTATATGGGTTGCAGAAAGGGAATTGGGATGAGGGGAGGACATATTTGGTGATGGGTACTCCCATGATTCAATGTTAATATGTACCTAAAATACTACTGTGAAAGATATGTAAGCCATTATGATAAAAAATTGTGTTTTAATCTGAAATGTTCTTTGACTTACAAGTATTATCATAATACATTAGTTATATGTTATGTTATGTTACTATATTATGTTATGTTAGTTTACCTCAATATGTTAATCAATAAAAAATAAATAAAAAAAGACAATGTACTCACATCTGATACAATGAAAAGAAAAAAATTAGTGGAAAGGACAGGAACCTGGGATAACAATGCATCATGAATGTCTTTATAAATTCCCATACCAGTTGATATTGTGAGTGTCAGAGCAGTAGGATGGCAAGCAGGTTAGAGAGTTTGCTTTGCATGCAACTGAGTCAGGTTAAATTCCTTGTATTCTCTGTCTCCCCCTTATTTTGCCATGTCTAATTTCTTTTCTTTTTTTTAAGGTGTAGTTTCTGAATACATAGTTAGGAGTAACCCCTGAGAACCTCTGTGGCCCCCAAACTAAAACAAAATAAAACAAAAATCGATAAAATTCACCATTTCTTAGTATTTGGGTTCCTCTGTCTCTTCTTTTCTCTCCTCCATTCTTTCATTTCCCTTTTACATTTTAAAGGATCAACAGCTTAAAATGAACTATATGTACAATAGAAGTACTCATTCAAAATGTCAATCTCTACTACACTCTGATGCTGCATAACAGAAAGAAAGTTTTATTTTTATCTTTGATTCCAAATAAGAACCAAAGGAGAGTGACAACAGATTCAATTGGTAATAGAAAATCAGGAACCTTATTTATACCTTGTCTTCAAAAGTAAAATAAGTGGTATTTTCACAGAAACTGAAATGTTGATATGTTGCATTTTCATGCACGTGATACATTGATATAAATCTGTGAAAATTTAACTTTAGCACTTGAAATTCTAGCTGAAAAAATAACATTGGTTTCATATTGAATTGAGGTAGCTAAATTAAGCAATATGAAATCCTACCAATACAAAATAAAGTTTTTTTTCTACTTTAATATATGTAAAAAATAAATGCCAAAAAAAATATCTCAGACTGACCAGTGAGGCATCATAATATGTGGCAGGAGGTGCGATAAAATGTAATATGTCTACTCTTTAGATTTAACTCATCTAGTAACCTGGACAGTTACCAGCTAAATTTGAGCTGGCTTTTATTCATATCTGAGTGCTTCAGTCCTCTTAAATGTCACAAGCACACCTTGCCTGTAAAGATTTAGTTAATTCATGAGGCATGAGAACCATTAGCGAAGGAGATAAACTGCCAAATTGTTATGTGGTTTGAGAAAATGTTCCGATGAATTTTAAAGCATAGAGTAAGTTAGGCATACAAAGGAAAAATAATAGGGATCTGGAAAAAATACTGAATCTTTTGCTTGTTATTGCTGTCAGAAGTGAGTGATTTTCCTGACTTAACAAAAGGCATGGGAGAAGAACCTATCATTACATGCCTCAAAAGCAGAGGATTTCTTATTAAATGTATATAATTTGACAATATATCTCTTAATAAGAGCCAGAGAGATACTATAGCAGATAAAGCCTTTTCCTGGCATTAGGTTGATGCAGATTTCATCATTGATACTCTATATGGTTCCATAGTTGGAACATATGGTCCCTCAAGCACCACAAAGAGTAGCCCCTTAGTAAAGAGACGGGAATATATCCTTATTGCTGCTTCATATGATCCAAAACCATAAGTGAGAAGATCCCTTGGTGGTAGAAATATTGGAACATACCTAGAAATATTGGAATAACTAAGTATTTAAATACCATAGCATCAGCTCAATCTCATGCAGCAAATCTTCAAGGAAGAGAATTTGAGAATAGTAAGTTGAGGATGAAACCACCTCTGTGTTTTCTGGGTGTCCAAGTTATTTCATGTATTTTAGTAATAAAATTTCATAGGAGTTTAGAGTTTACCACTATGAATTGAAGTGGAAATAAATATCAACAAGCAGCATATTATAATGCAGCACATATAAAAATGGATTTGCAGGACATTGAATTTTCCTTCAAGTGTTTAATATTTGAAAATGGTTTGGGTTGAAAATGGTGAGATAATTCCAATAGATTTGAGGACAAATAACTGAAATCTGCCCTTTGCTATATCAATGATGATGGTGTAAGGTAGTCCTGTTAGTTTGGGCTAAAATTGTGCAATAGACTGCAACCATGTGATTTATAAACTATCAATTTGTTTCTCCCTGTTTGGGGGACAATGAAGTATAAAGTTACAGTGCCAGCAGATTTATTATCTGGTATGAATTCTTTTAGCTCATATAGAACCATCTGTTTATTGAAACTTCGCATGGCAAAAGATGCTAAGGATCGGCTATCCTGTGGCACTAACCCATTTAGGAGGGCTTCAATCACAGGACATATCACCTGTAAAATTCTACATTTTCAAACACCAGCACATTGGAGATTAGATTTCAACATATATGACTTTGAGAGTGGGGGCATAAAACTTTCATCTTTAAAAGCCAACAAAAAGAATTTCCTAAAAAGCAGCAGAATTTGCTTTATAGACGCTGTTTCAATGAGTTTATTTTTGTTAACCTCATAATGCAAAAGGATATTCTTGTTTCAGTATTTTTAGTATTTTTCTTTGTCATTTATACTTAATATTTTATTTTGCCTATTTGTATGTTTTGGACTATCTCCTAGTACTTGGTGCTGAGTCCTGCCTAAATACTCAGGGATCACTCCTGGAGGTGCTTCAGTGATTATGAGCAGTACCAGGGTTCAAACAAAGTTCAGTCACATTGAAGTCAAGGGCCATATGGTCTGTCCTATCTCTCCAACACCACAATTTGTTTATTTTTAGGAGGTATCAGTTTACATTACATTTGGTGTCCTTGTTTTATAGTTGCACAATTACTATACCCCCACCCTTTATCTCACAACACATGTGATTGTCCCAGGGCTAGCCTCCCTCTTTATTGTGAGTGAAATAAAAGGATAATATGACAAAGTTAGAGATTTTCCAGAGTTTCCCATCCATATAGGTAGAAACCCTCCATATCCAGCATTTTCTAATAATAATGATTTCAGAAAACTCACCCATCATCCTTCTCTACTTGTCAAGTATTTTTGGGAATTGTATTTGTGGAAAGAAGGATTTTTCCTATACTGATACTAAATCTTGGTAAGGACTGACCTGCTATATTCTAAAATTTTAAGTTAAAAAAGAAATATTTTTTAAGCATACAAATGCTCTTTGATTTACAAATAGCTTGAAGTGGAATTTTCAGATACCTTAAATTTCTTTCACCTTCAATGGTGATTTACTCAAATATTGTTATTGGGTTCAGAGTACAATGATCATTGCAACTAAGGAAACATCTATAACTGTCAAAATAAATATATGTTTATTCACAGCCACTTCTCCTTTCATCTCCTTTCATTAAATACCCCAACATACTGACAAACAACAGTTTTCTGTGTATCTGTGATAAAATTGCTTGGTATTTTATGACAATTAAATTATAAAATAGATAATACTTTGTAAATAATTTTATTCACTTAGATTTATACTTTCAGGTTTATCTAGATTGTATTATGTACAAGTACTTCAGTATTTTATTCTGTCTAATATTATTCCACATCTCTCCATCAATTGATGTCAATTTAGGGTTTTAATTGTTGCTTATCATAATGATGAAAGCTGAAATTTAGGTTCTGTACTTTTATGGTGATGTTTTATGTCAATAAAGTGTCTAAGGCTAAGTTTTTATACTAAAATATATGTTCATTTAATCCTTATTACTTTTTTAAGTAAAACTTTTGGATCATCGCTTTATTATTTGTAAAATATTTACTGAGGTAACATTGTTTTAGAAAGCTATATATGCAAACACAAATATGCCCCTATGGAACCTTTTAGGCCACATATATATGTATATATATGTATATGTATATATGTATATATATGTATATATATTTTTTTCTTTGTAATGCCAGTTCTGTGTTCAGAGTCTAAAGATTTGTTTTAATTAAATATTTATATCTTTTTAGCATTTTGAAAAACCAGAAACTTTAGTTATTATCACTTCACACATTTCACATTCTCATAAATGTTTGTGAGGATTCTGATTTCTCTGTATCTTGTCAATCAAGATTTTATTATTTTCTTTTTATTAGGTATAAAATATATTTAATTTGTGGTTTGTATATCATCTGCTTAGTGATTGACAATAAAATTTGATATCAATTTTTATGTGTGCAGGTTATTTGTGTATCTTCTTTAGAGAAATACTATTTTCATTTAGTTCCCTGATGAAAATCTTTAAAGCACAAAAATTTTTGCATTTGGTGATGCCCAATTATTCTAATTTTGCTTTGTTGATTATAGTATAAGTATTGTACATAAGAAATAGTGTTTTAGGGGCCAGAGAGATAGCATGGAGGTAAGGCATTTGCCTTTCATGCAGGAGGTCATCAGTTCGAATACCGGCACCCCATATGGTCCCCCGTGCCTGCCAGGAGCAATTTCTGAGCCTGGAGCCAGGAATAACCCCTGAGCACTGCCGGGTGTGACCCAAAAACCACAAAAAAAAAAAAAAAAGAAATAGTGTTTTAAACCAAGCTCAAATTTTTTTAAAGATTTGTATCTTTACTTATATTTAGGATTGTGATATTTTGAATTCAATTTTGTGAAAAAAATGTGTTAGTAATCCTATTCTAAACTCAGAATTTTAATCCAAGCCTTTTCCTTAAATTAGTACTGTATACTTAAAATTATATTTTAAGGTTCAAAATACAAACAGGTGAATATTGAATGTTTTCACTTTTAAAAATTATTTGTTCTGAGTTTCTTGTGTTTTCTCATGAATTTCAGTATCACTCCACAAATTTCTCCATGAAAGTCAAATGGGATTGTGACTGATATTACATTATTCCCACTTTAACAATATTAATTCTCTGATTCATTGTTATGATGTGACTTTCTTCTCAGTTAATATTTTAAGATTTATTTCAATGCTGTCATATAGCTTATTAAGTACTTTATGGGTACAGTTCAGTTTTTATTAAATTTATTTCTAAGGAATTTTTATTATTCTATTATAAGTGGAATTGCTTTATTACTTTTCTATTTGGATTCTTCATTGCTAGGCTATAGAAAAATAATTGATCTTACAACCTTACTAAACTCATTGTTCCTTTTAACATTTTTAGTAGATCTCTTTCATACATAAATTTTTCTATTTCTGGATAGCCTTCTTTCTTTTTGATCTGGATGCCTTTTACTTCTTTTCTTTTTCTAATTGCCAAATTGCTCTGGCTAAATCCAACATTACAAAATTGATCAGAAGGAGATTTTAGT
The DNA here is from genome assembly GCF_024139225.1 of Suncus etruscus. Taxonomy (NCBI): domain Eukaryota; kingdom Metazoa; phylum Chordata; class Mammalia; order Eulipotyphla; family Soricidae; genus Suncus; species Suncus etruscus. The sequence goes on along the minus strand of NC_064855.1, from coordinate 108,364,554 downwards.
CAGAAAGGTCTCTTCAATTTCTTTTTCTTTTTCTTTCTTTTCTTTTTTACTATTTAATATATTAGTAATGAACCCTTTTATAGAAACTCTGTTAGATTGAGAAAGTTTCCATAAACTTAATGACAATTATTTCTCAGTTAACCAGGCATTATTTCTCTTGTGCCTCTTTGATTTGATTTTTAAATTTGTTCCTGTATTTGGCTGTATTCATTCTTGGCTAGCACTTATAGTACTAGTGGATTATCATGATCTTCCCGTTGTGTACAGAAGAGATGAATTACCAGTGTCTTGTGCTTAGTAACCATCATTTCTACCAGAAGTCACAATTCAAGGTGATTCCTTTTTTACTGAGATGAAAGAGGATAAAAATTTCAAGCAGATATTAAGGGTAGCCAGATATATTTGATGTAGTACTTTTACAATTTTGAAGAGAAAATTTCACTCTCTTTGTTTTGTGGCCACACCTGTCAGCCCTGAGAGGTTACTACTGGCCCTGTTCTCAGAAATCACTCCTGGCAGATTCAGGGGATCATAGAGAATGTCAGGAATCGAACTCACGTCAGCAGAGTGCAAGGCAAATGACACACCCACTCTGTTATTGGTCTGACACTCTAACTTGACTGAATTATCAATAAAATCAGATAATATAGAATCCTTGGTAGGGAAGCTCTAATGTCAGGAACAATTTATATATATAAAAAAGGAACAGATAACTTTTTTGTTTTCTTCTTTTCTTGGTATTTTATTATTTTGTCCATTCCAAGTATAATGAGGAATTACAGTGCCTTATTGGAAATCCTTTTTATAACTAAGAATTTGAATATGACTTATATTAAAAGGAATTTTGGTGGGTGGGGGTTTTCCCCAAGAGTGTCCAGACGGCCTGAATGTTCCTGGATTAGTCATATCAGTGATTATATATGTGGATCTGAGGATGTGAGCTGCTTGGTCCTTTACTTCCAGGGATTATGTGAACCATCCCAGACGTACTGGAGGACTTCCAGAGTTGCACTGGAGTCATTGATGATGTGGGAGGCTGCATTGGTGTCACAGATCAAAATGCAGACAGTAATATGCAAGCCATGTCCTTTAACCTCTGTACTATTTCTCTAATTCATTGGAATATACTATATATCAGATAATATACCAATATATGAATATATGAATATAGTTTATTATATATATTTTGGACCTACCTCTGGCAATGCTCAGAGGTGGCTTTGTACTCAGGAATTAATCCTGGTGGTGCTTGAAGGACTGTCTGAGACACCAAAGATTGAAACTAAACCATGCAAAGCAACACTCTACCCATCATAGTACAGTATAATCTAATTCCAGGGGTTGGATTCCAGGCCTCAATCCCAGAAATAATTTTTAATTTATATATTTTTATTTCTTCTATTGCAAGAATTTTTCAGTTTCCACTGAAATATATAGTTTTGTATCAGAAATGGGATGGATTAAGATGTAGATATGGGACCTCTTCCCCCTAGGATAAAGTAGGAACACAAGCTGTAGAGCTGCCTGTTCCTGTCGGCCTATGTGACCTGTCTCCCCCAAGATTGCTATGGGTAAGTGGAGACTGGTTCTTGTTCTCTCTAGATCCACCCTCAAGTGAGGATGAAAGACTGGTGCAGTAGTACAGGTGGCATAGACCGAGGTAATGAACTGCAGCAGGATGACTTTAAAGAAAATATATTGACTAATTAAAATGAAAATATATAGTTTGGAGATGATCTATAATTTTAGAGAATCTCAAAATATAATAATGTAAATTTCTCAATATTTCTATCAGAGCTACTATCTCTGAAGAGATGGTTTATTATTGTTCTAGTGTAGGATTTATATTTTAGTTACTAAAGTTTCCAGCAAAATGGAGATAATTCACGCTGTTTTAAAAACAAGAGCTAAAAACAGAAAGAGAAGTATAAGAGGAATTTTATTTCTAGCCCTTATGGGAAAAATAACTAACATATCCCTTAACTTTAAGAGAAAAATAAATGCATAGGAATTAAATATCACATAGAATGTAGTTAATTTGTCTTGAAATGGAGTAAAAAATTGTTCTCTAAGGAAAAATTATTTACCAATATTCAGATATAAAATTGTCTCATTATTTTTAAATCACTAGAAGATACTGTAAATTATTAGTGTTTCCAATTAAAATAAACCTAAACATATTTGAATAATATCACTGCTTCAAGAAACAATCTCAATAAAATCTAGTACAGACATGGTAAAACTAAAGATTGCTAGTCAAGTTATAGCAAACAACAATCAACGTAGAAATTAATGTTCTTTTTATAACATTTAAGTAGACATAAAGCATATTTGTATTTTAATTTCTACATAATTTATTAGTATGTTAGCAAATGAGACTTTGATAGGACTATTTATACAATGTACTGAATACTTTAGAAAACTGGTCTATTTATCAACAATTAGTATCAAATACCTGAAAAGATGACTAGTTTGATTGAAACATACAAAGTATAATATTTCTATTTTAATTAATACTATAGAAATCTTATAATTTTATCATCTTTTAAAAATCAATTAATTTGTCTTCATTATGTCAAGATCAAGTATAAAGATATTTTCTGGAATTTGTATGTCTACTTTCTTTTAATTTTTGTAGCCATGGCATAATTTCTATTGAATGCAGAGTATGGGAAATATATGCATGTTAGTGATTTGAAGCAAAAATTTCATTCAATATAGTATACACTATATGAGAGTACTCGTTAAACTTCTATTTCAAACTATTTATATGCTTAGACAATTGAATATTTTCTGGGGTTTTAGGTTTATTTTCAACAAAATACAGAAATACACAATCTGTGGGCCTCCATATAATTTTAAAATCAAGTTATGCCCATGTATATGGGTTGCTGCTATCTTAGTGTGAAAATTTCATCAATAAACAAGTTATGCAAAGTAATATTTACCTTAATATGATATTATATCATCATGATAAGGTAGAAACACTAACAAAACTGTCACAGTAGTGACAGTAGTGGAGATCATCTTAATTTTACAGATAATTTAGAGAATTGATAGCAGTAAAATATGCAAATTTAGACAAGTGTTATTTCCAACTCTTATTTCTTGTTTTATATATTAGCACTCCTAGGACAGGAGTGTTGATAATAAAGTCAGTGGGACACTAAAATTGAACTTCACTGAATATGGGGAAAAAACACACAAAAGTTGGTGAACTAAGAAAAATTTTAGTGCTTTTGAATTATGATTTCTGCTTTGGTCAGCTTAACTTTAGTCAACACCTCAATGCAGATGGATGTTTAAAAGTCATAACTAGCTTTTAACCTTATTTTATAAAAGTAATAATAAAAAAAGCTAGGTAGATGTTTTGGCTGCTCTGATCCTTTGAGGTCTAGTCCCTTAAAGAAAATAGAATTTCCCTCTAACTTTGTAGACTAAGGATTTCTCCAATATAACCGTGTATGATTCTTCTTATTTCTGCAGTGATCATATCAATTCGTTTCTGTAGCGGATTTTTATATTTTATATATTCTTCTATAGATCAGAAATTGCTGATCCATTTGAAATTAAACAGAAGAGCTCATATGATTAGCACTTTGAAAAATTTATCTATTTCATTGACCTCATCTTTAATTAAAAATGAGGTTCCCTTACTTAAGAACAAATATAACATAAATTGAATAGTTATTATGTGCTACAATCACATGAATTATAAATCATACATATAGTAATATTTTAATGACTAACAATTTTGATCATTAAAAGTTTAATCACCAAAATGAAAGTTAGATCAACAATACTTTTTTACCTTTTTTTGTTTTTGTTTTTGGACAACACCCGGAAGTGCTCAAAGGTTACTCCTGGGTCTGCACCAGGAAATTACTCTGGGCTGGCTCAGGAGACGATATGGGATCAAACCCAGGTCCGTCCCAGGTCGGCATCATGCAAGGCAAACGCCCTATCTGCTGTGACATTGATTCTGCTCCAGATCAACAATTCTTAATGACTGTGTATGAAGCTATATTTTATAGCTATATTTTATAGAGAGGTTAACATAGACAAAGGCATATACATGTCTTTTATTTATTGTTTTCCCATGCTATGTTGATGGGCACACAGAAAAATTTAAAAAACTTTCTAAATATATTATGGTTAACATCTTTGATGAAATTCTAATAGCTCAAAAAAAGAAAAAGAAAAAGAAAAGAAATTCTAATAGCTCTTGCAAGTTTTTAAAAAGAAATAAAAATTGTAAAATTATTAACACTTTTTATTTTAAGTCTAATCTCAGTAGCATCATTCTGAGTGTCCATCTAATTAGGGTATTTGCTCCAACTGCTGAATTCTGCTCTTGCTTCATTTTTAGAATTAGCCCTTGCTCTCCAGGGGACCGGAACATGGTCTTGTGCTCTGTCAGCTTGTTCTGCAATAAATCATCAGAGGCAACAGCATTTGTTTGGGTTTTTAAAAAGCATTCCCTCAGAACATCTGTGAGGAAAAATAAATTTGCCCAACTAACTTTTCTAAACTTCATTTCTTATTCACACGCAGTTTTATCTGTGGTTTCTTGAGGATGCCATTTTATGGACTTTTTGGCTATATATTTTATAAGATACCCCTGATGAATTAGATCTTAAATTCTGTAAATATTGCTAAATATTAAATGGGCAGGATAGAGTTTTTGGTTAAGGTGCTATGTTTATCAATAGAGGAAAACCGTGGAAGATATGTTCTATCTTCCTTTTCTGTACCGTTGAGAGTTTCTCTAAATCACATCCCATAAAAGTTACATCTTTACACTTCTTCAAGAAATAAGGATAAAATCCCATGCATAAAGAGGTCATTAAAATCATGTGTTAGGTGTGAAGTTTTAAAAGACCCTTTGGATAATATGGAAGAGTAGCTTAGCAGCATGGCTTATGTTTGCTTATAGACCAAAACTAGAAATGTAGAATAAATTGAGTGATCATCTGGCTCATGCTCATGATTTGTCAGTTTGGGAATGGAAGTTCTGACTCTGGAACTTTCTGAAGGTCAAACAGCAAATGAGCGTGGAAGTCTTTGAGGCTGAGTTTATTCTGGTTTCTCCCGTGTTTGTGTATGATTGCAAATCAGTGACTGAGCCAGTCCCCCGTCAGATGGACACACTAGGGCATCTGACATATGGAATCTGTTCAGGATGCTTACCTGATTATCAGAGCTAAATTTGACATAAAAGGAAAAACAGAAGGAAAAAAAAGTTTGAGTCTAGACAAAGAATAAAAAGTGACTAAAAAAAAAAAAGGAGCCTTTTAAAAGAGGAACCATAAACCCTCCAAATAGCCCAACCTAATCAACAGATCAATCAAGGGTCTTTGAAGTTGATGGGAAAGAAGGAGTTTGAAGTTTGACCTGATTCCGGTGGCAGCTGAGAATTCTACTATTGTATCACCATGATGTCTTTGACCTGATTTGCAATACTGAGTTGCCATCCATTAGTGACAGCAACTTAAAGCAACCATGGTCCTGGGAATGCTCAATTGGTGGTGACATTTAGCACAATATGAGTAACAATGCTGATTGCTCATGGTAATGAGTTTTCACCCTCACTTGGCATCTGCCTTCTGGTTCAGAAGAAATACTCTACGTGGTGGTCTGACCACCCCCGTCCCACCCCACCAGCTTAAAAAAAATGTTAAGCAGAATAGATCTGTTGAGTTTTCAGTTTGTTAAAGAGAAAAATTCACATGTCAACACAGGGTCAAGATTAGCATCCTTGACAATTATTAAGCAAACCAACCTCTAATTTACAATGCTTCAAAAATGTTTTCATTTATTGTCTGGCTAGGATGTGGGTGAACAAAAAGGAAACATTTAATGGTGAACGTAGATCTCTCTGATCTTTCTTTTTTCCTATTTCTCCTTTTTAAGCTCTATTATTTAACTCATAAACCTACTCATTTAAGTCTTGATTCCCTCTGTTTCCTTATTCCTTTACAAAATCCATTTCAAAACCCAAGATCCAAAATCCATTTCAATAGACAGCATAGGGGGAAAGCAACACACAGAATTCATTTTGGGCTTATTTTCAGTTAGGTGGGTTCTTAATAACACTGCATTTTCTAGACCTCTAAGTAAATCTGAGTTAGACATATTCTCAATATGATGAATAACGAAACGATTGGTCATAGAAAGAATTATCACAAATGTATGTGGTGTGAGTCTACATATGGGACATGGAGAAAAATAGATGCTGGGTTTGATGCAAAAGCCAGTAAAATTCTTTATTGCATTCTGAAAGTCTGAAAATGTAGGGCAATAATGCAGTCACAGTTTTTCTTGATTCTATGTGAATCTTTTAACCTTATTCTAGAGACATTTTTGCACAGATATTCAAAAAAAATATTGTCAGTTCGTAGAGAGGAAATAAAACTTGATATCTATACATAGTGCTCACAGCAGATGTTTAAGACTTGGAATTGTTAATTTCTAATATTGTTCTCTTTTAATATTGGTTGTAGTTACCTTCTTGAATGACACTAATATCACAAATATCAGAGATTTCTCACCCTGCATCTTCCTAAGACTAGTCACTGATTTATATATATGGAATTTTAGTCATAAAATGAGGAACTCACTTGTTCTAATATTGATATTCCTATAACCCTATACCTATAGGTGGATAATTTTATTTATTTACAACAAGTCTATATTTTTTTATATTTTCAAATTATTCTTTTTGTAAAAGTTTATAGCATTTCAAATGATTTTTATCTTTTTATAATATTTAAAAATTTATATATTTAAAAAATTCTGAGGAACATAGCATGCATGATTTTCTCATTGACTTCTTGGTAAAGATAATTTATATTTAAAAATTTATATATTTAAAAATTTCTGAGGAAATAGCATGCATGATTTTCTCATAAACTTCTTGGTAAAGATAATTACAATGTGCAAATTGACACAGGTAAGAAAGGTAAGATCTACAATATTCACCCTAAAATGATCTTTTTTCAAATGCTTTTTTGTATTCAGCTATGTAGATATAAATTTTATATAAATGTCTATATATGTTATAGACATGACAATAAATTACTAGTTCAATCATTTTATTGTAATGAAGGTCTTCATTTTTGTACACAGATGAAGAGAATAGTAAAAAAAACTATATTTGGTTAAAATAGGTATATAAAATTAAAAGAAAACACTAATAACTAACACATAGTTCTAACAAAAATGACTAAAAATTTGTGTTTTAATTCATGTTTTATTAGATGTTTGATAACAATATTCATTTTTCTCGCCCCCAACAATATTTATTTAAAAAAACTTGATAGGTACATATTATAGCTAATAAAATTGTGAAGTATTATTTTGAATTATCACACAGTTTTAGGCTTATGTAGGACATGTGTTTTCAATCTAAAGAAGTATTGAAGTCATATACTGCTCATTGAATATCTCATAAAATAACAAATTTCATTCACTCAAAAAAAACAGTTTTATTGTTAATAAAAGTGATTATGATGATAGAACAATATTTTAAGTGTGTAAAAGCTATTTGTAATATTCTAATTGAGTTATTTCAAAGCATCATAATTGAATTTTCAGAAAAACAGAGTTTAGTAGGAAATAACTTTTGTTTTTATAGAGGATAGAAAAGTCTATTCATTGTTGTAGGATAAGATTCTCATAAATAGAGACGATGAAACAAATAAATGTAGGACTTTTGAAATAATATTCTACAAGATTTTTCTTTTGTCTATCCTTTCTTTCTTCTTTTTTTCTTTTCTTTTTGTTTTGTTTTGTTTTGGGCCACGCCCAGAAGTTACTCCTTGCTCTGCTCTCAGAAATCACTCCTCGCTCTGGGGAACATATGGAATGCCAGGAATTGAACCCGCATCTATCTTAGGTCAGCTGTGTGCCAGGCAAAAGCTGTGTTACCACTCGGCCCCATATTTTCTTTCTTTCTTTTCTGCTGTTTCTTTCTTAATTATTTTCTTTAGTTTTTCTTATAGCTAAGAAACAGCTAACATTACATCCTCAATAAGCAAATTTAATGATTAATGATATCTATAAGATTGTGTGCTTTCTTACTTATTGTAGCTGACTTATTTGGGTGGTTGATGGATTTGAGTGCTATGTACACATGTATAAGGGTACTAATGCTAAAAAGACAAATATTTTAATTTAATTTATGTTTTATACTAATATGCAATCAGAAATATATAGTAAAAAGTGCTTGATCATATCCTGGTTTGGAGAGAGAAATTTCCCAGAATATATTAATATTAATAGCATTATTATTTGGGGGACACTTGGTTCACACCTAAAGATACTCAGGGTTACTCCTGGTTTTGAACTTAGGAATTTTTTCTGGCGGTGCTTGGGGAAGCATACAGGATGTCAGAGATTATAATCCAGGTTACAAGGTAAGGACCCTACTTGCTGTAATATTTCTCCTGCCCGTTGATCTTATTTTAAATGATAAAATACTTTTAATTTTTATCATTACAATTTTTTCAGTGTCGGATATTAAACTTACATGTTATATAGGCAAAACATTCACTTTATCATTTATTTACTTCCCTGGACTCATTGCTAATGTTTTATATTTATTAAATTTTTGACCTAGAAATGTGGACATTAGAGACACATGCCGCTTTATGAGTCTACTGTTACTAATTGTATGACACTGCACATTTTATATAAAATCTCCAGGCATCATTCTCCAATTGATATATAAGTGTTTATGTTGTTGCAAGAAAGAAAAAATGCTCTGCTTGGAAGCATTTAACATGTTTTTTTATACAGAGGACAGGACAACTAAATATAATCTATTGTTAATGGATTCTTTCCCCGTATGTACTTTGATTATGCAACTAGGTTGTTTTATCTTCATTAAATTTGTATCAAAATAATTCATATATTAAGAAAACATTTCTGAAATGATAAGCAGATATGAATATAAAGATATGATTGATATTTAAAAATACATACATTTATTTGTATTTTATTAAGTGATTGTGGAAAGTGGAATAGTCCAACAAACTTATCATTACTCAAAATCTTTTGGCCTGACATATAGAAAAGTTGTTTCAAACAGATTCTGATCTATACCTATATGATCTGTATCTTTGTATGCTTCTCTGTAAAATCCAGTCACATTGTTTTAATTTAATTAAAAATGAAATGTCTCTTTAAGTAATGAAGGAAATCAGATGACAAACTGTTATTTGAAAGAGCTTTGTAAATTATTTAGATATATATACATATATATGCAAAATTCTAAAGAGTAAAGTATGGATAATCTTAATAAGCATACTAAAATATGCTTCATGCTCTTAAGGAAACCCCATGTCCTCCAAATATTTGAGCTATATATATATGTATATATATATATATATACTTATATACATGTATATATAGTTATATACATATATATACATACACTCATACATATATATATCTTTATATATTACCAATTGCCCACCTATAGGTAGACTACCTATTTCAGTATGTGATTTTTTGATAAAATACTAATCTATTTGTTGGATATTTCTAATATACTTTTAGGTATTTCATGAAATATCTAAAATCATCTTCACCAATTACTTTTATGCAGATACACCTTAAACAGTAAAATCATACCCATGATTATCTTCAATTTCCTTTCACTTTGGGTGTGAAATTATATCACAGCAAATTGATTACAATTGGAGAAATTAACGAAGTGATAATTTAGTTTTACTTTTTTTTGAGTCAATTAAATGAAAAGAAAAAGTTGAAATAAAGTGAAAATAATTTTATGCTATTGTTTGTAAGTTATGGAATGTGGAGATACCAGTAAGTTATAAGCTAAGTAGCTTATGAGTTACATATTAAGGTCCAGGATAAAATCTTAGAAAATGCCATTCCTTATTAGCAGATCACATCACATAATGTTTCCAGGCTCAATGCATGTTTGAACAGAAAATTACATTTATTTGGCAGTTTAAAAGATATTGTGGTTTAAACTGATCAACTGAAAACCATTTGGTTCATTGGGAACCTAAAAGAAAATGTGCTTTGAACCTACAATTTCCTGATTTGGAGAGGTTTATTTTCCTTCACATATATTTGCTGAGTCCTCTTTCAGAGAAGTTATAGTAAGTCCTTTCTTGTGTGTGACTTCACTGTGTTTAAATAAAGATATTAAAAAAAAAGTTTTACACTCATCATTTTTAGTCTTTCACTTTGCATTAATTATCCTTAAAGTGGTAAATAGGTTGAACTAAGGCACCTCTCAATGATTGGAAAATCAGGAATTTTGGAGTAACTCTTGCTAATGTGCAAACAGGAAAAGAATTAAGCAATGGCCACCACATTTATTTTTCTATGATTTTGTCTTTAGATAGTCACAGAAACTTTGAAATTTATAGTCAATAACTTTTCAAGTTAAAAGATCAAGTTAAAAAATAGAAAATACATTTTTTAAAGTAGATGAATATATCATTTTGTAGAAGAAAAATGATCAGTATTGAAGTTTTCTGTTCAATGAATAGGCAACTTTATTCAAGATATTCCTAGAGCAGGCATTTGCTTTGCAACATAGCTAAATATAATAGCCAGAGAAAGGAAGGAAGATAGCCACGAAACCACTGATGCATTTCAAATATTATGGAATACAGCTCATATACTATCAAAATACTCAACTTTAACTTTTGCCTGTGGCTAAATTACAGTGAATAAAAACGATCAAACTGCTTCTATGAAATTATAAGAAATACTTCTTGGTAGTCAATAATTTACAGACTTTTCAGTTGTATGTTTCTATAGCTTGGGAAAAAAAATGTGAAAGAATCTCTTGAAAATGCATGCAGACTACTTGCTCCTGTTTAGACTGACTTAATGGAATTCTATCTTTTGCGTTTTAAGAAATGCTTTGTATTTTCATTGTCCTGCAGATGCAACTTCAACACAAAACATTTCTTTCAGAATGGACAGGGTTTGCAATAGAGGCTAATTAGATTAAGAAGAATGAACAAAGTCATTGTGTTCTTCACATTTGCAGATTTCAAGAGTTAGAATTTAAGAAAGTTAAATAAAATTTCTAGAGGAGGTGTTTCAAGAGGCTCGGATTGAAACCCAGCCTTTTAAAAAGATCCTTTTGAACATTCCAACTTAGTTTCTAAGAAGTTAGTGGGACACACCTTTTTCACAAATATTATTACATTAGAAATGAATCCTACTCCTGGCATATGAAGAAAGGGCGAAACAAGACTCCAATAAATTGCATGTAGCTGGGCAGAGTTTTCAGTCACCAAAGCCCAGGAAGGAACATCACCACACCCATCAGAGAAAATGACAGGGATTCAGGCATCACGGTATTTCCTGCTCCAGTTGTGTCTAAGGTATGGCCTTCGTCTGTTTGATGAATCTGCTTGACATCACTGAGGTTCATTTCATCTGGCATCCCTGAAAAGACAAATGAGAATACAGAGGATGATGCATGATCAGCTCACTCTGAAAAACATCCAATGCAGCTCTGAAACCAAAGTGGGGGTCACTATGTTTCTGGGGTAGTTTTCTCTACTCTTTCGAACTCTTGGTGATTAATGGGACACAGATATTTGGATTCTATTTCAATTGAAGAGTGCAGGTCTTTGTGTGAGAGGTTTGAGATGTAATAGAAAAGATAAGTTTCTTTTTTTTTTCTAAGAGCAGCTGGATGTGTGTGTGTGTGTGTGTGTGTGTGTGTGTGTGTGTGTGTGTGTGTGTGTGTGTGTGTGTGTGTGTCAGATCTTGGATGAAAGCGTAAGGAAGTTGAAGTAAAATATTCTGAAGAGTAGAATTGTTGTGTTTCCAAACTGGGACCTTCAGCAAACTTCTTATTAAAAAAAACTATTTCATAGAAAACTGTGTCCATAGACAACTTCTCATAAAAATGAAAATAAGTTTGAATGTAAATAATAAAACAGAACATTTTTGAAACACTCAAGTTTTTAGAGATTACAATTTGATGTAGATTAGATTATGCATAGGTTCCTTGCTCATATATTGGAATTAGAATATTGAATACACACACAAAATCTGCATAATGTAAAAGTTTGTAAATCACAGTGTTTAAAGTTAAAAATACCAAACATGACAATAACTTTTATACTATAGTGATACACTCAGCTGTGTTAAAGGAGGACTGACAATATCAGTTGACTACGTGCATCGAGTAGTTCCTATAAAAATAGTAATACAATTGAGTAAAAGGCAGCTAATGTTATAATTTATGATCTGATCATACATAGGCTGGTTATTAATTTGCTATCTATATAGTGTTTAAACTGTAAAGTCTGCTGCAGATGACTTACTATTCAGAAACTTATTAACTTCTCACTTCTTGTATTGTGCCACCAATATTCTGAGATCAGGGGCTGTCTGGATTATCTCATGGCAGGTCATATCGGTCACAATTAACAAGTTTAAATGCAGCATTACTATAGCTTCAAGTATTGACAACATCATTAGAGGGAGGCTAAAAAAGTCTTCATATAAGGAAGAGTCAATATTTATGTAATTAGGTCAATACATACATAAATATCTGAAATACAGAGGGTGAGTGCTTGTGTGCTCTGTGATGAGCATTGAAATGAAGCACAGCTCTACTGATCTGACATATTGATTTTACAGTCTGAGCGCTTGCATTATTATTCATTGTTTGGGTACTTGTTTTGCCCTTCTGTGTCATTAGGCAAGATGAATAAACTAGTGAGGCATCTTTTTTTCATAGGAACTGGAATGGGGTGTGAATATTTTAGTCATGGTTTTATACATCTTGTTATGTTAGAACTAAACAAAGAGCTGTGAGAACTCCAGGCAACAGAAACTTTGTTTTCTAAGATGTGTACATAGATGTGAGTTCTAGGTTTTTTTTTTCCCTAGAAGGTATCTATATTAATTTTTTTTAATTCTCCCTTAGACCTTTTAGGGTGGACATTTCCCCCATTCATTCAGAGCCACAAAATGCATGGGGTTCAGGGGATACCATTCTTAATAAAAATAGGCAAGCAAACAATGATATGTCTTGTGTGTAAAAATCAGCCAATGTCAGGAGAGATATTCACTTTTAGTCAGAGACTAATTGAATATCTGAGGTCAGTTTGGATGTTACAACCAAGGTAACAGTTCTAAGGATGATGGTCCTTTGTAGTAAGAATGGGCTGAAAAGAGTTAAAGGTCTACTTTCAAAAGCCTAACTAGTACAGCTATTGTCAACAGTTTCAGAGCAAATCACAGCCTGACATGCAGAAATTTTAGCATTCCAGGAAGACTAGACTCACAATTATTTGATGCAATGATTATTTTCTTAAAGGAATTTAATGAACTAAGTCTGTAAATTTAAACAATGCTTAGTCAAAGACCATATAAGAAGAATTAGTTTGGGGATTTATTCCATTAATCAATTAAACAAACAAAAAAAAGTATTTTTTGAATAATCTTTTTAAATGAGTAATACCAACTCAATGATGCCAACAAAATCACATTTTTCCCCATGGTGGTTTACTGTCTGTTACAGAGAGTTGGAGTAGTGCTCTTACAAAACTTCATGTATTATTAAAACTTGGTTATATGTCTGCTGCTTGGTGCTGTGAAGTGTGGAAAGAAATATGATCAGAGAGGGCACCGATAAGATGTGTTGAAGCGTATTAATTTAGCAATATCCATAGAACACTTGATTCAGTGCCAGCGTTGTTTGAAGTACTTGGTTTCTGCTAATTCATTTAGTTCTCATTACATTTTCATACTGGAAGGCCAGTTACAATGCTTGTTGCTCTAGATGGGAAAATGGTAGCAATATGAGGGGAATAACATGTTAGTTAGTAATACTTGAGGGTTGACATTTTTACCTAAAGTTTCATCCTCAAGTTCAAAGCCAGTTCTCTGTTCTGAGCATGTCTGCACTTTGGCATTCCCCAATATGTCATACATAAATATAATAACAGAACTTCTTAATTTCATAAAGGAGGAACAATGAGTTCATTTAAAGGTAATCTGATCTCTTTTATGTTATTGAACTGTATTTGGCCTGTGGGCACACTGGGTGATGCTCAGGGATTATAGCTAATTCTGTGCTCAGGAATCACTCCTGGCAATAGTTGGGGGACTGCACACAGTGCACTGATAAAATCCGGCTCTGCTGTGTGCAAGAGACTTCTCTTTGTTCCTCAAACTCAAGTCATCTCACAGTTCTGTTCTTTGAACTATTATTGTTGTTAATGTTGTTGTTAATAACATAAAGGAAATCGTAAGGTCAAGAAACTATGCATTATTAAATTTGTCCTTTGCGACTTCTACATTGGGAACTATTAGAGAATGAATATTTTCTATGCATTTTTCCAGATTTAGATATATTTTAAAATATATCTAATATATATAAAATATATGTAGATCATAATCTACATCAATGATGAAAATATAAGCAGAAGTAAATATTAGAAGAGGAACCAAGGTCATTGTTTGCATCCAGTGAAATAAATAATTTGTCTTTGGGAATAATTTTCTCAAGATAGAATCATGGTATCTCTAAATACCTCTTACGTAGTACACTTTTAGTGGACATCGTTACCTAGATTAATTGAACAAGACTTTCACAATTGTAATATAGTGATGAATATTTTCCTTCATTCTACATATTATATTTCCGAAATAGTGCACAAGACTTCGGTTTTGTCTATATTCTTAAGAAGATCTTTTGCCATTTTTTCTTTTATAAGTATTTCACCAACTTGGTATCACATTGTGAGTATAAAACTTGGACTTTTCTGATGATTGGCAATATTTACAACAATGTCATGAAACTTTAGGGTTTCCAGGGGACTTAAACTCAATTTATCTGGGGGCCGCAGGAGGCAAAGTCGGGGTGAGGCAGGGCCGCATAAGGGATTTCGCTACTGAATATTCACAATAAAAAAATTGCATTAGTAAGAAAAAATTGCAAAAAAATCGCATTAAACATTTGCATACCCCGAACGGAACTGCTCGGGGTATGCGAATGTTTAATGTGATTTTTTCTTACTAATGCGATTTTTATTGTGATTATTTGGTAAGCGAATAATCCCAAATACTGCGATATTTGAAGGTCGGCTGCGGGCCACAAAATGTTGTACGGAGGGCCGCAAATGGCCAGCGGGCCTTGAGTTTGAGACCTCTGGTTTAGACCGTGTGGATCTTCCTTGGAAAATGCTTATTTGGTTACTCAATTTGGCTTAAAAATAATGATTAATAACTTTGGGTGTGAAATAGCAAAATTAGATATAAATTGTGTCTCAATGTGAATTTTATAGCTAAAGAGGTGAGTAGTAGAGCCAAAGAAAGAAACCCATTAGTAAATAAACAGAGAACAATAATTGAGAGAAACTGGTATGAATTATTTGATATAAATGGAAACTATTATATTGTGTCATTTTGCAATGTGTTATAGATGGCCATGTATTGCAAGATACACAATATACAGCTAAAGATCAATGAACAAAAAAAAGCTGAGATGATTTAACATAGCTGTTTTGTATTTTTTGATATCAATTCCATAAGATATTGTCTCATAGAATATGTGTTTAATAAGTTTATTCAGGATGTGCTATTGCTTGAGCTTCT